>NC_134924.1:2500000-3125000 GCF_051014615.1 Bombus vancouverensis nearcticus
TGCTTTACAATGTTATGTTATATTTTACTTAAATGAGTACAATCAGAAAAAAAAACGATTTTATCGATATCTCAAAATTGATACATGTTTGTATTCATTTGCATTTCATTTGTATCATTCAGTAATAAACATCGGGTTCTCATAAAGAAGATGAATGAAAAGTTCGCTAAACACGCGCGAGAATGGCAGAATCAAGTATTGCAGACTTCGTATTTATAGAATTTCCTATTTATTAAAGATAGTTTCATGAAGTAACGGAAGTTAGTAATGTGAAATGATTTAATCATTGGTGATAACGTTATTTGCCATACATCTTCAATATATCTGACGCACATAGAGCGTATCTATGATTTTTACTGCCCCTGGCTTCGACACTTTCCTTCTATCAGTCGCTTTAACCGTGATCGACGAGAGAAGGAAAATAACAAACATGTAAATTCTTTCTCTTTTCTCGCGTGATGCAACACGTGTTTTTGCATGTAAAATTTCATGTTTCTTCCTCAAACGAGAAAACCTACATCGTCATTCCGTCGAATAATTCGTTGGAAATTCCTAAAAACACACATGCGTCTTAATCTATCATAAACAAAACCTCCCAACGTGTTACGCGTCAAACATTCGTTACAACGCAAAATCTATACGAATCCAAGGCCTGTTTGGTTATTTATCTAAGGCGAACTATTAGCTAGTATTCGAAATATCTGTGACGTACTTTGTAACAACATATAATTCCCTCAATGAAATCTATTCAGTAGATTCGACAAAATTTCCAAGTAACTCGATGAGTAATTAAGTTAATACTTAGTATTTATCTCAGTCCAAGTATTAACTAGTATTCATCTTCAGAATGCCTACGACGTACTTCTCAACAACATACCTTTCCTCAATAAAATCTATTCAAAAGACAAGACAAAATTTCAAAATATATCACGAACAGTGAATTAAAAACCCGACGAGTAGTTGAGTTAATATTTAACGCAGCTGAATAGAATATGCATGTGTGTGTGTGTGGTTACACAGAGGGAGATAAACAAAGAATAAAAATCAGAATAATCCAATCAGTAGAGCTTTACGTACCTTTGACTGGCAATGTGCCCGAACGCCTGCTGTAATTCACATTCAGCATCATCTCTCTGATTTTTATTAATACATTGCTTTTCATCTACTGCAAAACGAGCTTGTTCCAGTAAAATTCACCAAATAACCAATCAATTCAATCCCATTAATCATATATACCTGGCAATCTTTATTGTCGCAGAAGTTCAAAATAAGGATCGTCTTTTTTGTTGTCTGATGAAAGATTGAAATAAAATCTTAGAGATCAATCTTGGGACCGATCAAAAACAGCCTTCGCTATTTAAGCTCGACTTAGCATATTAATTCTGTTGGTCTTAGCATATTAATTTGTCTAATTTTATACTCTTGTCTCGTTTGATAAACATACAACGTTAGAATGTAAATTATCAGCGGATATAGCTTTTCACCATCTGGATTCTTGATTTAAGAAAAACTGTACCGAAACACGAAGCGCTTTCGTATCGACGAAAAACTGATCTCGATCGGTTCTTAAAGAAATAGAAGAAAGAACAGTCACCTTCTATAGCCACTAGTTTTTCCATTCACTATTAGAACGAATTACTCGATCTACTCGTACGACAAATGAAGATTGTGAAACGAAGTGGCAGATAACCAGACAGACACGTTGACACACTTGCGTTACGCGTTGTACTGAACAATTGTAGATGAAGCATTGATGAGCCGGTCCGAGATATAAGATACTCCCACTGTGGTCGAAGTACAGATTTCTTGGCTGGCTTACAACCAGTGCAGTGTTCAGTGTGCCTTTGTATCCTCACGAGGAGAATGGGTTCCTGTCGAACAGGTTCACCGATGCCTTTATTCTAATTTACGATCCTCTTCCCATCTTCTACGTTTCCTTAGCTATTCTGTCCCTCTTAATTGATATTTAATCTCTAATATTTTTCCAACTATCCAAGATACGTTGAAGTATTTCAAGTTTCCCGTATGTTGTTTATCTTTTAAGTAAAATTATATTGTACAGGCTGTTACGAAACAATAATTAAGTATTTTAAAATGAACAAAGAAAGAGATAATGCTGGCATAGAAAAATGGATGTTTATACATAGTTATGCATTTATAAATTCATATTTTTACCAACATAATAAAAAAACAAGCGAAACTTACATAAAGATTTGTTTCATCTACCGATTACTGTAACGCATACTTTACCTAGGATATTTTGTATATTTTTCGCGTATCCAAAAAATTGCCTCACCTTAAAATTTTCTATAAATGCATTAACAACCGCAGATTAACGGTAAAACTTAGGTTTCTTCCAATTTCGAAATGGTAGATGGAAATATTAATTAGGAAGGGCAGTATTCCTCGTTAGTCATCCATAATCCACCTATCATAAATTACGGAAAGACCGAAAGGTCAAAGCTTAAATAAACTACTGCAAGATAAGATTTTATAAATTTAATACGCTAATAGCAAATTAATGTCATGTTGATTTTATTCGTACGTTATAATGTAGAAAGCGTGCTACGCATATATTCACAGGATTTTTCTGACGAGACATGGTTTATTATAACCTTGGACAACTGACACAGCCTTGAATAATGTTACATTTAATCTACATTGGCACTCGCAAATATAATTGATTTGCAGGCGTCTCTTCATTCATTGTAATGGTATTTTTTTGCGTAATATTTTCGTCGTGGAGAATGATTAAACAGTCTTGTTGCTTCATCAATCTCTACCGAGGTGAACTTTGAATGGACATAGATATGTGTATTTATAAAGTAATTATTGATAGAAACAGCGGAAAGCTCATTAAGGGATAGGCTGTACCTTAAATAAATGGATTAGTATTCGATATATGCATAATAAAACATAAAAAATAATTAAACAATAGCAAGTGACATCGGAAATCACTTGTGAATAGTAATAGTGTCAAACGAAGTAACGTATTACGAATCTGCATAGTTTTAATAGTCTACATATTTATTTATCATAGACATTTATTTCTATTTATCACATTATGGTGTGATAAATATTATTGATTATATTTGATATATATGATTATATTTGTTTATTCGATTTACAGCTATTAGAAATGTTGAAGTTTTACGCGAGGTTTGAAATCAACGAAGAAAGCGGCGACCCCCTCACTGATCACGATATGACACAATTGCATTACACTAAAATTACTTCGCTTCAGGTATGAAACATAACATATATTTCGAACGCTTAAGAAACTATTGCTTTAAAAATTAAATTTCTTTTTTATCTTTCTTTTTATCGAAAAGAAGTAGACAATTCCAAGAAAAGAAATAAAATATTCTTTCTTATCAAATAATGAAAATGACAAAATTATTTGTCTTGCTATTAATTGATATGTTAATTCTTGTAAATAAGTATTCAACTTTCGAGTTATGCATTATTGAAACGATTTTTCCGCATCATTTGTCAAATCATCAACGTTCTCGTTAGAATGGGCGTTCATATATTAAAACCAAAGGAGTACAAAAGCATAAACCAACAAACAAAATTCAAACTGTGCACAGAAAGCAGTTTTTGCGAAGTTCCCGGACTTACGAAGCTTTGCGTTGGCGAATGTGGCGAGCGTTGATACGAGAGAAGCTCTTTATAAACACTTCGGGTTACTCAGGTAATCTCTTTACAATTTGTATCTTATTTATTGTACGCTTTTCTAAAGAATTATAAATCATTTTCATATTTTATCTCTATGCGAATTTTCAGTCAAGAGAAGCTAAGATCAATTGCAAGTTACCTCAGTTTGGTACCATCGGAAGAACGCGAGAAAGATGAGAATTGGTACCGGTATGATATAGACTTTCTTCGAGAACTTTTGGTAAGTTAAGTAAAAAGAAAGTTAGTAAAAGAAGGAAGAATAGAAAATATAGATTTAACATTGTGAATAATATAAACTTTAGATTTCACGTCACGAGCGTAGAGCTTCTCAGTTAGAGGAGCTCAATGAAATGCCACTTTATCCAACAGAAGAGATCATTTGGAACGAGAGTATTGTACCGACAGAATATTTTTCTGGCGAAGGTTGTTTAGCTTTGCCAAAATTGAATCTGCAATTTCTTACTCTGCACGATTATTTACTGAGAAACTTCAATCTATTTCGACTTGAATCAACTTGTATGTGTAGAATAAATGTAATTAATTGAAGTAATATAGGATGATCTTCTCACTAGTTGATACAAAACCAACGTCGCCAATCATATCGCGGATAAACACTCTCATTTTTATTTCATGGATATACACACACGTAATTGTCTCTGACCTAACACAGAGCCATTATCGATTTGCGATATTAAATCATATGTATAGATTAGCATAATGTTATCACTGTGGAATAATTTCATTTGAATCAACTGGCGAAAAAATCATCCTGTAATATAGTACAGTAAATAATGATATGAAATATTTATAGATGAAATACGGCAAGATATCGAAGATGCTGTGAGCAGACTAAGCCCTTGGTAAATTACCATATTTCAATAAACTGAAACCATTAAAAAGTATATTATTAATAATATAATGTATTTTATCTAGGCGAGCCGAAGATGGTGGTGTTTACTTCGGCGGTTGGGCTAGAATGGCTCAACCTATTACACAATTTGCTGTAGTCGAGGTAGCGAAACCTAATATTGGCGAGAAAAGACCATCCAGAGTACGTGCTGATGTCACAATAAATTTAAGTGTTCGTAAAGAAATTAAGTCTGAATGGGAAAACCTCCGGAAACACGATGTCTGTTTCCTCATTACAGTTAAACCACAAAACCCAATCGGTAAGATTTCATCAAATAATTTTAATTATTTTATTGTACTTCATGTAATTAAAAAGGCAATTAAGTCAATAATTTAACATGCAGGTACAAAATACAGTCACAAAGTACCTTTTGTACCACAAGTTGGATTAACAACTGTACGAGGATGTGAAGTTGAAGGTATGTTAGATTCAAACGGTAGAGTAATCGAAGATGGACCTGAACCACGCCCGATTTTACCTGGAGATACTCGCACGTATAGAGTTTGGCTAGATTGTAATCAATATAGAATTGATATGGATAATGCTAGCCATGGTGGTGAAGATGTATATGAAAGTTTTAACATCATAATGAGACGTAAACCTAAAGAGAATAATTTCAAAGCAGTTTTGGAAACGATAAGAGAGCTTATGAATACAGAATGCGTCGTACCCTATTGGTTGCATGACATAATTCTCGGATATGGTGATCCTGGTGCTGCTCGTTATTCTAGGTACATCAGATACAGATATTATACTTGAAATATACAATAACATTAAAAGTCTCTAGATATTCCATATTTTTATTTTCTTATAGAATGCCAAATGAAATTGCATCAATGGATTTCAATGATACATTTCTTGATATAAATCATTTAAAAAATAGCTTCCCTCAATATAAAATTAAGGTTTCTACCAATGATGAATCGAAATTAGTACGTCCTTTTCGTTTAACATTTGAAGATGTACTTGCGAAACATAATGTTGAACTCGTAAAGAAAGTTATCAAAATTGAACCTCATGTGCCACCCAGTAGAGGCCCTTATAAAGCTAATGAACCAAAAAAGTATGAGGAACTATTTTTTTCCTTCTTTAGTGATAAAGTAAAAGTTATGTATAATAATATTATATACAATTTCATTCCAGAAATCAGATTCCTTTTACACCAACGCAGGTCGAAGCCATTCGTGCAGGTATGCAACCAGGATTGACGCTTGTTGTAGGTCCTCCTGGTACTGGTAAAACGGATGTCGCTGTTCAAATTATATCAAATCTTTATCATAATTTCCCGAATCAGAGAACCCTTATAGTTACACATTCTAATCAAGCACTGAATCAACTTTTTGAGAAAATCATGGCACTTGATATAGATGAAAGACATTTATTGCGTCTTGGTCATGGCGAAGAAGCGCTAGAAACTGAGAAAGATTTCAGCAGATACGGTAGAGTTAATTATGTTCTAGCTAAACGTTTGGATCTTTTAATGGAAGTTCAAAGATTACAGGTTTGTAATTTACAATATGAACTACAATATGTATTATATCTATTACATATGATTTACATGTATAAAATGTACAAAATTAATGGTTTTAGGAATCTTTAAACGTAAAAGGTGATGTCGCATATACATGCGAAACAGCAGGACACTTTTTTATGTATCAAATACTCACAAGATGGGAACGCTTTGAAACCAGAATTAAGCAAAGACAGGGAACAGAAAATAATGCACCTGCTGCTTTTATCATAGATGAAGAATTTCCATTTCATAAATTCTTTGACAATGCGCCAAAACCATTATTTAAACGAAATTCGTATGAAGAAGATCTTGAAATAGCATGCAGTTGTTTTCGGTAAATTTATATCAAATAAAGATTTTGCATAAGAAAATATATTTATAACTAAATTTTTATTAAATATCATTCTTGCAGATATATAGAGCGGATTTTTGCTCAATTAGAAGAGTTTAGAGCTTTCGAGTTATTACGATCTGGCTTAGATAGATCGAAATATTTATTAGTCAAAGAAGCAAAAGTTATTGCTATGACTTGTACTCATGCTGCTCTTAAAAGACGTGAACTAGTAGACATGGGATTTAAATACGACAACATTCTCATGGAAGAATCTGCTCAAATTTTAGAAATTGAAACTTTTATACCGTTATTACTACAGAATCCACAAGATGGATATAATCGATTGAAACGTTGGATAATGATAGGAGATCATCATCAGTTACCACCAGTTATTAAAAACATGGCTTTCCAGAAATATTCAAATATGGAACAATCTCTTTTTGCAAGATTTGTACGATTGGGTGTTCCTACAGTTGACCTCGATGGTCAAGGTCGTGCAAGACCCAGCATTTGCAATTTATACAACTGGCGTTATAAAAAATTGGGCAATCTTGCACATGTGGAAAATAGCCCGGAATACTTAGTGGCAAATGCTGGATTCTTATATGACTTTCAACTTATTAATGTCGAAGATTTCAATGGAGTGGGTGAAAGTGAACCCAGTGCCTACTTTTATCAAAATCTCGCTGAAGCTGAGTATTGCGTAGCTGTATTTATGTACATGCGTCTTCTTGGCTATCCAGCGGACAAAATTAGTATATTAACTACTTATAATGGACAAAAGCATTTAATAAGAGACGTAATAAACATAAGATGTGCTAGCAATCCTTTGATAGGTCGACCAAATAAAGTAACAACGGTTGATAAATACCAGGGTCAACAAAACGACTATATATTACTATCTCTCGTGAAAACTCGAGCTGTCGGTCACTTACGAGATGCACGACGATTAGTAGTCGCTATGTCAAGAGCGCGTCTTGGCCTTTATGTTTTTGCTAGAGTATCTCTTTTTAACAACTGTTTTGAATTAACACCCGCATTTGCTCAGCTAATGCAGCGGCCATTAAAACTACAGCTCCTTCCTCAAGAACATTATCCTACCGAGAGACTTAATAATGCTAATCTCTCTACTTCACCAATGGAAATTGAAGACATGCCTCATATGGCTAAATTTGTCTACGATTATTACATAGAAAAAGTTAGTGGTATAAAAGTAAGTTATATAGAAACTTTCTTTATATTCATTCATATCATAATTAAGTAAAGAGCAATAAATAACATTTAATTAATTACAGGAATCACAAAAAGTATGGCAGAAACCAGGTATGATGCAAACACCTAACAGTCCATCTTACAAAGTTCCTGCCCATCCTGGAGCAGATGATGATACGGATGATGAAGAAATTAATCAAGTGGAGGATGAGCAGGAAAATATCAAAAAAGAAGAGAATAAAGAACCAAAATTTGAATTAATTAAAAATTTAGTTGAGGACCTAACTTCGGAAAATGAAGGCAGTGATTGTTAGAGACAAGCTCATACATCTATAAATGAGCACTAAGTAATAATAAACAAATATTTTTACTAAAAATACTCTTTTTTTATTAAAATTATACATTATTATTACATTAACATGATGTCGAAAGTTATTATAGTAAGATTAAAAAATATTTATATTTATTATAAATATCATATTCTGATTTTCATATATTTTATGTATTTTATGTTCGTTTTAAAAATGTTTTAGATAAATAGATTCATATTTCACTTTGTTAATATTTTTATCTTAACGTGTGTTTTTCTGATTGTAATTTTTTGTGCCTTTCTAGTAACTTTTTCGAATTTTCGTTAGTTAGTTGAACACTTGACGGCACATAACTGTCATCAAATTTCATCGTCTTACTAGTAAAATCTGGATAATATTCCTCGATAGATGCTTTAATTCCCTTTGAATTGGGAATGTATTCTTCAGGATGTTTTAGAATGGTTGTACCACTAGGTTCATACGTTTCATAAGATACTTTTAATGAATCCATGGAATTTGGTACATATCGAACTACGTCCGCTACGCTCTTACTATCCGATACTATAGGAGAATATTCATTTGAAAATACTTGGATTTGTTCCAATGTACTCTTTCTACTTGGTATATAGTTCAAGTTCATGCATAACTTTTTCGCCACAGGTGCGTTTGGTACATACTCCTCTAAGATATCATTTCCCAGATTGTCAACTGGTAGACATCTTTTAACTCTATCGTTTTTTGTGTTAATCGATTCCTTCGCTACTAAATCATTGTTTCCTGATTTTGTGAGTAAAGTATTCTTACTATCTTTTTGATGTATATGGTTGGAAGTCTTCCTGACTGGCTTTTCTGTTATTTGATTCAAAATATCTTTTTTCTCTATTGTTACTTTGGGTAATTCCGACTTTTCTAATTTCTTCTTTGCTGGGGAAACATTTACTCTAATAGTAGGTAACGATGTAACATCTTTTATACTTTCTGATGGTTCAAATGTATATCTATAGTTTGTAAAAATATCTATGTAAATAACTAACAATAATTATATATCATGATGTAACCATTGATGTATATATTTTTTAAATTGTAATGTAATAGGTTAAAGGCAATATTTTTATATGTAATATTAAAAATTAATATAATTTTTATATAAATTACTTTATTTATATTTTATATAAATAAATATATATGAAAAATAGCATAACTTAAGTAAAATTGAAATTAATATCGAACATAAAATGATTTTGCTTACGTGATTTCCAATTGTCGAGTAGATTTTTTACATTTGCATTTCTTAAAATTCTGAGGCGATCCTTCTGTTTGAACATTGCGCAAAATTGCTTTCTCCAAAATTTTATACAGTGCCACCCAATCCTCGAGATCAAGCCATTTATTAGTTGAAACCTTTTTCTCTTTAATTTTGATAGTCTTCTCTTGAACAGTAACAACAGCCGTAACTAAACAATCATTCGAAGCCTACGAACACAGCTCCTGTTTTACTTGTGCAGATGCAAGATCGTCTATTGACAGCTGTTAGCAGCTGTTAAATGAGATACCTTAATTACTTCCAAATATTGACCATCACGAAACATTTTTAAAATATATTGTAAATTATTAATAATTTGATTATTATTTCGTGAGTTACTTGCTCTTATTGTTTCACGGGTTTTTTGTTTTCAATTTGTTCAAGAAGTTCTATCGATGATCTTTTTAATATCGCCGCTTGTCACCTTGGCTCCAGTATTATGTCAACGTAATGCACCGACTCACACATGTCAGATATGTGAACATGAAAGTTAACTAAGATATTGTGTAAACAGAAGAAAAATTTCTCTTATAATTATTAACAGAATCCATAAATTTTTATACAGTATACAAAATTTATATATGAAAAATTGATAAAACTATATTGTATCATTTATTTAAAATAATTTTTATTTTATAAAGAAATGATATCACTTCATTGAAATTTAACTTTGATACATACATAAATTATTTAATGCGTTATTTCATGCATTAGATTAGATCTAAATTCAATATTATTACTTGGTATAATATGAATTATTAATAATATATTTCTCATAGAAATATTGATCTTAATGGAACTAAATAATAAATAAATGTTTGTATCTTTTATGTTAATTTAAAATTTTATATATGTATCTGCGAAATTAAACATTTTCATATGAGAAATGTACGAACATTCGCTATTTTAAGCTTTTCATAATCGAAGAATTTATGTAAAAATAACTGATGATTAAATATTTCGTTAAATATATACGCGATAAAGTATTTTCATATAGACGTATTTCAGGTACCATACTGCCTTTAAAGAAAAAATAAAAGTAATAATGTCAGAGAAAAAGCCAAATATTTTCGAAAGATTTATCATTTTTAGCGAAACAGACACCAAAACGTTGAAGGTATGTTCTAACCTACATTTTATTTTACACACAAACATTATTTTTATGTATATAATATAATTATATTAATTGATTTTTAATTTCAGATATTCAGTTATGGAATTGCTAGTATAAGTTTAGTGATTGCACTCTATCGAATTAGACCTGTATGTATAATAAATATTAATAATGTTTCATTTATTTCTATGTTTTGTAACTTTTATTGTCGTATTTTTAGTTTGCCAAATTTAGAAAACCATCCAGCATACCATCTCACTTTTTACAAAAAAAAGTTCAACTTCAGGGTACTGTGATACATATAGAACCAAATTATGGTACACTTTTAATGGTTGATCACAAACCATTAATATCTTTGCCTCGACTAAGTAGTCCGACATATTTACCAATTAAAGTAGCTGGTCTTGATGTAACAGCTAATGGTAGGTAATGATGAATTAAACATTTGAAAATTTATTACTCTAATAAAATAAAAAACATGCTTTTAGGTATTAGTTGGTTGCAAACAATTGTTAGTGGAAAAGAAATAACTTTCATTCCTTTAGCCACGGAAAAGGACTATGTAACTTGTATAGTATCTATAGAGCGAAATGAGGTAAATAAGAATTGTTAAGCTTGCTCTTTTTTTCAGTGCACCAATTCACAATATTAAATTTTATAGAAACAAATAAAAATTGGTGAAGAATTAGCAAAACTTGGTTTTGCTATAGTAGCAAAAGATTCTCCAAAGACATTGATACAAGATAAAGACATCGTAAGCTATCATAAGTGTTTATTGAAAGCACAAAAATGGGCACAAAATAAAAGAAATGGACACTGGCATTTTGTTAAAAATCCTACGATTTTATGGCGAATCCAACAGAATTTAAATAATAAGTTGAAATCAATACTGCCTACATTTATAGCACAACAACTTAATATTTAACTACAGGTTTCTAATTCTTCTAATTCTATAAATCTTAATTTAAAAAAAGCTTATATACCTTTTAGTAATATATTAAAAATATTTATAGTAATAGTAAACATATAGCAGTTTTAAACTTGTACTTAAAGGTTTAAAATTTTAAGCTTGTTTCTGGAGGAGCAATAACCAAAATCATAGAAGTAAAAGACAATATTTAAAAAAGCAAACATTTATTTTTATATCAGTTATACAACCTTACCAAATTCTATATAAAATTAAGAACATTGTTTAACACCATTCATGTTCAAAATTAATCTGCATATATAATACCCAGTTAAAGACAAATATATCTGCAAACATTTTGCATCAAAGAGTAACGCATTATTGTTATTTTCATACATATATTGTGTATAATATGTATTATACTCGAAGTAGAAAAATATCCTAGATTACATACAAAAATAGAAATTAAAAATTTAATGGAAGATTCATACATGGTATCTTTATAATCACAGAAAACATTTGAATTAAATGTGTAATTTATAAGCAAATGTGATCTCTAATATAAATTATTTTATTTATAGAACAATTATTTTAATAGTTTTATTATACAATTTGTTCTGGAATGTTAATTCATATCAAAACAATATAACCGCCCATAACAAAATGGATTCTCTTTTCTTTTTATTTGGACCTCATCTTCATTATGCAGTTAAATAAAATTAGAACTTACAAAATGCATACATACACACGCATATACATATATCAGTATATATGTATGTGTTTGTATTAAATATTATATTAGTATATATATCATAATATGGAATGTTTTACAGAAACAACACCATTCTCAATCTTATATACAGATTTGACATATGAAAACTAATACATAATAAAATAAAAGAATTCTTTAAATATCACCTTTTTTGGAACGTTGTTTAGAAAGTATAAGTAAAAACTAAATCCTACACCGGTAAGGAATGAAATGTGTATGAAATATGTACGTTATAATTTCATAAAACCTAACAAATAAATCGATATGTTTGGAATATGTAGAACTTTTAACATGGAATAGAATAATACAATGAGTATTAATTTAAATTTGGACTGATGTTTTCAACTTGTACACATTGGTTTATTTTTTAGTAGAATCTTCATTTTTTTTCATAGGTTTGGATTTTGCAGTCTGAGTTTCATGATCATTTTTTTTTACAGAATCTACAGATTTTGTTTTTATTCTTGCTTCATTGCTTTGTTGTGACGATTCAGGTTTAACTTGTGAATTGGATTTATCTTTCTTAATTTCCTTTGAATCTTTTCCAGATGCTTTAGGTGATGATGTTGTTGGTTTTGGAGTGGTAGTGGTACTGGTGGTAGTAGGTTGTGACGTTGTAGACTTCTGTATGGTCTCCTTTGGTCTTGTTGCATCTGAATTTGGTTTTTGTGTTGTTTGTGCCTTAACTGTTGATTTCGGAGGTAGTTTTGTAGTTGCTTCTTGTTTAACAGTTGATTTTGTCGATTTTGCTTCTACTTTAATATTTGGTGTAGCTGAAACTGTTAAAAGCGGTTCTTCCTGTTTTTGTTCCTTCTTAGCTGAATGTTTCGTATTAAGTGCTAAATCTAGAAATGCTTGCTTCAATGGGACCCTCATAATATATTCATTCCAAGGAGAACCAAACCATAAATATCCATTATGTATATAAGCACTAGAAATTTCAGTAATATCTTCTGAGTATAAAACATTCAAAATTTTTCCTGTTTTATCCATCCTAAGTATTATTGAATCACTCTTTAATGCTGTATTTTTTGAAAGATCAAATGAACCTACTGTATGTAAAACTCTTTCTGAATAGTAATTTGGATAAATATCTTGCAATAATTTAAATGGAGCTTCTATTAAATAAAGTAATCTTGATAACATTTTCCTTATATGTGGATGTGGTATCAGAGATTGAACTAAAAGAGGATGTTCAGAATCTACAGTGAAAATTAAAGTTACTAGAAAGCCTCCTTGCCCATCACTATGTACATTATCAGGTAGACCAGGTAAACCTTCTGCAAAGATTTCTTTTTGTCCAGCTTTTGAACCTTTTATATTATATTTGATAATGTATGAGTTAAGAGTACTTAGTACAATCAGAAAGCTTTCATCATCACTTAATAAGACACCATTTGCAAATCCTATATTTTTTACTAATACTTCATTTTTTTTTGTTGCTGCATTATATCGAATAAGCCTGTAAAGAAGTATTTACATATAAATATAAATATTATACTTATTAAATACCAAACTAAACTATACTAACTAAATTTGAAACTTACCTTCCTGATGGATTAGCTAAGAATGTATAGGTTGAATCATGAAGTGGAAAATCTACAGATGAATCTGTCCAATAAATATCTCCATTCTTTGCAATATCTAATGAATTAACCATTCTTGGAATCTTTCCATCAATAGGTTCAGAACTGTTGATTATATTTATATACTGTCGTGTATTAACATTTACTTTGAAAATACCATAGTAACTATCAGCAACAAACAGTTCCCCCTTATCATTAAATTTTAGACCCAAAGGTCTACCACATTTTTGTTCTTGCCACAACCCATCTGTAAGTACCACTTTTATTCAAGATATGCATTTGCTTAAACATTTCAGTAATTTTGTTAATTTTTTTAAACAAAATCTAGCTTTATTATCTGAGCATGTTTGTATTTAAACTATTAAATTTGTTATCTTTGTGAATGCAATATGTAGAATTCCAAAAAAAGAATAATAATAATAATAAATATTTAATGTAAATAAATTAATATAAATATTTTCTAATAATTATTACAACATACCACACTTTTGTCCAAACTTTACAATAGGTTTAATTCGATTTTCTTCAATTTGTACAACATAACCTCCACGTATAC
The DNA here is from genome assembly GCF_051014615.1 of Bombus vancouverensis nearcticus. Classification (NCBI taxonomy): domain Eukaryota; kingdom Metazoa; phylum Arthropoda; class Insecta; order Hymenoptera; family Apidae; genus Bombus; species Bombus vancouverensis. The sequence goes on from NC_134924.1 coordinate 2,514,197, forward strand.
CAGTATATATTTCTCCATTAAACGATGCAAAAGCTTCTGGACCTTTGATTTCTCCAGAGAATAATATTTCAGGACCTTGTAGTCGAATCTTTGTTACAGATTTCAGTGTTTGTAAATCCCAAGGAAGTTTCATACTGAAATATTTATAGTAAAAAATCATAATTAATTGTTTTACCTATTTGACAATTATATTATTATAAAATAAATACCATACCTATATTCGGAATATTCTGCATCTGGGGGTAAACCTGGTAAAAAGGTAATGACAGCTAAGAAGAAACTGACATATATTATTACGGTACCAATTGACTTTATGTACCCCATTATTTAAACAATCGGCTATGAATATTTTAAAGATATGGTATATTTTACGAGCAACTTTAAAAACACTAAGAGGCTCTTTTAATGTTTCTTCATCCTAATACCTATTGCACTGAGAAAAAAGAGTTACTACTTTTACGTTTTACGTGTTTCTTGCCACTGCAAATAACGGCATTCACAATTTTAATGGCGGTGTGTACCGCAAATTATGTATCTTTGCCAATGTCAGCAAAAGTTAGATCAAATAAATGCCACGCGGACGGAAGGTGGTGATATTAACAATTTCCGTTGATCAGAAGATTTTATTTATACTGACAACTCAGCAAAATTTTAAATAGTTATTTATATCTCTTACTTATCATCAATTGATTAAATGGTTAACCTTTGATTTGAATATTTTCTTTTGAACTAATTTTAACTTTCGAATGACACATTAATTACAATTTTAATTATTAATTATTCGAATGAATTATATTTATATCATTGATAATATTGTATCAATAACTATTATATATTAAGAAAAGTATATACTATTTGACTCTTTTACAACAAACAGTAGCATTTTTATTCACATCTAAATGGAGATGTTTCTATCTTTCTTATAGTACAATGAATTTCTCTAACATATAATACTTATGATAATTCATTAAAATTATTATATATGTTAAAATGATATTAAATAAATGTTTATCTAGGTTAGATTAAAACAAGATTGATGTCATTTTAAAAGAAAGGAAACAAGAACATTAGATCAAGTATAAATATTTCATTCAGGCGATCTTTTATATATTAAAAAGTATCATATAAATAAAACTATTATTATGTAAAAAAGAGTTATAAATTGAGAACGGAATAAATTGATTTAAACATTTCTGTTTAAATTTCTTGTAATATTATTTGCTACCTGATGGCGCTGAAGATATTAATACAAGCAAGTTCGTTTATTATCGCTCATTTTTATTTTCAAATTAATACTAGAGAGGAAATTTTAATCTCTCTGTTAATACAAAATAATATCACTTTTAATTGAGATACTACAGTCTAAACGTTATCAATGATGGGTAAGTGCAAGGAACTTGAACAAGGTTAAAACAAGTAAGAATTGTTTATCTCCTTATCTTTATCTTTTAGACAACGTCGAAAAACAGTGCGAAGATGCACTTTTTGAATTATGTGATGCTCGAGAACGGTATCCATTACGATGTGCCGACGAACTTCAAAAATCTATCAAATTAAAAAATGAGATAAATGTAATAAATATTTATAATGGATTCTGTTTCTTAAATATATCTATGTAATGAATTTATTTGTTATATTTATTTTTTTTACTTGAAATAATGACAAGTTTTACATGCTTTAAAACTTAAAAAAATTATTGCAATTATAAACACATTATATTTTGCAGATGCTGAAGGTGTTTAAAAAATCAACTGCAATAAATGAACCATTTATTTTGAGTCAAAATAAATGTCTGAATCTTGATTTTAATAAAAATGAAATGTGCTTTGACCAATTAGATTTTAAATTACAAGATGTTGTAAACAAGTTGAATAATTTAAAAGCTGTCATGGATCAAATTGAACGAGAAAAGACATGTTGGGTCAACAAGTTACTGGAAAGCTAAAATAAATCATTCTAGATAGTGTTATATATATTTATTTGAAATTTAGCTATTGAATAAAACACATGTACAAAAAATACTATATTTATTACTACTAAATGCATAAATTAAGTGATAGATAAATATGAAAGTTTTATGTTCTAAATATAACAGTACTAAATCTATAAATTAACTTGTTGATAAATATGAAAATTTGACATATTTCTACTGTTGAAGATAAATTTTTTATTATTAAACTATGAATATTTATTTACACTTATACGTGTTACAACAACCTTGGCTCCTCTTGTAATATCTTGAAAAAATTTGGCCATTTGTATATGCATTTCACCATTGTTAGCATAATTCAACGATTTTCTGCTTGATCTAAGGCGTTTTTGATTTGTTAGAGCTTTTTCTTTCTGCAAATGTGAAAACTGTTTATAAAATTCTTGTGTAACATCTTTTATTTTATTTGATGACAATCTTGTTTTGTCAATATAATTATTCTGGTTTTGTGATTTCTCTTCGTTTAACTCCATGATGTTCTTGGAACTGTTGGAACATTTTTCTTCCGTTTTTAATATTGAGGATGATATGTTTTCATTATATGTTTTTCTACTATCTTGTACAAATTTTTCATGATCTTTTGACGATGTCTCTGTATGACTATTTAAAATTTGATTTTTTAATTGTATACTGGAAATACTACTTGCATTTTGACCTGGTTGTGTTTCGTGAATCTCAATATTATCTTTGTTTATTTTAGTTTTATCATTTAAGGAATTATGTTTTATTGATAATTTATTTTTAAGTATTTTTTGTAAGGGCAAAGGTATTTCATTTAGACTAATAATTTGATTTGAGATAATTACTGGAACATTTGATTTATACTTGTTTGTATCATGAAATTTAGATTCACATACTGCATTATTATGCAATTTTTGTGCTTTATTTATTTGAGAGTCAATAGATACTGAATTTGGACAATCACCTTTTGTGTATTTTTTAGGATGTAAATTATTATTAAAAGAAGATTTGAGTTCATCCTTATCTATTTCATATTTGATTGACTCTTCATTATTAACGTCATTCATTAATAAATCTTTATTTGGTATAAGGTTTAATTTATCTTTAGACTTATCTGCTTTAAGAGATAATGTAGATAATTTACATGTTTCATTTTGTAATGCTTCTGGTATTATATCTTCTTCTTCTTCTTCATACTTCAAATTTTTATATTTTATAAATTTCGCATCCTCTTCATCTTTAGAATTATCATATATTTCGGAATAGCGACGTTTATTTGTAATATCTATGTTATCATTATTTGAATAACTAGTACTAGCTGAAATAGAATTATTAAAAGGATACCATTGCATGTGTTTTAACTCAATTGTACTATTTTGTTCTTTAATTTTATTATTTGTTAAAGGATGTTTTACATTGTTAAATAAGTGTTTTCTCATAGACTGATTCCTCAAAGTAGGTTTCTGACTAACTATATTTTGATATTTATCTCCAGGTTCATTTCCTTTTGGTAATTCAAGCATTGTTATTAAGTTTTCCAAGCCAAGTAAACTAGAATTTCGTAAACACTTTTCACCTTCCTTTGTCTCAATTTTTTCAGAATTTTCCAATACTTCATCAATCTCCAACTTAGTTTTTTGTTCTATAACTGCTACAGTATCTTGGTCCTGACGAATTGTAAACATTAATCCTTCCATTACTAAATCTGTAATATCAGAGGATCGTGGTACATTATCTAATACATAGCTCTTTTTCTTAGGACAAGATAAATCTTGTATTTTGGTAATATCTGAATGTGCTTCTATATGGTTTGTAATATCTTTTGCATTTAATTCTAACATATTCTCTTTTGTAGCTTCTATTTCTTTTTCTATCAAGTACTGATATGGCAAATTAACAGAATCTGTATTTATATCATCAACAACGCTACTATTATTTAACATTTTACTATTATTTGATACAGAATTATTTTTGTCTTTTCCAATATTACAGTTATTGATTTTTATCTTATCATCTGATAATTGATGTTTAATATTACTATCTTCTAAACAGTTAACATTACTTTCGTTCATTTTATCATTTAGTTTTATACTATGTTTAGGTGACATATTTAAATGTTTACAGAATTTATTTGTATCTTCACTGTTACCTGTTTGTTTTACTGTTTCTTCATTTAATAATAACTTTTTTAAATTAGTATTTCCTATATTATTATTTGCTTGAATGTTTTTACTTTCACATCCTAAAATTTCTTGCATATTATTACATTGCACGTCTGTCTTTGAAGAATCATCTTTAGAGGAATGCTTTAAATATTTTTTACTTTCTTTCTCATTTTTATTTTCACGTTCGTATGTATCATTTGAACTTTCATTCTGATAGATTAAAGAACGATCAGAAGAAATTATATTTTCTGAATTCAGTTCTATTCTTAAAGAATCAATGGGTGTTATAGTTAATATAAATGCACAAGAAAATGCTACAACCGATCGTTCTCTAAACTTCATTAATGCAAACATTTTATCTTGTCTAGTCCATGGTGTATGTTCTACGTATTATGAATTATAGTTAAGAAAATTTTAATAATAAGTTCAAAAAATTTAATATTATTAACAAGTTAAAAATTATATTTATTTTGCACATAGAGAAAAGGATACCGAAAGTAACTAAAAGATGACTTGTACCAAATTGTTGTTTCTGGGAAGGTGGATTTTTGATAATCTTTCTAATAACTTTCATTAATTCTTTTCCATAATTAAATTGTTTTATATTTCTACAAATGTACAAATTAGAAATCTATTTTCTTACTAATGCTTTACTATTAGCAATATTTACCTATTTGTGCGGTGATACCTAAAAATAAATTTGTATATGTTGGTCTTATGACACAACCAGTATGAGCCAGGCACTGTTAAAGTTAGATTTTTCTCTTTTTGGGTCCAATCAATCCAGCTAGTTTTTCGTAGATATATTCCAGGCATTTTCTTTCAGGTATTAAATTTTGAAATAAGGGAACTAATTTTATTGAATCTTTTCCTCCAAGTGAATCTCTTATTATAATTGTAAGATAATACAATACTTTTTGCTGAAACAACATATATTCATTTATTTAAATAACACATATTTTTATAAATTATTTTACTATATCACATTATGAATTTTTAATACCAACTCCTGTTATAACTTCATTAATAAATATATCCACCACTATATCCCACGGAATAAATTCACATGAACTAGAACCATGAAATATTCTTTTTCCTTCAGTATATATACCAACAAATTCTACCACTGTTAGTGTATCTGTAAATAAAATATTGAAATTAACATAATGAAAATAAAGAGATTATAGTAATTATAATTAGTTAACAGACCTTTATTTACAGAAGCAACAAAACAGATGAGTTGTAGTATCAATACTAATGCACATGCAAGAAAGGGTATGAAGATATTAAATGCCTTCCATAAAACTACTGTTACAAATAACAAAAGGAGAGTTTTATTCACATTCAACTGTATGTTCCTATATAAAACAAATTTCATAACATTTCTAGCCTTTGTACTTTTATCAATGAGCTTTAATTTACTTCCATTTACAGTTCGAAAAAACATTTCAGTTGAAGACACATCTTTAGGGAATATGGGCGACATTAATGAGAATTTGTTGTTTAATTATCAATACCACAAACTTGATCGACGAACTTTTTCTAGATAAAAGAAAGAATATTTAAATTATAATATCTCATAAACATTAAGTACATACTAATAAAAGTTCTTCATGATAAAAACATTACAATATAAGTGTAGGTCTGTACTAAAAGTGATAGAAATATAAAACTTAGTACTTCATGTTTATAAATAAAAATTATATACATATAATAACTAATACAAATTTATCTACATAACCTCTATATAAGAATATGTAAAAATATATTTTATTACATCTTGTACACACTTAATTGAAATAATAAAAGGAAAAAATTAAAATCTTTACTATAATTAAGAAACAACTGCTATGTAAATGAACTTATGCTTGATTCAAGTCAAAACTGACAGTCAGAAATAAACAGTTGGGAAGTTAATACAATATATAATGTAGATTTTATTTTTACAAACACATTTATGTACATAAATTTAATCTTATATTTTACTTTCAAGAAAAAAAAATAGCAATAGAAATATTCAAAACCCTGATTGGTAAGTAACAAAATATAGCAAATGTATTATATAAATATAATCAACTATATATGTAGTTAGTGGAAATTCATCTAGTTAAAACTTAAGAATATATATATATACATTAGAAATCAGTATTAAAAGTCAGTAACTTACATAAGACAGATTGGATTAATACTCTCTTACGGAAATATCTATTCTCATTCTACGAAAGAATTTATTATAAAAGGAAAATTTTCTTTTTTCATTCAAATGACAAGCAATTTTCTTTGAATGTATACATGTACACATGTTGTACTTACGCATGTAGCAACAGAGATGAGTCGGGAGATCACCGATGCAATTCATGCAATGTTAAAAAGTCAGCCAAAAAATGTGCACTAAGAATAAGAGCAACGGCCGAACTATACACACATTTCTTCTCCACTGCTCTTGGTGGGAGAAACGTGCGTATATACGACAAGAGGGGCGGTGTAGAAACTAGTGATGGGTAAGGTCGAAAAAACATAAAAATTGCTTAAAAGTTTAACCGAAGACTACAAATAAATTGTTTTCTTTTTTATTGATTACAAAAATATTAAGATACAGCATCGCAGAGCAGGAGACATTGCGATGACAGAGGTTATTGAGGTTGTGACTGTTTAGTAAACAGGGATTCTAAGTCCCTGTTATGTTCCAAAACGATGAAGAATATCGATAAGACTTCGAAAGCGTGTGAAAAACAGAGAAATGATTATGGCCCTCGATTTTCTTTTTCAAGATGCAAAATGCATCGAGAAGCGAATGGAAAAATATTTTTCCCTATCTAACGAAAATATAATTCTTTGCCCTTCGTATATATTTATCGCGTATCATTGGATACCATCACCTTAAAGCAATACCTATCTATTCTGAACATATGTTTACATACACGGTGCCGTAGTTGGAGTCTTCCTAGTGCAAAGGGTTGATATAAGTCTTGCTCGAGACTTCCATATCTAAATTGTGTTTTCATGACGTTGAATATCGATGTTTTATTGGTATTGTAAAATAGCTTTAATAGAAGATCATAAGACACACATAATGATGGATAAGTATTGAATTAGTACAATATAATAAAGGAAACTAAGGTTGCTCTTAAGGAAGAAACGCAAAAAAGATGTTACGACTGTTTATATGCGACTGTTATTATATTTCATGATTTCAATATTTATAAATACTATATCAGACAAGAGTTCTACTACACGATATAACTTAATGCTGTCTGAAAACGATGAGAAACGACGAAGCAATCTATCGTTTTGCCTCTTCAATGACCGTAAAACACTTCTTGCTAGTCTGACTACTGTTAAGAACAAATAATGTCTCTTGAATTTACGGAAACTAACAACTTTCTAACTTCTTGCTCCACCGTCAACATATTCTCTTACAACAATTCTACGCACCAATTAACTAATCTGATAACAAAATTTTATTACCATAGATATATCAAAATATAAACACTAGTCCTAACTAACTACGATATAACTAAAATTACTCACTGAACGCAAAAAAGACAATGCTTTCCAACTATAGAATTAGACACTATGAATACTAATTCAATGGATGAAATAATTTTCTGCTTCAATTCCCATTTACGTAATTAAGTATTTACAAAAATACAAATTCTCGTAAAAAAAACTGCAGTCCATCTATACATACAACAAGTATTACAGAACGCGGTAAGATTGCGACGTGGAGAGAAGACTAATCGTAAGCTGTTCTTACTAAACCAAGTCCGTTCTTTGACTCCCGTGCAACCTGAAACTGCAATAAACATTATATTATTGTTGTCATACTATACGACAAATACCTAGAAGATTCAACATCCCTTCGTAAAACCACCCTAAATTTCTCACCTCTCAGATAAAACGTAACTACCATCTTCGAGTCATCCAAAAGTCAGGCTTCTTAATTACCTACGTAATAAAGGTTCTAGGCAAAAAAGCTTGCCGTCAGTTTTCACCCCATGGGACATAATTGAGTTCTCTCGCGCCTCCCAACCTCGAAGGGACTCTTTCACGAAGGTAGATAAGGGACGACGAAGAAGTGTAAGCTCGTCTCTGTCCTTCCAATGGATTCACGATTCCGCGGATGAGTATACGAGAGGATGGATCGTGGCCACGGGAGGACGAGCAGCCGGCGAGGAGGCTAGAAGAGGTGGTAGAAAAAGGAACAGAGGGGGGGGGGGGTAAAGGGGCTCTCACGTTACCTTCGGTGCGGCCAGGTGTCGGGTTACCTTCGACCTCATCTTCCTCTGTGCCTCCGTGAGTTTGCCACCATCGACATCGGCCGTCTGTACGTCTGTCCTTACGTACGTGTATCATCCGTCCTGTCACCTTAGTTTCGCACATGTCCCGCTTTTTCATCACCTTCGATCGCCCTTCTACACGTTACATCCGTTATACATCGTAGATATACGTGTACACGTCGTGGATCCGGGGGTGAATATCGTCGCGAAGTAACGAGACATTGTGGTCGTGCATCTTTCTTTGTCCTCTGTTTGCTTTTGCCTTTTTTTGTTTCTTTCGTTTTTTTCCTTTTTTTTGGGGGGGGGGGGGGGAGATAGTAGTAGGAGGCAGAAGTTGACGAAGTCGTAAAGGTTTGAGAGGGTTGTGAGAGCGTGGAGTTTGAGGTTGAATTTCTTGGTAGCGAGAATGAAAGTTGAGGAAGGTTTTGGTTTGGACAGGATGCGCTATACGAGTTTGAAGTTGTGGAACGGAGATTGATTCGTGGGTAGTGCGGATGAACGAAGAGGGAGGTTGATTTCTTAATTACTATGATAGTTAGCGATACTTCTTTGGTTGCGAGTACGGAGGGTTGTTTGTTTCAAAATATATAAATTTAAAGATCGTGCAGCGTAGGTTAGCTCGCGGAGGTTCGCAAACGATTGGGTTACAAGGAGAAGTTCTATTATCGTTCGCAGTGATGCTCAATGATAGTGCTTCTTCGATGGTAAAAATTGAAGTTGAGGAAACTTTTGGTGTAGTAAAGTTTGACGTGGAAGTTTGAAACGGGTGTAGAACGATTTGTGGGTAGTTTGGTTGGGAAGGAAGGAAGTTTGATTTATTATTCTCTGTGGTATTATTAATTACTATTATTAATGGCGATACTTCTATGGTAGGATGAATAGAGATTGTATATCACGAATCATGAATTAATTATAATCTGTTACGAGAATAAGAACTAAAGAAAGCTTCCACTTGAGCATCTGAAAGATCGATATAAAAATTCCAAGATACTAAAATATGACTCCTGTTTGTTAAATTTCATAAACATCTAGTTGCAACTTAAGAGATATCGTGGTGGATAAAAACAGCGAAATTTTTACTTCCATCCAGTGCGGTAATTAAAACTTTCGCATACGGAAAAACGCTTAATTAAGAGGAGAAGCGTTTCGGGAAAGAAGAATAGAAAACTTGAAGGTATTCCAGCGTTGTTCCAGTAGTTTACTTTGCGCGAGTAAGTGTATTTCTATACACAGGAAGCGAAGAAGAAACGGAACAGATATGAAGTATTGGTGAAATGATTCTTGACTTATCGACCGATGGTCCGTCGGCTCCTTGTAATTACTTCGGTGGATAATTAAAACGGTCGCTCGACGCACCCCGGCCATGTTTTGTACTCCTGGTATCGCAGGCATAGTGTGTATAACCGATACTGGTATTGAGAGATGCTCGTAGCGAGAAATACCATGATCGAAAGCCACCCCTTCTCTGTTGTCTCTAAATATCATCCCATAAATACCCCGCACCCTTCGGCAAACAACCACAAAACAACCTAGATACCTAACGATACTTTCCGCTGCATTGCAGCTAACTAATTGGACATCTTTTATTTGAAAATGATAATCAAAATGATTACGTTTGGACAAAGTGACTATTTGGACGTGATTTTTGCTATTCATATAAACTCGTTATTTTTAACGAAGAGGAGGCTAAAGAGAATTTCATTTATTTGTAGGAGAACAAGATTATGACTGTTGCGAATTCTCCACTAAAGAGCAACCGGTCAGGTCAAACCGATCGGTCGATATCGCGTACCTCGAATGAACTAACGCCCAAGGTGGAATAAGTTTAATAGATCGAGTGTTAGTGTAATTTAGCACTTTATTTACACTTGTTGTATAAAACTAACGTTTAATGTTATGAACACGGCGGTGGTAGGATCTTGTTAAGAATGAAATATTTCACCCGCACAGTACGAGGTCTGTTGATGAACTGTCCTCCTTCGTTGCTGATTCTCCCTATCAGCCGTTGAGTTTTGTCTGTCCATTGTACCCTTCCGGCTGGTCCCTTCCCAGAATTTTTTACCCGACCTCGGAGTCATTAGGTTTACAGCTCGGGGAGGACATGTATCAGGTCTGTAAGTATGAAACCGGAATTTGCCTATAGATAGTCCTAGCTGATAATGTAGTTATCGCTAAACTACGTCATTGATGCCAAAAGTCTTTGTTGACATCTCACAAACATTTTCGACTCAGAACAATACAAGTTTCATACAACAGCATAGTTTGTAATAGTATTGAACATGTCAAGTTTTGTGCCTGGAATCTACGATTTGCGGACAGCATTGATTTTCTGTTACCATTTGAAGAAAACTGCTGCAGAATCGCATCGAATGCTTGTCGAAGCTTACGGTGAGCATGCTCTTGGTAAATCACAGTGCTTTGTGTGGTTTAAAAAATTCAGAAGTGGCAATTTTGACGTGAGGAACGAAGAACGTGGAAGACCACCGAAAAAGTTTCAAGACAGCGAATTGCAAGCATTGTTGGATGAGGATGACGCTCAAACGCAACAACAACTCGCTGATCGATTAAACGTGACACGAGAAGCCGTCTCCATACGTTTGAAAGCCATGGAAAAGATCCAGAAGGTGGGAAAATGAGTTCCACATGAACTGAATGAAAGACAGCCGGAAAACCGAAAAACCACTTGTGAAATGCTGCTCGCCAGATACAAAAGAAAGTCATTTCTCCACGGAATTGTGACTGGCGATGAAAAGTGGATATATTTTGAGAATCCTAAGCGTAACAGATCATGAGTAGCTCCAGGCGAACCACCGACATCGACTACAAGACCAAATCGCTATGGACGGAAGACAATGCTCTGTGTTTGGTGGGATCAGAAGGGTGTGATCTATTATGAGCTGTTAAAACCTGGCGAAACCGTTAATACTGAGGGCTACCGACAACAAATGATCGATTTGAATCAAGCTTTGCGTGAAAAACGACCAGAATATCAAAAAAGGCAACACAAAGTAATTTTGCTTCATGATAATGCACCATCGCATACAGCAAAACCGGTCAAGGAAACGATTGAAGCGTTTAGTTGGGAAATACTTTCGCACGCGGCTTACTCACTAGACTTGGCTCCGTCCGATTACTATTTATTTGCATCGATGGGACATGCACTTTCTGACCAGCACTTCACTTCTTACGAAAATGTATGAAAATGGCTCGATGACTGGTTCGCCTCAAAAGAGCAACAGTTTTTTTGGCGTGACATCCACCAATTGCCAGACAGGTGGGAAAAATGTATAGCTAGCGATGGGCAATACTTCGAATAAAATATTTTTAATCATTTCCATACAATAAACGTGTATTTTCTATACAAAAATTCCGGTTTCATATTTACATGCCTGATAATTCGGAATTTCCTAAAGGGAATGGGCCTGTCTGTTGATACAAGATACAAATGGTTTAGTAGGTGAGCAACATCTGGAAGGAACCATGAACTGGCTGGTATAATAAAATCTAATATAGCGCGATAGAAAAGTCCCTGCAACGAGGACGAAAACGAGATGGGAACAAAGAAATGGATCACGAAATACAGTGTAGTAAAAGCATCTAGAACGGATCGCAAGTTGGAAGAATGTAATATGAGCTGAATAAAGTACTGCAAATAATTTGGTATCTTAATTTATTCTGGATTTTTCGGTTTAGAAATAGGATTTGGGTTTACATTTCTTTGTACACGTCCTACCATATTTTTTGCGTTTTCATACACATGCTCTGCATTAAAACTAATCTGCTTGTAGTGCAGTAATAAAAACTAATCTGCTTATTTTATTATTAACTGCTGTACCCTGATCTTTTCAACTTTCTCTAAGCCTGTTCTTTGGTTTTATCTTATACAGATAGTTCGGTAATAAATAATAAGGGAAAATAATATCGACAAAATGTTAACGCGTGGGTGTACCATTTTTAAGTTACATAACGTAGGGACTTAAACAATATTTTGTATAAAATGTTGCTATTATCTGGTGTAATTGGTAAATTACTATTTTTAAGTAGTAGAAATTTCCAAATATTCTAGTAGTATAGAATAGTGATAATTATCTTTATTGCAATCTTATATTCTGAAATCCTATTTTCATTGAAGCCCGTAATTCCAATTTGAAGGAAAAATGCTATAATATAAAAAACACGCATGAGAAATTACCTATTTCCATTTATCATGGTATAATTTTCGTCAGAAAATCTGATCGCCATCAACAAGTTTCTGAAAAATCTATTACCATGGCCATCGCCTCTGGCCACGTGTTGATTCACGTGAACAACGAGAAACGCGTGACTCCACCGTATGTTTTTATACACGATATCGAGTCGGAGGCTGACGAAGGGCTGTACACCCTTCTCGTTGCTTCCGATTCGCTTTAATTCCTAGTTTGTGAAGTACACTGGCTCGCTTTTCTCCATGTTTAGACCGTACCTTTGTTATACCACAACGATGGCCAATTTCAATGAAGATTTATCAAACGCCCACAACCCTAATCCTGACTCTTCTCCGACATATAGATAGAGCAAAAAGGTTAATAATAGAAATATGGTGTATTTATTTTTTGTAAGAGTGGAACACCATATTATGTAATATATACGATGTTAATGTACACTGCACCGAAATTAATGTTTCTAAGAGTAATCATTTTACAAGAAAACGCACAATCGTTTCTATTTTCTTAATATGTACGTAATTATATGTCTTTTGTACACTTGTCTATGTCTAATATAATAGATTATATAACTTTATTGTTGAACCAATGCAGTATTTTATATGAATATTTCATCTAAGACAGAATAAGAAAATAATATTCAATGATAAACGTATTCATATCTAAGCGATATTTTTTTCGTAACCTTTGAATTGTTTTCTTTCTTTTTCTGCTTGTCCTTCTCTCTTCATACGAAAATTTTACTAACACTAAATGAAACAATTTTACTTCAATAATCTTTACAACAAACGAAGAAAAAAAATAAATTAGAAGAACATTCGTTTCATTATCAATCCTTTTTTTGTTTCAATTTTAATTTAAATTATTAGATGGCAGCACTGAGCACAACAATAGCTGTTATACTACTACAGATTAACGGATTGCATTTTAAACTCATCTACAATCGGTTGTAACCTGCGCGCGCAAATTAAGCCACGTGGTAGGGATTACAAAATTCCAATTGGCCCTGTGCATAACACGAAATACGCGTGACAAGGAACGCCCTCTATCGTGTACGAAACGTTCGTTCCTTTCACAGAACTCCTGTTCTTTCCTAGGGAGTCCGCCATTGTTGCTGCACGTATATTTCTGTTAAGGCCAACGGAAATCGGATTACATCCAAAATGGTGAGTATAATCTTTCCAAAGTAAAACGAATTTGTAAGTCTGTACAATGTATGGAGTGCAGAGGTATGAATATTTTTGAAGACCGAGTGTCACCTGGGTTCGGAAAAATTGAAAACTGGCGGATTACTTGGGATTGCGCAACTCCCTTTGAAGATGAATTTTGAGGCTCGCGATGGATATGCCAAGATTAAAATCTCTGAAGGTTCAGCAAAAATTCTGGCGAAATATTCCTGAAAAATTTTCCGACACAATGCTTCAAAGTTACCCTATGTTCGAAGTTCAAATATGTTTCGTCTCTTGTTCAAGAGGCAACGTGTCATGGAGTTTTGTAGTCTCTTGTTACAAATCGCAGCATGCTCTCGAAACATCGTGAGTCTTCAAGAAAATGTTCTCGATGGTTTTTGGTGAATTGGGAACTTTGCGGGAACAATCCAAACAAGCATCATTGCACAAAAAAAACACGTCGAATACCTTGCACACTGTATATAGAAAATGAAGAAGTTGTGACACTTTAGGGTCAAGCTCTAACAAAAAAAAGTATTCATACAGGAATATAATTCTCTCTATTCTAAATAATATTGATCATATTTGTCAAGATTTATGAAGCTTTGATTTTAATATGGTCAGTATGAAAATCATTTTATCTTTTCCTTTATCTGAGATAAAATTGTTTTTCAAACTTTATATTCCATATTTTAGGAAAATATTGAAAACATATTAAGAAAATAATATATTTGATAGCATAAAATTAAAAAATAATTTGTGGAATATGTCATTTTAGACTAAGAAAATTTTAATCAATATGTTGTAATCAGTTTCATCAACTTTAATCAGTTACAATCATGTTAAATCTATATATTTAGTATTAAAAAGTCTTTTATTTGTTACAGGTGAACTTCACGGTAGACGAGATACGTGCTATGATGGACAAAAAGAAAAACATCAGAAATATGTCTGTCATTGCGCATGTTGATCATGGAAAGTCAACTTTGACTGACTCCCTTGTGTCTAAGGCCGGTATTATTGCTGGTGCTAAAGCTGGTGAAACCAGATTTACAGATACTCGCAAGGATGAACAGGAACGATGTATTACTATTAAATCCACGTAAGTTTAATCTGTTTAATCTTATCAGTTGGTGTTTTTAACTGCTTACCTGCAAGTAATATTTTTAATTGCAGAGCTATTTCTATGTTCTTTGCACTTGAAGAGAAAGACTTAGTTTTCATTACAAACCCTGATCAACGTGACAAGGATGAAAAAGGTTTCTTGATTAACCTTATTGATTCACCTGGCCATGTTGATTTCTCCAGTGAAGTAACTGCTGCTCTTCGAGTAACTGATGGAGCTCTTGTGGTTGTTGATTGTGTATCTGGTGTGTACTTTAAATGATGTAATTTGAATTAAACTAATACCCCTTCCAGCACAAAAAGCGTTACTCTGTAGTATATCAGTTGGTTAAACTGACTGATGCACATGGACAGTGTTGATGGTGCATCAATGGAAGAAGATTAAAATGATAGCAGCTGTGTTTAAACGCTGTTGGTGGACCTCTATCCTTATGTCCGAGACCAGCACGCTACGACACAATTGCTACAATTTTACTTGAAAGAATTTTGTTTTCTTTTTATAGTTTCGTGAAAATCATAATTTCTTTATACTTTGTCAAGGTGTCTGTGTGCAAACGGAAACTGTACTTCGTCAAGCTATTGCTGAACGTATAAAGCCAGTGTTGTTCATGAACAAAATGGACAGAGCACTTTTAGAACTTCAGCTTGATAGTGAAGATCTTTATCAAACTTTCCAACGTATTGTTGAAAACGTTAACGTTATTATTGCAACATATTCGGACGATGATGGTCCTATGGGTGAAGTTAGAGTAAGTAAATGAATTAATTTTATTTCTATGTAACATTGTTTCTTACGTTTATATTAATATTCTTATTATGTTTGTTGCAAATAGGTAGATCCTAGTAAAGGTTCAGTCGGTTTTGGTTCTGGTCTTCATGGTTGGGCGTTTACATTAAAACAATTTTCTGAAATGTATGCTGAGAAATTTAAAATTGACGTTGTAAAACTTATGAATAGATTATGGGGAGAATCTTTCTTTAACCCCAAAACTAAGAAGTGGAGCAAGCAGAAGGAAACAGACAATAAACGCTCCTTTTGCATGTACGTCTTAGATCCAATTTATAAGGTATGTTAATCATTAACTACTTATAATAAATAAATATTCATTTTTTTTTACTAATAACAATACAAAATTAAAACAGGTATTTGATAGTATAATGAATTACAAAAAAGATGAAGCGGACAACCTGCTGCAAAAATTAGGAATTGTTTTAAAACCGGAAGATAAAGATAAAGACGGCAAAGCTCTTCTTAAGGTAACTTTTTCTATATAAAACTATCATTTTAATTCATTTCAATGTTTTGGAAATATTTATGATGACTTCTAAAAAAAAAACTTTTCTGACATCTCTACAGAATTTCTTTGACCGATAATATTTTATTCTGATAATACTTTAGTTTTAATTAACTAATCAATAAATATCATGAGTGATTATATATCAGTATAATAATCCGTTTTAGGTTGTCATGAGAACATGGTTACCAGCTGGAGAAGCTTTGCTTCAGATGATTGCTATTCATTTGCCATCCCCTGTTACCGCACAGAAATATCGTATGGAAATGTTGTATGAAGGTCCGCTTGATGACGAGGCTGCAATTGGTATTAAGGTATGTATAAATAATATAATTTTAAGATAAAAAATATTAATTAGTTTTATTATATATGATGAAAATCTCACAGACCTGTTCTGACTTATATATGGTAGATATGAGTAGTAACTGATTGATATATGTATAATTTAATTTTTAATTCAGCTTTAAAGTGAACTTGTTGATTTCATATCCGATTGGAATCTTATTTTACAGAACTGCGATCCGAATGGGCCACTCATGATGTATGTTTCGAAAATGGTACCGACCTCCGACAAAGGTCGTTTCTATGCTTTCGGTCGTGTATTCTCTGGGAAAGTAAGCACTGGAATGAAAGCACGTATTATGGGACCTAATTTCCAACCGGGTAAAAAAGAAGATCTTTATGAGAAAGCTATCCAGCGTACAATTTTGATGATGGGACGTTACGTTGAAGCGATTGAAGATGTGCCTTCTGGTCAGTAAATCCTTCATTTGGTTTCAAATCTTTTCAAGTAATAGTACAATGATGATTGTTTCTATCTACCTTTTGTTCTGACCTTTTCTGAATGACAATAGAACGGCCAACTGACGCTTAAATTGATAATGTTAAAATGTTGTTTCGTATAAAAAGTGTAATTACAACAGATTATTTTTATCATTCAAAACAGGTAATATTTGTGGACTTGTTGGCGTTGATCAATTCTTAGTGAAGACTGGTACCATTACCACGTTTAAGGATGCACACAATATGAAAGTTATGAAATTTTCGGTTTCACCTGTCGTCCGTGTTGCTGTTGAACCTAAAAATCCAGCAGATTTACCTAAATTAGTTGAAGGTACATTTATTTATTGATTTAATATAATTTGTTATAATTTAATGTATAAATAAGGATGAAACCTTATTTTGAGCATTGGGTTATGATAAACCATGATTTTAATTGAAAATCTGAAAGTGATCGTCATTTAAGTTTTATTTAATAAAAGTGTTAATATTTTTTAACAAAATAATTCGTATTCAGGTCTTAAACGTTTGGCGAAATCAGATCCTATGGTACAATGTATTATTGAAGAATCAGGAGAGCACATTATTGCTGGTGCTGGAGAACTGCACCTTGAAATTTGTTTAAAGGATTTGGAAGAAGATCATGCTTGTATACCCATTAAGAAATCGGATCCCGTTGTTTCTTACAGAGAAACAATTTCGGAACAATCGAATCAGATGTGTCTTTCAAAATCACCTAATAAGCATAATCGGTTATTCATGATGGCGTGTCCTATGCCTGATGGTCTCGCTGAAGATATCGATAGTGTATGTTTCCATTCTATAAAAATTTATAATTGATATTCTTGTTTTGTTTCTATTAAATGTTTATAATCTTATAGGGTGAAGTTAATCCAAGGGATGACTTCAAAGTACGTGCTCGTTATTTGAACGAAAAGTATGACTACGATGTAACCGAAGCTAGGAAGATTTGGTGCTTTGGACCTGATGGAACTGGACCCAACATTCTTGTAGATTGTACAAAAGGAGTACAGTATCTTAACGAAATTAAGGATTCTGTTGTAGCTGGATTCCAATGGGCTACGAAAGAGGTATAATATCATAGATTAATGAAAAAGATATTCAGAAATAGTTTTTTATTTATAATTATTTCACAGGGTGTTCTTTCGGAAGAAAACTTGAGAGGTGTGCGTTTCAACATTCACGATGTGACGTTACATGCTGACGCTATTCATAGAGGTGGTGGTCAAATTATTCCTACCACAAGACGTTGCCTTTATGCTTGTCTTCTCACTGCCTCTCCTCGACTTATGGAACCAGTTTACTTATGCGAAATTCAGGTAAATTTAGTTTTATGATTTACTGAAGAATTTATAACTAGTATGTTAAATTTTTGTATTCTAATGTAATAAAATTGTCATAGTGCCCTGAAACAGCTGTCGGTGGTATCTATGGTGTGCTTAACCGAAGAAGAGGTCACGTATTCGAAGAACAACAGATTGCTGGTACACCTATGTTTGTAGTTAAAGCATATCTTCCAGTTAATGAGTCCTTTGGTTTTACTGCCGACTTGCGTTCTAACACCGGCGGACAAGCTTTCCCTCAATGTGTGTTCGATCATTGGCAGATCTTGCCCGGTGATCCAATGGAACCTAATTCTAGACCTTATCAAGTTGTGCAGGTAATTTATCTGTTCTGTAATATTTATAATTACCCACGGTCATAACTGATGGTAATGAGTAAATGTCAATACATTGCCATTTTTAATCTCGTGGAAAAGAAACTGTTTTTTTGTTTTGGTATTCTAGTGACATATTCAAGTATACCTGAATAGGGAAACATACAAATTTATATCTTCCTTTTGTGAGACATGATACATTTGACTACTATTAAGTGTAATAATCCTTGTTCTTACAGGAAACACGTAAAAGAAAAGGATTGAAGGAAGGTCTCCCAGATTTGAATGCATACCTTGACAAATTGTAACCATAGATTCGCGCACCATATTTAAATATCTATTTAAATATTGTAATTCAATTAATATTGCTCGGACCGTATACAATCGGCATCGGTTTATTATGAACTTTGTTTTGCGCAAAGAAACATGAGAAATACATGATTATAAATATGAAAAAAACAATAAATTGTAATTATGATGGAAAGTACGCATGTTGGCGCAAGGAGAAATATTTTATACATTTATTTAATTAAGCATGCCACATGTTATTAAGATCCCTGTGGCTTTATGTTTTTAGCATATCAGCATCAGATAAGAATTCAATTGTTATTTTTATTGTGGTAACTTATTGCCAATTTCATATAACAAATGAAAACAAAAGATTGTAATTTTTTACATTGCTTTTTTACCACAATTAGTTTTAATTTTTTGTTGATATTTTCAAATGATTGGACGAATTTCGAAGTTATTGATAACAAAAAATCTACAACAGCAATGTACTCATTGAAACGAAATGCATCAAGAAATTAAAAATGAAATTACGAGAGGAAGTGTTTTTATTGTCTTTGTTAAAAATACCCAACCATTCCAAAATCTGATAGAATTAGGACAAGTAAAAAAAAGTTATGTTCAAATTGTGTATAAATTATGATTTTATTTTAATAAAATATACTATAGTGTCAATACATCTAATATTAATAATTCATATGTGATGAAATAATCACATTCAACATACCAAACCTATTTTTTTTATATATTTCGACTTCATTCCATTAATTTTTTGTACATATTACCACATATAATTAAAATACATTTCCTTAATTTATAAATACTAATTTAATAAGTATGTTACGTTAATTGGATTGGATTCAACAATGTGATGAAATGTTAGCTACTCGTAAAAAGTAAGAGTCTAAGAAATAAATTTTGATAATTGATTCAAGTTACTCTATAAATTATTATAGTTGCATTTACAAAAACGCAATTCATTGATAAATTGCATCGATGTATTTTTCATAAAAATTTAGATGGGATTAATTGTGTTTTTGTAGATGCCAGCTAGTGATTGAGCTGCTAAAAGTATAATGTCTCTTCTGGAAATTCCTGTAAGTGCATGATGCCATTCATTGTGAGAAACCTTCAAAGATATATTACTTTTTTAGAATTATAATTATACAATTACCGTGTTTACTTTATTTATACCAACCTGTAAACTGCTTGCCATTAAACTACCAATAGTAACTGACAATCCAGACCATTTAAGAGGATAATCTTCAGGTGTGGCTTCTTGTGCCATTGTTACTATTTGACTTGGCACTGGAGTCATTTGAGTGAACGTTTGCAAATTCACATTACGTTTCGGATCATTAAGAAGTATCACCCCTAAATCATACCATTTATCTTCACCAACTTCTAACAGAAAATTTTCTACTGCAATTATAGGTATATCTTTTGGAAGAGTCGGAATATTTCGAGCAGAATTAATTCTTTCTTCTGCTCCTTTCACACCAGCAGCAAAACCAACTGGTTGAGCAGCTACAGCTGAACTTTCCACTGATATACCACTACAAAATAATCAACTCTTTTAATGAAAATATAACAGTATAGAATTAAATGAATACAATTCATAATTATTACTCACGTTACTGTTGCCTTCCCAAAAACTGTTTGAAAAGCCTGACGAACAGAACTTATTTTAACATCTTTATCTGATGCAACTACAATCTCCATATCACCACCAGAATCTGAAAAGTATATTTTCCACAGAGCCTGCATATATGTTTGTAAATGAACTAACATGTTGCACAGTCACGATGTTGCTATTTACATTCACATATAAATAGTGTAGAATCTATATATTGTTCCTCAAATTTTAATTGCCATTTTATTAAAATACAATGAAATTATTACAAGTTGTTTTCAACAATTACTTCTCCACAACACTGTGCATAGGCATATGTTAATGAAAATTTTGCTTATAAAGTTACTTTAATTACTATTTTTAATTATCACTTTATTTGTAATGCAAATTGAACAATCACTCTATTTTATGTGTGATTTGGAACACAATTTCACATATATAAATGTTATAATTTCAGCTACTTAATAAATGAAAAATAAGGAGGAAAAATATTTTGTAAATGACAGATAAACAGCACACAGCACAGTTCACTAAATTAAGTTTGGTTTTTAGATCATCCAAAAATAACACAGTACATATATATGTTCCTTTCAGATATGATGCAATAATATAATCTAATAGATACAATGACATACATTTAGATAGGAAATTGACAAAACACTCAAGCCAGGAGAAATGATCAAGAAATTTACAAAATAGAAAAGGATTAAATTGCTTTTACTTGCATGTCAGGATTAGTAGCTTTCTTACTTACAAATGAACTCACGCATCTGAGGATCTAATGTTGTGATCATAGTATTAACACTGTTCTTTGCTTTTTCTGCAACTTTGCTTAATACATTACTATTTACTACTGTTTCTTTAACCCATGACAGTAGACCACCTCCAACCATTCCTGAATCTTGGACTATATTTTCTGATGGCACTGTAGTTTGTACATTTTGTATGGACGGAGTAACAATAGGAGTTGTAATTACTTGATGTGTTTCTTGCTGTAATGGTTTAGATTGAATAACAGTATTTAACATTGATTTATTAGGTTCCTGTTCATGAAGCTTCTTTTGTGAAGATGATTCTAAATTATTAGGCCTTTCTGATAACAATGTTCCAGGGTTTGAAATAAAAATAGGCAATGCACTAGGTGGTGGTACATTTGATAACAAATTTCCTGTAGATGTTGACACACCTAATGGCATTAATAAAGATGTTGATGAAGACAAACTGCTAAAAGAATCTGGAAATTACATTATTTATATTACTTATATAAATGACACATTGTCCTGATACATTAGTGTATCTGAATAAATAAACAAACCTTCATCAAGTAATAAGTTATTTTTGTCCTATTTACCAAATAAAATTTATTGTTCGTTTAAATAGTATATCATAGAATGTTTTACCATAAGATACATAATTACATTCATTTTATGTTATAATATTTTTATGTTTATTATATTTCTCAAGAATTAATTTTTTATAGTTTTCTTCCAAAATCTTTTGCACTACACGGAAAACTAGCAGCCAATTAGAGTGAACATGAATCTTTTTACTTGCGAAGGAATTTGACAGATACGCAGGTGTTTATGTTTTGCCTTTCATTCTTACCTGTTTTTACGATTTCTCCAGATGTAGACGATTCATCTGTCCTTCTTTCGACAAATTCGAATGTGGATTCTCCATTGGAATCGTCAGTCATTGTTGATTAACTTTTCTAAATTTACACGTTAAATGTCCAAAACTATATTGTAAATTTTCTATACGCAGCTATGTATGCAAGAGACATAATATGTACATGGATTGACTATGTACAATTATGAGCTGCAAGCTACAAGCTGCAAGTGACCAACTTCATCATCTTGAAACAGTCTGAAGATAGGAACTAGTCTACATGTATACATATTCACATATATTCCTATATCTTATATCTATTATTTACTTTATTTGAGTGATAGAAAATTTTATTTAGTTAGAAGTTAACTTTTTTTGTTATTTGATAGTTTTCGACGCGTAGGATCCAAAAATTCAAGTCTTAACTTTAGAAATCAAGCGGTTCAAGAGTTATCCGTACGTAAAATTGAGCACTTTTAGCGTATTTTATAGGTTAGCATGATGCTATATTACTTCTGTAGTGGCACGCGAGTCAGGACAATTCAAATTCTGTTGTTGTTTTGCCTCGGAGTATTAAGATCGTTAGGTTACAAGTATTGTAAGGATCAATAAACTCCGGGCAAAACAATGTCGCCGCTACATACAACCGTCAAACGTAGTCGAATACAAATTTTCCACCAGTATAAATAAACGGACGCGATTACGAGCGTGAGAGTTCATCGAACAGTATCCGAAGAGCATCAAAGTGTAAACAAGTTTTGAAGTGATCTACAGAGTTTCTCCGAGTATTTATCGGGTATTTATTCCGCAATTTATATTTGTACCAACGACTCACAATTCGCCTGTAATTTATTTATTTATTTGAAAATATATTTAACGGATTGCGACAGCAATATTTCGCTTTTGTTATTTCGCTCAACCAAATCCTCCACACTTCTATTCATCATCTCATTAATCCGTACTACGAGTACAGATGAGTATTGGACTGACTTTCGCCGAATATTAGCTTGTTCTAACGTAACGGCGGCAGAAGAGTGGAGCATAACCTAAACCTGCTCAAACCTAATCCAATACTCATGACTCACGATTTAAAATCCCGCCGCAAATGCACCCACGTTCATTTGTATACATACAGCGACTCCAGTTATTGGACCAATCATGCATAGAAGCCAACATAGCATCAAAGTAACGCATACGCTAAAAATACGCTAAAAACATTTGATTTTATATGCATATGATATCATAATTCTTGAACCACTGGAGTCCTAAAGTTAAGACTTGCATTTTTGGATTCCACATGGCGAAAACTACCATAATGTATAAAAGAAGTCAATAATTTTATGTTTTCTAAACCGAAGTACAGCTGAAGTTATACATTTATGATAAAAAAAGAAAAAATATATTATCATAGTTACTGATTATATTACACATATTTTACTGATTATATACCCATTAATGTTTATTTTACAATTAGTATATGTTTTACATGCTATTTATGCAAGGAATGATGAAAATAAAAATTTTTTATTTTATAAACAATATATTTACCAACATGATATCATTTACTTTAAGTAACCATATTTATCAGTATTAAAAACAATACATAATGTATCAATATATGCATTAGTGTTTGATGAAGCGGATTAAGGTTATGTTCAGTAACATGTTACTCCTTTACTTCGAATAATTAGCATATACGTAGTGAAAGAGAAATACTAAGCAAAATAATGTCGCTCCAAGAATGTTGCAGAATACAGCCAACTGTACATCTGTGATCATCTGAAAGGTTATGAGATTAACTTTTACCGGTCTATATCTTTGATTTAACGAGAAAATGTTTAAAATTAAATAAAAAAATATACTTAAAGGACAAATTAATCAAAAGGGACATAATTACCTTGAAAAATTATTTTATAATACACAGTTCAATATATTTAAATTACATACGTGGTTTGACACGTTATACTCTACAACTCGATGATTATGTGTCACAGAGTTGTAATCATGAATCTCTTTACCTGTAACAGAATTTTCCGGAAGACTTGCTTGTCGATATCTATGAGATAAAAATATAAAATAACAAAATATTATAAAATATATGGTATTTTACGTTGTGTTTGAAAAATGAATTGATAAATACATATTAGTAATATGTATTATATTTTATATATATCTTAAATTAATATTACCAAATATTACTAGTTAGGGCTAAAATATAACTAGCAATATAATACCAAAAAGGAAATCTCCTCTCTGATAATACATGAGCGCGCGATTATTCTAATTTTTTCTAGAATATATTTACAATTATTATGATATATTGTTATGTTTTATTAGCGTAGCAAATATATTTAGTCAATTTTTAAGTTTTTTTAAATACATTAACAATATACACGTCAAAAGACAATATGTTGATTCACTATACTAATAACAATGTACTTTTATGCACTGGTTCATTGAAATTCATTCAAATAATATACCGAAAACGCAAAGCTTAAAAAATAAGGGAAAAGGTTTTTCGATAGATTTAGCATTAATCTGACTATCACAAAAATTTTAAATGTATTTTTTCTTTATGTGCTTAAAGTAATTGTAAAGAATGTTAGTAATATTACTTGTATTGTACAGTATTTTCCCTCCTTTCTAATACAAACACGCTAAATAAATATTGTAAAAAATTAGTGAATTGGAATTATGATGTTTATATAATTTTGATGTTTATAAAATATTGAATTATAAGAATTTAGTTTTCCGATATTTTGACAGTGCTCTTTTTAAGAAAAGTTTTCCAAGTTTTTACCTCCTAACCTCTACGTGTATCGATGCACGCATAAATATTTACTGGATATTATTTTATTCTGTAATACTAAAACGTATCAAAAATGTTCGAAGCACACAGTATTAATGCGGAACATAAAGACTTGATTCATGATATTGCTTATGATTTTTATGGACAACGAATGGCAACATGTTCTAGTGATCAATATGTGAAAGTGAGATTTGTACTCTTGTCGTTTGTATTCATACACAGTAACATTATCATAGTCATATATGAGGGTTATGAAATTTGTATAGGTCTGGGATGAAGACGAACATGGAAATTGGCATTTATCTGCATCTTGGAAAGCACACAGTGGGTCTGTGTGGAAAGTAACATGGGCGCATCCAGAGTTCGGTCAAGTTCTAGCAACATGTTCTTTTGATAGGACAGCAGCTGTATGGGAAGAGATAGGTAGAACTATTATTTTTGTGATTAACTAATAAACAAATAACTATGTTATTAATTTTACTTAGTTGGAGAAGGATCAGGACCAGGAGAACGTGGCATGAGACATTGGGTTAGGAGAACAAACTTAGTAGATTCCAGAAAGTCTGTTACAGATGTGAAATTTGCACCTAAAACTTTAGGACTTTTGTTAGCTACGTGTAGTGAAGATGGTGTAATTAGGATATATGAAGCACCTGATGTTATGAATCTAAGTCAATGGACTCTACAACATGATATTAGTTGTAAACTTCAATGCAGTTGTCTTTCATGGAATCCATCTCTCTCAAGGTATAATAAATTGCTATTGAATTCCTATAATATGTATTGTAGATATAGGTGTCAAATATTCCATTATTTCACATTAGGTTACATCATCCAATGATAGCAGTTGGAAGTGATGATCCAAATCCATCATCCGAGGGAAAAGTTTTTATATATGAATATTCTGAAAGTAGTAGAAGATGGACAAAAACTCAAACATTAAATATCATAGATCCTATTCATGATATAGCATTCGCTCCAAATTTAGGTAGAAGTTTTCACACATTAGCTATTGCATCAAAAGATGTGCAAATAATTATATTAAAACCTATGGTGTGAGTATAAGTTTTAGAATTCGTACAAACATGATGTGTATAAGAGACTACATGAAGATGTTATTAATATAGGGATAATGCACAAAGTGGTTCATCACGGTTTGAAATTAATGTAGCAGCACAGTTCTCTGATCATGATTTTACTGTATGGCGAGTGTGTTGGAACATTATGGGAACTATTCTAGCAAGTTCAGGAGATGATGGTTGCGTTCGATTATGGAAAGATAATTATATTAATAATTGGAAATGTGTTGCTGTGTTGAAAGGTGATGGTACCTCTGCTCAAAGTGCTGAAACTTCTACAGCGGCAACACCACCCAATCATTCAACAGGAATACAACAAACATCTTCTACAACAAGGTACTACAAATTGGGTTCCATCAGTCATCCAAACCAAGTGCCTTGGCATTAGAGAAAATGATTTATTTTTTAACATACTTAGTCGTTTCATGTTTATTATTTCGTACAATGTGCACACATTTTGTGAGAAATAGTGAATTTGTATTTCTATCATGAGAATTATCTTTATTTTTTTAACAAAATTATACATCTTTTATTTTTAGTAGTTAAATAGATTTCTATTAATTATAATTTCATAGCACCGTACATTACCCTATTGATTTAGTAATTTGTATTCTTTTGTTGAATAAAATAAGTATAAAGTGTATGTTCCACTAGAAACATTTATAATAAATCCTATCTTATATATAATAATTATTAAAATAACTTTATTGTCTATTCATATCCATTTGAAACAAATTGCTACTTCAAAAAGAGCGGTACCTTGCTATTTGGAATTAGTAAGGAATATATTGTTAAAGAGATTATTAATTGAGAGTATTTTATATCTTGTAATATAACAAAATTCATTAAATGATAAATTTTAGGTGTGTTAATCTCATATATACAGTTTTGCTCAGCATTAAAATTATTGTAAATATTGAATTATTATATATGTACACTTTGAAAAATATTTTACAAAAGACATATATTTCATTCAATTTGTAACGTATTTTTTTCATTAATAAATGCTGAATATATATTACAATATACCTTTTTATTTTTACCTACCTTGAAGTATCGAATAATTCTCAATGGAAAATAATTGTTGATAAGTCCTTTACGTTTTTGGTAATAGTAGATTACCTTACAGTAAGTTTTTTACTGTTATTTTAATCAAGATTTATGTTCTGTTTGTAGTATATTTTAATTATATATTGATGACTAATGTTTAAATAAATTTTATTTCGCTTTCAGAGCAGTAACTATAGCAACTGTCACTGCAGAGAAGCCTACAGTTACAGTTATGTGCAGCAATAAATGGCAGGCACCTGTTATAAAAGGTCGTTTTAGTAAATCTGTTTGGTTGGGAAATCCTAGTGAACCAACACCACCTCCACCTCCAATCTTAGAGTATCCAAAGGCAAAAAAGTAACACAGCTATTCAATTTTTGGTAACATTAAAAAATGCGAAGACAAATGACTTTATATTCTTATGTTGAATGATTTAAAAAATTAATTCAAAGAATATGATATGCTACCTTTTATGCACTTGAGAATAATATTTTTATTTTAAGGAGAGTTCATAGAACTAAGATATTTCCAGACATGTATTTACCGTCATTATAATGATATGGTAATAAACAGCAATAGTTAATTATGCGTAAGTATTACTGTTATGAAACTTGTATATATACATTTTGACTGATTTTAGCGAACATTACTTTTTATTACTACATGACATATTCGTATTTAATTAAAATAAAATACATTCACGACAGAGATAAAGAAGTTCACTTTCCTCTAAACTAAAATATAACGAACTCTTCAATTCAAATAATATTGAATTTATAAAGCGGAAAGGCCATCTTGGTCAAATTAGAAGCTAGAATTTTAAAAATTATTATACTCCT
Source organism: Bombus vancouverensis nearcticus (assembly GCF_051014615.1). Classification (NCBI taxonomy): domain Eukaryota; kingdom Metazoa; phylum Arthropoda; class Insecta; order Hymenoptera; family Apidae; genus Bombus; species Bombus vancouverensis. The sequence continues at coordinate 2,542,148 of NC_134924.1, forward strand.
GCACCAGCATACATTAATTATATACATAAAAATTCCTTATTTCATTAATTTATTATTTAAATTAAACGACATTTCTTAATAAAATTGAAGTATTGAAAAAGGCAACTAAAACATAGTTGAACAATTAACGTAGTAGTTACGAACATCCGTCAATTGACTTCGAAATATTTGGTAGCTTTGTCACGAGATTAATACGTGCGCGAAATTTTAACGGTTCAAAGCAGTTTTATAGTTATATATGTTCAAACTATCTGTAAAGTTATTCAATTTTGTTTTGTGTTATAAGTAACGGCTAAAAGAATTCATTTAAATCATTATACACTATGAAACGTGTAACTGAACCTGTTCGTAAGAGCCTGCTGGACGTCGTCAGGAAAAATCTTCGTGCTGCTGGTAAGGTAAAGCTCTAACTTAATTTAATTATTAATCCTTTAGTGTATTTACGTAGAATACGAAGATAACAGTATAGTTAAGCATTTTGTCAAAGTACAAATAAGTTAGTGTTTTCGTTGTTTGAATATATTAATTCATACCGAAGCGCCATCTACTCTCATCGATTCAAATTTTCGAATCTGTACATTCTAGAACAATTTAAGAACATTGTATTATTTGTAGGTTTCATATATAACGCGCGTTGTGTATGTTGGAGCATATATTGGTACAGATACGAGTATAGAAAAGGTATGAAATTAGTAGAGTTAGTATAGATTATGACATACACGTTAATTATAGGAGACGTTGAAATAGTGTAATATCATACAGTATTTTTACTATCCGTATAAAAAATATAATTTCCAGAAAATGAAATCTATAATACAGGACTTGCAAGCAGATTATATGAATAATTCCATTAGTGGATTATTTCTGATTTATCCGGATTATTACGTTCACGCATTAGAGGTGTGTGAATGGAACTTCTATTTTTAAATTAAATTTCAAGATTTGAATTTGGTTAGACACATTAGTGATTTCACAAACAAAAGTGGATTCTTTTAAAACTAACTTAAAACTAAAAAATAGATTCTCTTAACATAGGCGCCAGAAGATATAATTTATAGGCATTTCAAAGTATTGTACAATAACCAAACAGAGGATTGTAAAATAGGAAAAGCAATTTTTCTTCCAACTTATCATCATGTCCATCAAGTAAGGCTTTTACAATAAATCAAAAAGGAAGGGAATAAGATTTTTCAATTGGAATTTACAGAGATTTTTTACGGGGTGGTACCACGCGTATATAATACCACCTACTTTAATACAGCCGTTAAAATCATACGAATTGGATGATATCCAACAGCAAATGTTAAACTGTTTCAATAAAGTATATATGTTGTGTGATCATATCTCAAACACACATCACGATCGCGTAAGTTCTTCTGTTAGTGAACTAATAGGTGAAGTTTGCTCGTTTCATAGATGCGATGATTAAGTTTATTGGTCGGTTTTAAAACTAACGGAAATCTTTTTCTTAAAAAGTCAGTTTCGATACAGGAAGTTATAAGATCGTTGAGTGACAAACTTACACGACTTTATCCCGAGAGTACGTTGTTAGAATATTTATTGAATGCAGAAAGCCCTGTGATTTTAACTGTTGAAGAGTATTTGAACATATATTCCACAGTTCCATTCATTAACCTTTATTCAGGTAATAACATCATTTGTATTAATTGTCTGTTGATAATTTACGAGTAAAATTTTTATATATAGTATAAATTTCTAGCAAAGTTTTATTAACAGAAAGAAGAAGGATTGATTGAATAAAAACGATTATTTATTTCAGAGTATTTACAATATCAAAAAAACGTCTCTTTTTATGGGGTACATGAAATTTGTGTCGGATATCGCTAAACTAATTACATATACAAACTTCATTCAAATGGTTTCACTTTTTTTTTCTTTTGGTTTTCCTTCGCGAAAGCAGCTGGTCAGACTCAATCGTTAAAGATGTACAGGCGATATACGGCTGAAACGGTGCTTTCATTTACTTTTATTAGTTTAAAAAGATTTCTTTGGCTCTTATCCCTGGCTACTATAAGATACATAGTAACGAAGCAAATTGGTGTGTAAACGCTGGTCGGTATTATTGGATATTTTGTGGTCATCACGCGAATTCCAATAAACATTTCTCTGTGGAAACGCAACTAAATTTTCATACATTAACTAACAAATAATACGCAAATTTCTCATTTTAAACGTGATATCCTACCGTTTTAACAGGTATAAAGTAACACACAACGTGTAATATAGCATCTCTTAGATCGTTTATAATATATTCATTATTCGTGGAAGAAAATGGAATATGATTCGCGGTGTAGAAAAGTAGATGGTATCTCGTACAAAGCTTCCGAGGTAAAGATTTTTTACGCTAGATTTAGTTTAACCCATTCACTGCCAACTACGAGATATCTCGTACCTTGCGCTACAAATTTAGATTGATTGCAATTGGTGACGGTCTAAATTTGAGTTTGGAACTTGAGTTTGGAAACGAAAATTTTATATAATAATATTTTATACATAATAATATTTATATAATAATATATAGATTTTATGAAATTTCATGTTTTCTTGAAAATAAAATCTTGGCGCTCAGGATAACATGCTCTAAATTTGCCCGGCAGTGAATGGCTTACAAACTTGTTGATTATTCGTAAAATTTACCAAATACACCTGGACTCAAATCGAAAGTTCCTTTAAGTGCACGTGTATCTACTTGAATTTTTACGATTGATTTCCTCAAAAATTCAAAGTCATTAATTGGTCTTTGCTCGAGATATCACTTCTTTTTGGATTCTACTGCCGGCGAATTACTTCCCATCCTGTATAACACAGTTAAGCGCAAATCAACAAGAGAACCGTATTTCATAACTCGAATATTCATTTCTCATCACATTTCGATTCCTACAAACGAAAGCAAGTGTTTGCCATTTACAAATAACACAACGAATTAATAGCCGAAACAAAGATCAGGTTTTTAAACGAATGATATATGTATTACACAGTCATTTCGAGGGAGCTATTTTTCCAACGAGTCTCGACGATTTATACAATTTACATACACGAGGACCACAAGATGTTTCGCATACTGACCAAATGATTCTGCGCTAGAAGAGCAGCCTCGCGCAATACCAAGAAACGCCTTTAATATCCAAAATGACGACGATTATCTTGCAGATACCATCTGGCCGGCGCCTCGTGACTTGATGTTCTGTACCGGGTTCGAGAAGGAGGATCGTAATAGTATTGATTCGACGAACCAAAGACGTTATACACGCAGGAATACGTTACGTTAAAAATTTGCAAAACTTCATTTGGTTAATTTGGTTATCGACTTGGAATGCCTGTTTTCCGAGCAACGCAGCATACATGTTGGTCGACCTTAAAAAAGAAAAATGAAAAGGGCAACGAAAAGCGATTTGTTTCCGCTTTAGTAATGCGTTTTCTCGAATAATAGAACATGATGGTGAAAAGAAATCCTAGTCGATACCGATACCGTCCGGTTTAGACCGTTTCGTCGATACAATTACAGAGAATTGTACTCGAATAAATTATCAAAAGATTTATTGGCAGTTTGCTTTGAAAATTTATTGCGCTCCTAGCGAAACTCGTTAAGGTCCCGGGATCGTTTGTCGTCGAAACGATACTAGCACGCCACTATCGTGCCGGGATGAGTTCGTGTAGATTTTTTTTTGTTTTCTGTTCAGCCTTTCAGCGTTAAACGTTTAATACAAGGTGAAATAGGCGTTTCGTAACGATTAGTAGAGTTCCCCTTAGTACACTGGCTATGAGCCAACATCAATTCCATCAATGGCAATAATAAATAACGAGATTCGCGCGTTTCACTTTCGGCGCGAGACATATTCATCCTTCTTTTTTTTTTAAATCTTTTTAAATATTAAAGTCAGACACCGTGACTTCAAGGATAAAACTTAACGACTAGCGATCGAAAGAACACATTCATCTAGAGGACTCGAGAAAACGTCTAATTTTCGATAATTGTATTTACACGAGTGACTCGTGAAAAACCACTGTCCGCCATTTCCTATCACCGTGTCACACCGAATTACTTATACATACTGAGTGTCCAGGTCTTTCCGCGTCTTTTCCTTCTCTTCTTCTAATCTTTTCTTCGGTTTCGTTTAAATACACGCATACACACAGATGTGTTTATCGTTTATTAGGGAAAAGTGCAGACATTTACAGAGCGAAGCGGAAAGCTTTCTCTTTCTCGCTTCTGCAGTTTTAAGAGCTTAACAATTAAGGAAGCTATACACACTTCTTTTCTCTTTTCTCGCACGAGCTTCTAGTTGCGATCCGTGGATAAAAGCCATACTCGTAACACACTTTCCTTACCACTTGTCAAAGTATACCATCCTTGAGTTAATCTTGTATGGAGAATTCCTTATATTCTTTAACCTTTTCGTTTGATCGTTATGGTACAACTTACAGTCAGAAAATTTCGCAACGATGCTCGTAAAATATATCGAGTATGATCTTTTATAATAGAAATATTAAGGTAGTATGAGTTAAAAAAAGAACTCTCTTCTGCTGAGTTTATTCATTCTTTCAATAAAAAAATAATACTAGTAATAATGAAATTTGTCAAACTTTCTGCATGTAAGTTACCATAAATAAATATCGACGATCTCCGAAGGAAGAAGCAACTCGAAATTTTTACCAAGTATTGAAACAGATAATAGTACAATTTTTAAGAGCAAGACGAGGTTCCATTCGTTTCCTTCCCCCTCTTTATGTTTTCTTTCACCTCAAACCATTACGCAGAGGGAAAATCGTTACTTTATACATCATACAGATACCATAATTTTACAATAAAATCCAGAATACTGCATACTGACGAAAGCAATGGGGATCTCTTTATGTTCGTTCTCCTTTCTTCTTTCTTTTTTCAATTTTCCTTTTCCTACATTTTTCTTCCTTTCGCGCTCGATACAATTTGTTTCTAACGTCTCGTCGTTAATGTCAATTTTTTCGGTGATGGAAAGCTGAACGATATGTCTTCTGTGTCCTCGTTTCTTTTTTTTCCCTCCCCCACCCCTATTTAACGTCGAACACGCACGCACACGAAATTCTTGTTCCCATTGACTGTTTTAATTTTCCTATCTCGTCACATCGTGGGGCATCCTCAGTGTACGTTATTCTGGCTGCCTCGACCGATTTTTATACTCATATACATTATTTATACTTACAACGACTAAACAAATTAATTGTACAGTGTGTATTTTTCCTCCCTCATTATTCTCTTTTCTTCCCCTTTTTACCATAATAAAAGTGGGAATAAATTGTTATCTCTTTTTCATATCTATTTTTTTGTTTGTTTCATCTTTATACTATAGCAATCTGTATAAAATATCCTCCGTATTCAAGGTATATGTACAGCACGTGCGAAATCCGTGCATATGTATAAGTATATTCTCTATCAATAATTCGTTCCCGGTTGCACATGCACGCCTTTTACAACGCACGGTAATCTCTGACATTTCTCTCTTTTGCTTGTCTCCTCTTTTGTTCTTTTCTTCTCTCTCTCTCTCTCTCTCTTTCTCTCTTTTGTTTAAATGTATTCACACTGGCTCGAGAATCGTCCGTTCAATGTAAAAAGGGCACTTGATCGAACAGAGAGACGTAAACGCGATGCTATCGCTGGGGAGGAAATAAATTCGTTCGAAATACAACCGGCCTCGTTTCCGATTTGCGTGTGAATCTGTATGTATCAGCTCCATTCTTCGCTCGTATCGCATCCGTATACGCAACTGTCGAACGTCTCCTAGGCTCCCAAACGATACGCTTGATTTGGTCGAGGAATGTACAGGGTCTGTTTGTCGTAAATGATCGATGATACGACCATGCTCTTTACTCGTTAACTGTCGAAGAAGAATACCATTAACTATCCGAGCTGTCTCTCAAAATTAACGATCTTCGTGAAGTACCCTGTTTTAATAGGTAACGATTCTTTTGATATTTTCAAGGTCGCGTAATTCTCCCCCGCCATTTGGCTATACCTCCCTCCACCTTTATTTATACATTTGTTTACTTGCTTACAATACACGATAGTAGGAGGAAAAAGATTAATAACGCTAGATTCGTGAAAAGATTCGCTCGGTATAATCGGAAGGATCAGCGATCCTTTTGTACCTCGTCTGTGGCTCCCGATTACTGTAACAGAGAACACGTTCGACACGGAACAACTTTTATTATCCATCCGTACGTTCCAACGATGCCGTCAACTGCGTGTACCTGTTACCAGAAAACTTTCGGCACTGATACGCGGCTCGAGAAACAACACGTCAAACGATGCTTGCTCACACGTGGCTGGTCTGCGAGCGACAAAAATGTCACACGGAGCTCTCCCTTTTCGCCATCACGATCGGTGTGCTTATCTTGCCATCTTTCTGCGACTGAATGCAACACTGCGCTGGAATCCTTGCCTCCATGTCCTTGGTCATCAAGGTGCCGCTGGGACAGGTCCTGCTGACGACACCAACACCAGTGTAGAGTATCGGTGGGCTCATCGTCATCGACATTGATTGAACGCTTTGACTCGGCCAGTGTTGCCTCGGCAAAGTGCAAACGCCGCTTTGATAGTCATCGCCCACTATCGGCTGAAACTGTAGTTCATGCGTGCTGGATGATCGATGGTTTTTGAATGTTTTAGTTTGAAATTATGGTCATTAAGTATGGATGGGATAGTAATCGTTTTATCGTAGTGTCATTTAGAACAAAGCTAACCGTTAGAGTCGATTGTACGTATACAGTATAGAATATAGAGGATTTTATGAGCATTATGAGAGAAATTACTATAGAGAGTGTGGCAGGACGCGAATAGATTATTTCATATGAAAAACTAAGTTAAAAACGTGGAATGAAATGTACATGATCGGATGAGACGATACGCTTTGAACGTTTCAGTTTGAAATTGTCATTAAGAATTGATAGGATAGTAATCGTTTTATCATATTTTCGTTTAGGTTATTTAAAATGAATGGAGTTGATCGTATAGACAGTTGTGGAAGCAATCGGAGAGAAATTACTATGGAGAGTGTGGCAGGATGCGAGTGGATTATTTTATATATAACAATGAGTTAAAGATGTGAAACAAAATGTAGATGACCGATGCCTTTCGAATGTTTTAGTTTGAAATCATCATTATGGGTAGATGGTGATCGTTAGATGTATAAAGTTTATTGTGTAGATGGCTGCATAAGCATTCAGAGAGAAATTGCTACGGCGAGTATGACAGAATGAGAATAGATTATTTTATATGCAAAAATAAGTTAAGAGCGTCAAATGAGATGTTTTTGTTGGAAGCTTTGTTTTCAAGAAAATTGAATTTGAAAGCTTGTTAAGCACATATGAACTCGACTAATTCCCGACTAGATGAGAATGGCCGTAGGTTATTATACGAAATATAGAATAAAATTTGTTCGTTGAAAGTCTCGATTTTGAGAATATTGAGTTTGAATACACTTAATCAAGAATTATAGAATTCAGTACACGCGTGCTCGATGAATTTTCAAATTTCATTTTCTCGAAAATGAAGCATCAAATGAACCAATTTTGTTCTACATTTTCGCTTTATTATGTAGAATGGTATCCTGTCCAGTCGCATGTACCACGCAAACCCGCCTCGTTTTCTAGACGTTTAAACGGAAAAGTTGAAACACCTGGCTGGAAGTTAGTTTTAGGATGGAGTATGAACTAGAGAGTAGAAGCGAACGTGTAACTGGGGATAATCAGGGGACGCATTAGTGAAAATTGAACTTACGCTTTTATGTTTCGTCAGATTCGAGAATTCGTGCAACGGCATGCCGTTACGAATGGTGCAGTAGCCAACGTAACTGCCGTGACCGCTGACGGAAGTAACCGTCGAGTGCTCCAGCAAACTTCTCGACGGTGACGTTTCGATCGTCGACACGAGCCGCCTCTTTCTCAGGTACTCCGATGGCTCGTCGCCTGTGTACATATAGAATTTTCAAATTGCTTTTAGATACTTCGCTTTAATCCTTAATTGCTACAGCGAAGTGTAAACAAGTTTATTCTCTAATAGATAAACATTTCTGCAGGATATTTGTGTAAAGTCATGCTTTTGTAAACTTAAATGAAGTGGAGAGAATCTAAGCAGAAATTTATTTCGTTTGGTAAATATCACAACGAGTGCTATATTTCGGATGTTTCATATATTTTTGCACGTTGTGTGCATTCTTGTAATTTTAAATTTCCTGTTAAGGTACTTCGATAACGAATTATTAACTTCACGAAAGAACCTATAAATTTATAAGATTTAGCCACGCAAAAGCCAATTTCAATCTCCATTGTTTGATTCCTGAAAAATTTAATCGATCACCTACTCTGGTATTAAAATTAATCTCACAACGTTTGAATTATGGAAGCAAAATCCTGCAAAGTTTAAAGTCGAGGAGCGTGTTTAATACTTTAAAAGAGAAGTATATACAGAATTGGTAAGAAAAGAAGAGTTATAGCAAGAAACGTTTTGTAAATTTTAAGTCAACTTATACGTAGTCGATCTGATTGAATCAATCGACAAAAGCACACAAACCTGTGATTTGTTGAGGTATGATGTCTGGATTCTTCTCGTCGTTTTCGCTTATGTCACCGCTACTCTCGAGTTTCCTGAACGGACTGCTAGGATGTTTCTCATCCGTGAGCAGACTGCTTCCCTCGCGAAACCTCAGCTCCCGTTGGATGGGGATCGTTTTCGTTTGTTTGCCATGATCCTCCATCTGAGACTTACTTTGCTCGTCCACCTGCGTGTGCTGAATTCTCAGCACGACCATCACTATCACCGCGACGATGATCAGAGCGGTCACCACGCCGATCATCACGCTCAGCATCGGCATTAGTCTCATATTCTGTCTTGGTCTCTCTAAAATTACAGTTATAAATGTACAATTTCTTCTTTTTTTTTTACGTCTTGCAGCAAGAGATTTCACGTTTAGAAATTATTAAAATGTTTTTCAAAATGTTAAACTTTTCATTTCTGTCAGTTTTTGGGCGTGATAAAGAAAGTTTATTGTCTTCTTTTAATGCCTCGCAGGGTTTCAAAGGAATAAACTTCACATTTACAAGTTAACATCGGGCAATATTTTCCCTTAAAATTGTAGATTTTGTAATTGTAAAATTGTCAATCTTGTCAGTTTCTAGATGGAAAGATAAAAAATTTGTTGTCGAATGTCAATTCCACTTTTAACGTTCTTCTAATTCTGTCAATTTCTGGATAGTAAAGAGGAGGTAGATACGTGGGTAAGAACGAGAGCAGTAATTACGATTAGTCGAAATGGATGCGAAGTCATCTACGCAGTAAAGCGAACGAACCAGTTCCACGGCACAATGAAACAATTTCCCGCTGCGATGGATGAATTATTTCGCGTACAAAGATCTTGTTGCGAACACGAATTGAAATTTATCCTCTCCACTAGCCCTGTCTTTTGTTCTTTGTTCAAAGTCGTTTCGCAAATTCGTTCCATTTATCCGTACGCGGTACCAGGGTGGTTCGTTTTCATAGTTATAGATCACCGAAAAATTTTTGGCTCAGTTTCCTTTTATTTCATACGGGAGAGCTTGCAGATCGTAAAATATATCATGTGCAGCCTTTAAGCTCAATTGCGCAAAGATGAAAGTAGCATTTTATAAAAGTTCCGGGAATTTCCTATAAACGGATAAAAGTCGAAATTTCTCAAATAAATGAACAGATTAAAATGCAAATAGCATCGTAAAAGGCAGTTCGCTAGAGAAATCCCCATTTTAAAAAGGATTTAGAGCGTGAAACAAAAAGTTTCTTCATTGAAAGCCACCATAATTCTGAAAAACATCGTGAATCAAGAAAGACTGTATCAGCAACGTGTTATATAATATAAGGAAGAAAGGAAAAAAAAGAAGAAAGACAAGCTATTACAGGGACAAAGGTGGAGAATAAAGTAAAATAACACAGAACGTATGATTTATACCCACCTGACTCTGACGTTAATTGTTTTTCAGGTAGCCTGAGGGTTCCAGCCTGCACCACCATCGCTTCGCTGCGCCCTTTATCGTTGTACGCGTATATGCAGGCCTGATAAAGGGCGCCTGACTCCAGCTGAGTAACACTAAAACGCGGCACCATCGATGTCAGATTAGCACGCAATTCTTGGCTGTTGCTTTCTCTTACTTCCAGAAGAAAGGACTGCGGCAAACCTCCGTTGAACCCCTCGGCGCATCGCACCGAGAACGAGTTCGTCGATGTGTTGGAAGTGGTGCAATTGTGAACCATATCCGGTCGACCTGGTATAGAGACCGGTAACGTAATCCTTACGTAGTATATGCAATATTGTGCGTCTTAAAAAATCATCTTTACGCTGGTATTGTTTCTGTCATTGTTGGACCGTAATACGTGAAAATAATCGCCGTCGTGAGAACTTATCTTTAATCTCGATAGTTTACGTTTATTTGCTCGTGTTTGTTCGCTTCTACCAGAACCTTTACACGAGCAACCTTTAGGGTTTTAGAGAATTTGTGAAAGGCTCCAAGTGGAAAAAAAATGTTATATCAGGTTGAACGATGCACGAGTTTAAGGATTTGGACGATTAACTGTAAAAGCTCGAGTGATCTTGTTTTCAACAGGCACTTCACATTTTCTGGGGCAACATGAACTATCGAGCCGGATCGCGTGGAAATCACGAGCACGTCGTAAAGTTTTTTTACGATAACTTCGAGACAGCTTTTATTCCGTTCTACATGAAAGGAATCGAACGTTTCGAACGTAATACAGTCAAAGTTTAAAAATTCCTCTGAACGATGAAACGCAAGTATTGCGATGGTCTTGCGCACGTTTTTTATTTTGTTGGGAACGATATTTGAATTTTATAAAAAAAGGAGACCGTACCGTCTGAAAAGATGACGATACGCTAAGGGTCGAGCTAGATTCGTGATACGTTCGAGGATTTCACAAGTTAAGATAGATTACTAATAAGACAGCGACGAAATTAACAAAATTTCAACCTGTAGCCCTCTAATTTACGATTTATTCTCTCGTATATGCAATTTAGTTATTTATCTTCTCATTTCATTATGACCATTGGACTAATTACTTGCTACATTAAAAATGGTTAATCGCATTTTTCTAATATATTTTCATGCCTATGTTCAGAGATTAATTAGTAGGAGCAAAAGAAGGGTGAAATTCGTTCTAGCCTGCTCTATTGATAGAATAGGAAGCTATTGCATTAAAGGTGCTTAATGTCGGTAAATGGAGCGAAGCAATGGATAGATACAGTGTACTTTAATGGAGAGTAATTAAAAATACTACAAAAAAAAGGAGAGGGATAGAAGAAAAAAGGTAGAGTGAGGATATGTTCGCGTAACGGTGGCACGGTAAAGAATAATTTCGTTGGGATATATTAGATTGACAGAGTGCAGCACTTTACGTTTCGTTCTGCAACTAGAAACGCGTTTCCTTTATGGCAACGTAAACAAGGTGCGAGGTGGGTTCTGTTTAAACTTATTTACCGGAGCTCCCAACTATCATTCTTTGTTCCAGTGTCTCCTTAAAATTCCCGAATAATGAAAATGTTTTTCGAGGCAACAACGTCGCGAATACAACGTTCGATAATGCCTGTGTAAACGGAGGAAACGTTTTCGGGGATTTCTTTTTTCGCAAATTATCATATTCCCGCTAAGCGTAAGGTAAACGTGCTATCTGCGAAATATTTGAAAACTTCGTAACGCGGTTGTGTTATACGTCAAATAAAGCTTCGCGCAATTATGAAAGACGGCGCGATTTTATGCAAATATTAGATAGTCAGACTTTTACCGCGAACTCGTGGTATTTTGTTGACGGTGAAGAATAATTAGCGGCAGAAAGGGAGGGGGTTGACGAAAATGCGACGGGACGGTTGAAAAGCGGACAAAAATGACATCAAAGGATGTCAGCAGCTGGAAAAATTGCTCGGTATTCGCTGTTATCAAAAGAAAAGAGAAAAACAACAACTTGCTATAATCACGCGGTGTAAATTTCCATTTGGTCCCTTTGTTTTTAATTTCCTGAAATATCTGGTGCGTCCATCCCCACCGAGAAGTTTTCTTCTGTCGAAAACTGGCCGAGTTTTCCTTTGAATATAGTAAATAATTCTGTGCTCTCGCATTAAAAAGTTATCATGGTTTCTATCGACAGTTAAGAGATCCTCTAGTGATAATCGTAAGTTTTTGTATAGTATAACACCGGTGAAATATCTCCGTTTGTTTGGTGATTTGTGAGTAATGAGTATTCGGAATTCTTTTATTTTTCGACACGCTTTTTGGCGTTACATTCGAGTAGCCATTCTTTTTTGTCACGCAACAATTGGATCGCTTCAGTAGTTCGATGGCCGCGTTCGTCGTAAAAAAGGGCCATCCATGCATGGATTCCCACGCATACACAGACGTGATAACGAACTTCCGTTTTAATCCCGGAACTCCTCGATTTTCCACGGCGGGATTGTCGCTTTTGAAAAGTCAGCATAGCACCAGGTGGGCATTTTTTTTTGTAATTACCATCAGACCGCGGGCACGTTTCATTTTTTCCCTTGCATTTCAAGTTTTATTCGTCCATTTTGAGCTTACAAATTTTCCTCGATCGACAAACTTGCATACGTGTTCTCCGTATTTCGAGAAAAGTGAGGAAAAGTTACCACGTAGCCGGTAATAACGATTTATGTTAATGCTTTGGTCGAGAGATTAAGGCGGTGGAAAGACTTAGGGAAATTTTATGCTAGTTATCGCACAGACGAGTAAAAATGGAACGACGACTGACCGGACAAGTGAAATCGGACGCTATCTTGTCAGACGAATAGACCTGGCGCGGTATCTGATCGAACAAGTAGCTGGAGACAGTATCGTATTAGACTAGTGAAATGGGACCGTGTTTGGTCAACCAAGTAGAATGGCACAAGCTTATCCCAGCGTAATATTTTAAGTAATTTGCATTTCTCGATGCATCTTTCGACACGGTATTGTGCTTACTAGTAGAGCAATTCATTATTTACCTGTCACGGAATTCTCTACAATTTCTACGGATATATCATGGTTTCCTTGGTAGTAGATCTTGCAGTTCTTCATTTTTATTAACTAGTTACTAATGTGTAAAGTTTTTTAAAAATATTACTATACTGTTAATTCTATTAGGAATTATGAATTATATCTTTAAATGATTTAATATTAAATCAGTGTAAAGAAACTCAAGTATTTTATATTTGTTGCACGCGTAATTCTCTGAACTCGTCATACAGAATTGTTCGTATTTCATACGCTGACATTTCTTTGCGCGACAATGAATAACTCTTGTGAAAAAGTCAAGAGAAAGTAGAATTCACACTCTTCTCAGTTCAGTTAGTGCGCGGTTGGTCAACACTTGCGGACTGTAAATTATAAAGGTATTTTTATTCAAATGTGCTGACCCTTTCGCTCTATAATAATTCACGTCTGAGAAAGAAGTTATTTAATTTTATTTCAAATATAAAGTCCGCAGTTATTAAGGAAATTCTGCCTGAAAAGCTGCATGAAAATGAGTTTTCCCGTTCTCTATCCAGGAAGTATGTTAATATTCCCGATATCGATACAAAAAAAACTTCCACTAAAATCGCAAGAGTCAAAGAAATTCATCGCAAATCTTTTCTAATTTTTCGAATCTCGGTAAAATCTTGAAAGAGCGAAACGAACGAAATAAGGGAATCGCGCGCGTTATATTGTTCGAATATCGAGTTTCACGGTTGAGAGGAATTTCCATGATCGAATTACCACATAAAGATACCTCACCGGCCGGTATGATGTGATAGACGCAGGGCACTTGTTGATGTCCTATTCGATTGGTGGCCCAGCAGAGCAACGTGCCGTAATCCAATTCCGTCATGGGTGTGTAAGAGACGATCGAGGATGTGCCAGCCCTGGCGATATGACTCGCGGCTACGTCGATACTCTCAGCGGAATTGTTGAAGGTCCAGCGGAATTGAACCTCAGGCGGGTTTGCGTCCACTTGGCAAGATATGTTTGCCTTTTCTTGTTTCGCCACTCCATGAACCTTCGTCTGATTCGGTTTGCAGGTGGGCGCGACTGGAATTCAAGATTTGAATCGTTTCAGTTTTATTCTACGCGTCTATTCCAGGACTTTGATCGAATTTTTCTCGGAAGAGATCGAGATTTCCTTTGATTTTATTTTATGATTCCATAGAGACTTCGTATGCGACTATTTTATTTAATAATTAGAAGGAACAAATATATTTATTGTAACGTATAATATAATAATTAAGGAGAAGGAAATATTAGGCTGCACGAAAAGTTTAGTAGCGAAATTTCAGGAGGCAATGTATATATTTTCATAGATTTATATCTTGTTGAATGATATATGGTTCATTTGTTTCGATAACTTTCTATCACATTATCTTCTTCATTTTATCACACTTCGTTCTTGCAGTGTTTATTTATTAGCGTTTATAACGTTTGTTTTATTACTAATAGAAACGTCTTAATTTGTCGGGAAACGACGTTTAATTGCCCGATGTTGAGAGAACGGAAATTGTCTCGCGGACCGTCTGATCATTTATTTAGGTGGGTGACACGTACACATTACGTTCAAATAAAACGGAGAGCTTTCCCCATCTCCTTCCGTGTTGTATCCAACACAAGTGTAATTGCCTGCGCTTTTACGGTCGACGCCTTGCAACACCAAGCTTTGATTACTGATTATGATACCCTGTGTGATGTTGAGATGAAGAGTTTTTTCCTGGAACAAAGGGTGATTGATGCGACGCTGATGAGTCACAGATTGTACACTTACGACTGATATAATCCATGCAAAGTTATACGAAATTTTGCTTCAATTATATCCAAGCACAGTTTTCAGCGTTAAGATTAATTTCCAAATATTAATAATTCTACGCCAAAATGGAATTCTGAACGCGGAACGTTGCAAATAAATTTCCTAGTCTATAGAAAATACCATCGTGAATTTTTCAACGTTGTTGAAAAATACAACGAAGTAAGCTTGGTACTCGCGATCGACGTTGTTACAGAACTTTGAATACCCTTGTTTCGGTCGAACTTCACATCGCTTCCCCTACTTCTGTACTAATAGGGTGGCGGTATTGTGGTTCTATACTCTTTCAACTCACATGCGAAGCTTCGTGAAACTTCGTGAAATCCGAGAACGGGCTACTTCCGAAACTTTTTGATCCTCAGAAAACAGGTTTTGTTTAAATTAATTTTAAGCTGAAAAGACACGGCGAGACAGTTCCTCCCGTAATCACAGAAAATGAAAGAAGCATTTAAACACACGAAGAGCGTGCGTTCGAAATTGTTATGAATATAAGAGAAAGTATCAGTTAGATTATAAGTTTTGAGTGCACTGAACTAAATTGCAACTTTTGGGGCTTAGAGTCCCAAGCGATCGTAGATGAATTCGAATGCTAAAAACGGTAATACGAACGCAAAATCTTGATTATCCGCTAACGATAAGTCCACTGGGAAGATTTCTTACGTGGAAGTAATTAAAAATAAAAATTCTAAATTTGGAATAATCGAAACCGAAAATAATAATCGAAGTTTCAGCACCTAAATATCAATTCCGAGTATTATAAATTGCTTGAAGTGCGAATGGAATGAAACTTTCCACAATTTTACGATAGAAGATAGATACGACTGATATCGAACGTAAGAACTGGATTAAATCAATTACAAAATTGCTTACCAAGTGTCGCCATTCAACCTTGTAAACGGGTGGCTCGGCATGAATCAGACAGTCGAAGTAGACGTCAGTTCCCTCGCGGATCGCGTTAGGATTCAAAGAGGTGCCCAGCTGTATCCGCGTTTCCGGCGTGTCTGCAAATTGAAAACGTCAATATGTCGATGGTGCCGCGGTGAATAATCGTAACTGATCGACACGGGCTTTGCAAGCGTTATGGCTTCTGCAGGAATGTGTCTCTAATACGCTTACACTGTATCTCGAGCACCCAGTCGTCTTTTATCGACTCGGCTCCCATGATTGGATGTTCAGCCCGGCACGACAATTGTCTACCAGCATCTGCTTTGGTCGCCATGAAAGATAAGATACTGGTGGTCGTGTTCCCATCGCTCGAGGTCTGTAACAGCATTATCATAACTTCCCCTTGCGCGATTACATTTTCCTCCTTTTATTTCTACTTTCTGTCTTTTCTTTCTTACGTCTGGCTTAATTTTATTGTTCGTTATTTTGTTTGGATCGAAGCGATTTCGAGATGTAGGAAACGAAGAGACGGTTGCTTGGACGAATCTCCGTTTGGAATAATAACACTCTTGTTTCTACGATAATTAAAAGATAGTTGACGAATTTCAAAGTGGAGGAGAGCCATAGATGATAAATACTTGACTTTCTTCAATTTATCTTAGAATATATTATTATTTGTACGTATTATTCGTAATTTTTCTGATAGATTTATGTGATAGCAAATTATTTACTTTTTGAAACATTAAACACTAATGATGTACTTAGGAAGATGAAATTGGTAGATTTATTAAAAGTAAAATCGATTAGCAAAGTTTTTGAGAGCCTCAATTATGAAATAGAATTTCCTGGCTGTTAAACAATTTCAGGGTTGACATGCATTCGTGGATATGGGCTTTTATGAAAAGTCGAAGAAATTTTGAATGAAACTTTTTTCTCTTGACTTTATGCATCACAAAATGTAGCCTTATTGGTAGTCGTTCATCCCTGGCTAATCAGTAGTAAACTTTGAAATACTACGCCAATGTAATTGTCAATTTACTGTTACAGGCTTAGAAAGGAACACCTTGAGTGCATTATCTTGCAGAAATAGCTTAGCGCGGAGTTTTCTTAGTCTAAAATGTCCATTGATTTAGATATTTTCCCGCGGATCTGTTCAGTTTTATGGTAAACTTTACGACGTTGAACTCTGAAATTGACTTGCACAAGATATATTGTTATAGCAGCTGAGTTGCGCCTTGCACTTGCCTTGTTGTTATCTTATATCTGACTTATTGAAGAAGCTATATACATCTGAAAGTTCTCAAGTGTTTGTTAAGACTTTACTGTCTCTGCACTTCTGAATATTCCTTCCATTTGTTTTCGAATCAAAGTTCCTGACTTTAACGTCATGTCTATTAACTTTCCTCTTTCGTTATCATTTTTCAGAAATTATATAATTAACGAGTTAAAGATCCTGACGTTGATGGATGTTAACTTTGGGTCGATAGATTTTGACGAAGTTGATTACTTTTAATAATAGCGTCGTCATGAAGATCAGGCAAAGAGAAGAGCACCATCAGTAATTTATCGTCGAGATAAAGTTTAGAACCTATTTGCCACTTTTCCATTAGTGTTCCTGACGATAACAATAGCGATATATTGTCATTAACCATTGATGCATGGAAGGGTGATTTCCACGAAATCACAAATGGTCTTTCGATAAAATTGGAAAGTTGAAAATCATCGTAAAAGGCGAAACAGTAACAAAAAAAAGATCTTTTTAATGGAAAAAATATGTAATTCTTTGTATATAACGCTAGAACTACCAACAGTCAAAACGAAACTATTTTTATCAAAACCAGTCAAACTGACTGGTCTTTAAAAAATACGTAATAACCAAATATTTTTATATTTATTGATTTATTATATTCTTACAAAAGGAATTCTATGCTTTGTAGTAGTACATTTTTAGTATTATTAATCCATCTGGGATCATGATCCCTAAATGAGGGTTAGCACATTTATAAAATAGTAGAACCAGCTATTTTAATTGGTGTAGTAGTTCTAATGTTAACTAAGGATTAAGAGATTTTAATTCTGCAAATTTCGAGTGTCAACTTTAAATCAGTATCTTTTGCTACTTGTAACAATTATAATGCTTATCGTTCGATGAATCTTCGAAAGAAAAATTCTGAGTTTGCCAAATGCCTCTCGTGTTCTCCGCGTTAAAGTTACTCTCCATTTTTGCAAATACTTGTCTTCTTCTCGGAAAACTGCCGATTAATATCGCATGCTCGTATCTAGGCAAGTAGAATATTGATTTCACGGGTCGGTCGTAATCTCGTGACTTCGAGAGGCACTCGAGTTATAAATTTATATTTTCTTTTTTCTCCCAATGTTCCATCCGATCAACATATAAATATTCGAGACGCGGAGATCGAGAGACTGATAAAATAAAAGCGGAGGAAAGACACTAGCCAGGAAGGAAACGAAAAAAATATTGTTCTAAAGTTGATTCCGCGCGACTTTGCGCTGCTGCGTATATAAGAAAGTTAAACAAAAGAGGATGAGACGTAAGAAGAAATGCGAGGAGGAAGTATAATCTATAGAAGTATATCGGAGGAAACGAGATCGTTCTTTTTCTTCCTCAACTTCTCTTTCTTCTTCCTCTTCCTCTTCTTGTAATCTCGCAGTTTGGAAACTTTCGTTCCGGCCGTTCTGTTTCTCTACTAACGCGCCTTACGTTTTACATCGTCCTGCACCGATATTTTTCACCCGAACGAACGAACTATTTTCAATAATCTTTACGCTTAAGGTACAGTTGCTTCGTATTATCTGACCATCGTTCGTCTCGTCAACTCTTGAAATTCATATTGCGAAATGAGCTTCTTGTACGATAATTTTCCGATTAATAATATCAGCGAATTTGCAAGTTATATATTAGAGGTTTATTATAATTTTAGGTCGAGCAGTTAGACAGATGGATTGTAATTTGTAAAATGTTGTTAGTAAAATTTTATTTGGGCTGGTAACTAATTTGTTCTTGCTATTCAATAGAATTTATACTGGAGAGCTGTACTTGAAGGTTGTGAAATTTCACTGATAATATTAGTTCAGAAGTATTCGTATCTCATTTGCATCTAACGAAGAGAAAACGCTGTATTCAGCATTCTTTGGAAATATATCTGTCCCGATAACAACTGTTAGATAAAATCTCAACTCGTATTCAGATAGTGAAGTACTACTATACATATTCTACCAACCTCTGTTATCGCATTTCGTTTACAGATGCACGAAGCAGAAATCTATAAACAATCTGTCGATTACTGTTTTCCCATTTTCTTCAAACTTTTACTATCTTTCCCGTGTCTTACAGAAATTTCCAGAATACTCTCGATAAATTTCGATTCGGTAATCGCTTAGAGACAATCGTGACTCGTGCACCGAGCTGGACATCGAGTATTCGTATCCGAAACGAGGCGAAACGTCTCTTAAATCGCGTCCAAATCCCCGAGGCTGGCTATTGTTTTTCAACGAAGGACATTCCGTCCGGGGCTAATTAATGGTCGGGTCGTTGTGTATTCCCGATTCTCATGACCCAGTCGATTTCCCTTAATTACGCAGCCGTAACGGGAGCATGGAGTCGCGAGGGTAGCAGCAGCGTTATCACGTCGCTGGTTTGCTCTCGATTTAAATTATTCGTCGTCTAATGGCGCTTTTAACGTGGCTTAAGCCGTGGCACACGTGAGCTCGTGATAACGATATCCTGGCACGCTATCGCGAACGGACCGGTACACGACGACGGAACACGCGCCAAGTACACGCACGCGGAGAACAACGTATTTTACAGCTGCTCTAAGAGGCCACGCCAAGTAGGGATTACAAGTTATGCTGAGTGCTTCGACGATGCTAAATCGAATCTTACGCCACCCTGTTTTACTCTGTTCGACTCTCTACTTCCTCTATCTACACAAGTTCCCGCGTGACTAGTCTCCCACAGAAAAGCGATATTCACGGTACATCATCTTCAGATATCTGGTTCAATTTGATCAAAAGATTAATACATTTATTATATCTTGAAAGTTCAAGTAAGGTAGAGTTATTTGAATGAAATCCAATTTTGAATAGCAACTAATCAAATTTGTTGTATATTACGAGACAGCATTAGTTTTTAATATAATAGCCAAAGGATGAGAAAATATCGTATATTCTAGACCCAGCAAGAAAATATATCAAAAACTTGACTCAGGTATCTCCGCAGGATTAATTTTCATCTACCTTCGATTATTACTTTTTTATTTATACCAATCAGTATCAGCTATTTACCAATATCTGCCAATCACATATTGTTTGCTCGAGACAAGATCACAGATCAAAATTAAATTAAATTCGTTTGAAGTATGTCTTATGTATTTGTAATAATTCGAAAGTGCTCAAATACTTATGGACGATTATATCGATTCACGAACAACGTGAGATTTCAACCGTGTTCTCTCTTCCTCCGTTTCCTTCTTCCAGACGGTTTCCCTGGACAAGTATATATTTCGATTCGCGAGATATTTCACTGATTTAAGAGACTTGACTTCGATTTACGCTCGACCAGGGAATAGCCAACTCGATCTTCGTGAACGATCCATACTGTTTTACTTGTCTTGATACTATTACTTACAGTTTCCTTCGTCTCTACTAAACGCTGATCGTTCCTCCACCAGGTTACCGTAGCCGGTGGCCTGGAGCCGGAAGTGGTGCATACCAGCTCGTACCTCTTGCCCGCCGACAACGGCTGGTTCGACCCGATTATCTTCACTTCCAGCGGGGGAACTGCAAGTACGGTCGTTTGCACGGTATTAGTATCGTAAGAAGCGTATTTCACGCAAGAAGAAGGTAATGGCTGGTTTTGTATCCTTTATGAGTATAGTAATTGGGAAAATGTTTGGTCGGAAATGTTCAGTTTGAATTTTCGCGTTGATTTGTTTTAGTCAACGGTCAATTGAACGGCCAAGATAATAGTTTTGTAAGCTGTATGATTAGGGAAATTGTTTGGAAATATCGAAGTTTAACTTTTCAGCTGATTTGTCTTAGTATTAGCATTAAATATAAGTCGGTTTTGTCTTTTATATCGTATATTGAATAGCTAGAGAAAATTTTTAATTGGAAATATTCAAATCGATAGATGAGTTGGATGTGTTCTATATATTGAACAATTGGGAAAATTATTTATTTACAAGTTGTTCAGGTCGGAGTTTTGGATTAATTTGTTTCAGCTGATGTGGAATTATGTCTGAGGGATGATTTAGATTAGTGAGATAAGTTTCGGTTACTGGGTTACCTGAAAGAGTGGAAAACTAGAGCGGAACACGGTGTCTCCGCTGAGCGTAGAAGAGGAATGGGACAGTATCTTATCAGACGGAAGGAGTAGAAATGGTAGCTGGCCAGCCTAGTAGAATAGGACTGCGTGTGAACAGGTAGTAGAATAGGATTGTGTTTGGGTTACACGAACAGCGGGAGTGTACTTGGACGGACAAGTAGAATAGGATAGCAGGTGGTTAGACAAGCTGAATAATCGCTTGGATTATCACTGATAATTAATTCTCGTTTAATCTTCTACGAACAGTATTCGAAGAAATTGGTAATTCTTCGCTTTAAAAATAGGTAACGCGATTCAAATAGTTCGTTCCAAGTTCCTGGTATATTTATACTAGACTCCCTGCTCGCGTTGTGGTTGTTTTTTTACACGGATAATCGTTTGCTTTATCAAGTCCGAAGCATCGATTTTTCTTTCCCCTCGTTGTCCTTTATTATTTTTTCTCAGCTTTGAGCGGCTTTATTATGCTCTAGATACAATGTGAACCGCCAGTTCAGATACAGTTGGATAACGTAATAACTCAATTTAAGCTTAATCAACCTCCTCTTGTTACATTGTACGTATTATACGTACAAATCGTGTAACAGCACGCTAACATCTTTAAAGTCAGTGAAATTAAAATAACTCGTAATTCATTTCAACGTGAAAGTTCAGAAAAGTATTTCTCTCTCTTTTGTTCGCATATACACCATAACATAATAAAAGAGAGTAAATCGTTGAAACAATTTCATTGTATATACAAAACAGGTCTGTTTCCCATACGACACGTAATCAGAGCGAATTTGAAAGGAAATTTCACCCGGCGCGGCGTGACAAAAAATCTGTTCACGTCACGACAGACGTGAAATTATATAATTCCATACGCGTTGGTAAAGAACACGACTCGACGAACACTGCTCGAAACGGATGGGAAAAAGATCTGTAATTAATCCTCGTTCCATTATGTCCTCACATAATTGAACGATAACGGCCGCGCGCCAAGATTTAAGTATCCTTCTGCCAGTCTCTTTCTCTCTTTCTTTTTTTCTTCCCTTTTTCTTTCTCTGTTTCTTTCCTTTTTTCTTTCTCATGCGCAACATTAGAAGCGTATCTATAGTCACCAGCGTGACTAATTGACGTTGATAAATTTCCTTTGTTATAAAGCGATATGTCATTGGTGCCAGGTCGCGCAGACCTGATCTTCGCTTATTAAATTATTCAGAATTAATCAGAAAGTTCTTTGTCCTCGAAATTCTCTTTACCCGTATACCCAAGTCTTTCGTTTGTTCGAAACAACGATACTGTGCGCTTGGATTTGCGCGCGAGAATCATCGCTTTGATCGTTCCTCGATGTGATCGAATCACTTGTTAACGAAAGGAAATTTTTCATCGTAAAACATAGAGTAAGACTATGATTATATACGTTTCTTAGGATGTGTTTTCAGTACATCGTAGAACACCCTATATATATATATATATATATAGATGTCCTTTCATCTCCGACATATATATATGTCGGGTTTACATTAGAATTAGGGGCGTGAAACGAATCTTCGTTGGGATTACACGTTGTCGTTATGCAATAGAGAAGACATTGACTAGTGCAAATACGATTATCACAGAACCGGACAAGTAACTGTGGTAATTAGATACTCGAGAAACTAATGACAATGATCCTAGGTTCAATAACGAATTCGCGGTCGACGGGATGATAAATGAACGTGCTCACAAAATCTAAATCGGACGCGTAATATTCACGGGTCGTAAGGTGTTACTCTTTTCGTCGATGAGATCGCAAGAAGAAATGAATTTTCGTCCCGATGATGCCACAGAGGAGAACTATAATGGGGTGTGTCTAAGGACACGAGATCATCGGATTCGTCGAGAAAAGCCTTCGTTCAGAAAGTAAGGGAAATTGGCGTTGCTGCTAATTGGTCAATCTCCATATCGGTGGTTAGAAAAAGATGCTAGCTGCCCTCGAGGGAAAGTTGCTAGTGGGAGACGCCGCTCGTTGAGAAATAGGTCTCCCCTATCTTCCCGTAGTTGGGACAAAGACTGCTTGTCTGTTTGAAGGACTTTGGTTAGCTAAATCTTAAGATGTATAACGGGCCCTCAGGCTAGCTGAACATATACTGCGGAGACGCATCGACATCTGGCAATCATCTTACTCGAAGAATAAGGTCTGCGTGTGGCGAGCCACGGGACAGAAACCGTTGGAATGTTTACTGTCGCGTGCCGCCACAAATATTTCTTTTAAGGAGAGCTATAGAATTACTCCATACCTTTGTTAGACAAAGCGTTCATCCCGTGACCGCGGCTACGTTCGGCGACTGGTTGTCGCCTCGAACCCAAGCTCAATATCACAAATCTCGAACAAATACAATCAGATCGAAAGACGACAATTGCTTAATTACGCCTATGATAGAATCTAGATTACGGTGTTAAGGGATTTTCCCGAAGTTCCAAAGGCTTCCCTTTCGGAAGGCTCCGATGTCCTTTCATCTCCGACATATATACCAATGTCGGAAGGACATAAGGAAATTGACCAATTAACAGCAACGTCAATTTCCCTCACTTTCCAAACGAAGGCATCTCTCCACAAATCCGATGATCTCGTGTCCTTAGACACACACTATCATAGTTTTCCTCTACAGCATCATTGCGACGGAAAGTCATCCTCTCGTGAGGTCTCATTAGTGAGTAACATAGCGTCTTCACGCTCGGTGAATATTTTACGTTTTAACAAAGAGCTAGTTTAGTAATACTTGTATCGTAGACAAGTAAATCGAGTCTTCGGAAGAAAGTACATTTGTTATCCCGTTGACCGCGAATTCGTTTTCGACCCTAAGACCATTGTCATTAGTATCTAATCATCGCGGTTACTACTTGTCAATTCTGGAATATCCACACTTGTACTAATAATCATATTTACACTAGTCAATGTTTTCTCTATTGCATAACAACAATGTGTAATCCAAATGAAGATTCGTTTCACGCCCCTAACCCTAATCATAATGTGAACCCGACATATATACATGTAATATCGTGATGTAATATGTTTACAAGGAGTGGACAATAGAGATGTTAATCAGACAGAAAAAGACGATTGTTGATTAACCTGAACTATTCATACCAAACGTACAGAAAACAGCGCAACTAACACTCTCTCAGCAACGCCACTCGCAACCTCCGTCTCCGCTCGACTCGCACTCTGCTTCTCGACTCGCACTCTGTTTCTCGACTCGCACTCTGCTCCTCGACTGACCCTCTCTGGCCGTTGTCCCATTCTATTGCCTTTTTCCTAGGCCCACCGCACACGTGTTCTGCAGACGCTCGTAGCCAGGGTCACGTAGGTCTTTTCCACGAAACTATGCACTTGAAAAGACCGATGACACATTGATGGGCCCGACGGCGCCTCGGCTCTCGCGACATTGTTCATAGTTCGCCCGATATTTCTTAGGCCTTTCGTCCACGATACTACATACATGTAGTAACTTATGGATCTTAGAGTAAGGACAAGTAATGTTTTATTTAGAGTTTAGTGTCGTTTAATAAGCGATACTCAATAACAAAAGGACCGATTACAATATCGTCGCACGTCTTATTATCATACTATCCCGCTCCTCCACTTACACTCTCTGACTTCTCGATTCACACTCCGTGACCTCTCAACTCACATTGCATTCTCTCAACTAACATTCTGGCCGTTCTAGCATTCCTTTGTCTTTTCCTAGGCCCACCACACACGTGTTCCGCAGACGCTCGTGGCCAGGGTCACGTAGGCCTCTTCTACAAAACTATGCGATATTGTTCATGGTTAACTCGATGTTTCTTAGGCCCTTTTCCCCGATACTACATATATATATATCTTCATAAATCAATAAGTAAAGTCATTCTGCTGTCTTGTTATTTACTGCAGTTAGCCTTAGGGTAAAAGTAAATGTAACAATTGCTTGGAATGCTTATGTTTCAATTTCAATTTAGTTTTAGTAAGCAGGAATTTTAATGTTTCAATAATAAGAGAGATCTTAACGTATGATCGAAACGAAATATTATATATGCCGACAATAATTGTTTCGTATTTTCCTCAAACTCGTGTGATGTCCAGCTCGTGAGAAATGTCATAAAGCGGAAAACAGGCCGTCCACGACTTTCCGTGCAGATAGTCTATCTCCTCGCGTGGAAACGTATACATTGACAAAGCGGCGAAATCGAGACGTATAACAGCTATTGTTCCACTGAAGCGTCGTTGCTGTGGTCGAAGTCCTCGGCAGAGGCGAGGAAATTAGTTTTACGCAGCGGCCCGTATCGTGGTCGTTTCGTGACATTTCGTATTCAACTTTTCCTTTTGTGGCTTCGAGACCATTGTGTGCTTGAGTGAGTTCTCCTCGCGAGGCGGCGCCTGCACGCAGAAAACACGCCTCTTTATCGGTAACGGGTAAAGGATGCTCTTCTGGTAACTTCTTGCGCCACGAATTCTGTTAAAACATCGAGATTTCGAACTTACCGAATCTTTCTTATTCTTATATCCACGCGAAAAAGAAAATAAGTTTTTTAATAAAATTGTGTTCTTTTGGAAAAGCAGAGATGTACCATAACGTGGAAAGGAAGAGCTATCAAACGAGCTCGAAAGTAGTTGAATCTTATACGAAACAAAAAGCTTCGTGTTCGTAGGTTCACTTCATTCGTTTATAGGATTCGGAATTGTCCCTTTCCAAAACGATAAAGTCTCATGAAGATCTTACGAGTTCTCTCTCAGAGTTCCTTAATGCAGTCCCTCGAGATGCCCTTACTTGGAGATATTAATTTATCGTGGTCGGAACGTCCACTGAGTCGTGAAATAAGTTCCAATACAGCATACTGTTTCTTTTAATCTTTTCCTTTTATGGTAAATACGAATACAAAGATAGTAGACTAGATAAGGATAAAGATAATCGGCTATTTCGATTATTATCCTTAGTAAACGAAGAAAAATCCAACGATCTAATAATCTTACTAATAATAATTTAAGAACTTTTCTGACAACAATTTTCTCTCAATAATTTTGTTGAGAGCGATCTAAAGATTTCTCGTCGATAATTTTTTTATCGTGATCCAAGAATTTTTCTTGACGATAATCTTGCTCATAGCGACCGAAGAATTCTTCTGATATTAACTTCGATTATAACGATCGAAGAATTTTCTGTCAATAATTTTATTTATCGCGGTTCAAGAATTCGTTTGACGACAATCTCGATGATAATGGTCCAAGAACATTTCTCTTAACGATGTATTCTAATAATATACAAAATTGAAAAATTATTATTAATTCTGGACATTCGTAAAATCACCAT
Source organism: Bombus vancouverensis nearcticus (assembly GCF_051014615.1). Taxonomy (NCBI): domain Eukaryota; kingdom Metazoa; phylum Arthropoda; class Insecta; order Hymenoptera; family Apidae; genus Bombus; species Bombus vancouverensis. Next base: position 2,568,543 of record NC_134924.1, read on the forward strand.
CATAAATAATATTCAGGAAATAATATCTTGAATCGTTTGGCATACGAAAGAATGGGACGAAGATAGCAGCCAGCGGTGTTTAAAAGAGCCATAAGGCGTTCCTAAAGCGACTTCCGGCATGCCTCCGTCAATATTGAATTTCCCTGTGATTACATAATAAAGTAAACATCGTTTCAACCCTTTTAGCTGGCGCTATCGACCGTCGCTCGAATTAGCCCAATGCAAGTCATGTAAATTAGCCACGTCCGTAGCCCAGGCGGGACGCAAGCCTACTCCCTTGACCGTTGTCGCCGACAGAATGGAATATTTGAAATATCAGCTGGTCGATCCAGCTGTGTCGTGTCACATTCGTGCGGTTAACCAAACTCCTTTTTGTTTGGCTAACTCTCTCAGCCACCGCCTGATGGTCACTTGAGGGTCACCAAAGCGCTCGTTCTTCGTTCGAAAACGATGGAAACGTGAAATACGAATGTTCGTCCATTCGAGCAAATACCGATGAAACGTATCATACATTTTTTGCAATTTGGATATGATGAATTCATCTCCCTATACTTCGCATCTCTAAAGAAACATATTAATATTTTTCTTTCGACCTTACCTATTGAGATTAAAAAAATATATATATACAATACATAAAGTTGCAGAAACATATAAAACATCTAAAGTAAAGCGCTGATTATGGTATTTTGTAATTATGAAAATATGAAATCGCATCCGCAATCCAGTAATATATACGTGATATCTATTCTGTTGCAACTGCGAATTCATATGTTTGTACCGTAAAAAGTGTTTGAAATCTTATGTAAAGATCTTACGTAAAGATTGAACGAACGAAAGTACGAAGAGATAAGACGAGAATGTAGATAAACAAGTGGAAAGTGTGGACAAAGGAGCCTTGGATGTAAACGAACAAACTAGAAATGTAAATAAATGTTGAATATCCCTTGCTTGCCTGGCGAGGCAACGTCACATTCTACTAGCCTGGCAGGACACTGATTCGTACCACTTGCATATCGAGATACGAGTCATATAAAAGCGAAACTGATCTTTGTAGAGATTATTCGTTTGATTTCTAAGAAAATTAAACTTCAATCGTGTATTTCTAGCAGTAAAATTATTAAATTTTCCTGATTTCATTCGGAAGATGGCGTAATCTTCATTTATAAATTTTCTTTCGATTCAAAAAATGTCTTTATATCGAAATCCTTCTTAGTAAGATAGAAGGAATTTTTCCAAACAGTTAAATAATGAACTGTGTCTATTCTGACGTATTTTACCTTTTGACTTGTAGTAGTCGAGCGTGGTGCATCAGCTAAGGTCTTATTGAAATGAATGTCTTCCAGTATCCGTGACAAATTTGTGAAATACACGATGATCGAAGATTAAAAACGCTGCATTTTGCGATTGAGTTCAATTGTGGCAAAAGGGACACTCCGTCAACTTTAGCAAGACACGGCCATCCATTCTCCTCCGTAATCTCGAACCAACGCTCCAGGGAGTAACGAATGAAATCACTCAATCTCTTCCAGATTTGAATCTCTGCTTAATTCGGAGACATTGATAAGAAGCATGAAGAACATCGAAATAACTTTCATCGTCGCAATAATATTAATTTCAGCTATAAATAATTTCACATTCTCGCTCGGTTAAAGAAGTGAATTCTACAATAAAGTGTCCACAGTATAAAATAATCGTCGGTTCTAAAATCCAGATGATTCGGAGATGAATATTCCAGGACCAGCAATTTATTGAAATACAAATTATAACTATAGAGACATCTCGCCATTGAGTACAGTTATTATTATTTAATACCAATTTGATAACATATTAGTTAATATCCATTTGACAGGATTAAAACAAAAAATTGATGGAAATATTCATAGAACACACGTAGTATCGCTTTTAATAAAATTTAATGAAACAAAGAGCCGAACGCATTTCATCCTGTTTGAAGTGCGGCTGTTATTTGATGGCACACAAAAATCCGTTTATGTTCCAGTAAAATAAACGAGAATGTGAATTTTATGAAAAGGTCGGTCAAGTGTTGAAGGTACAAAGTGCAGCCTTCACACGACGCAATTTTTTCGAGTGTCAAAAATTGTTATTATTTGTTACGTCCGGTGACTCTTTACGTAACCCAGAATCCGTCCCTCGGTCGAGGCGACGACTAGCTGTGGAAATATAATTAGTCAGATCGCAATAATCCTAAGGAACTGTCATAAAACTAAGCATTTGTATTTTACCGTTAGGGGCCCTAATTGTTATAAAACATGTTTAAGTCGAGACGTTCCTTATGGTTATTGCTCCATTCGTTAAAAAATGGGAAGGTCTGGTTTTCCTCATGATCAACGGTCATTTCCACCCGTAAGCGACCGGTGGTGGGGCGACCAACACCCAGCAATAGTTTTTCTCTGCGACAGCATCGTCACCGAACTTTACTGGTTTATCATCCTTAGATCAGTCAACATCTCTTGACTGATTTTCCACCCTTAGATCAGTCATCTATTTAACTGATATCTATACGCACCGAGCATAACTGTCTATGTCTATAAAGTTGTTGGAATAAAGTGTACACTGTAACCTGTTACTCCAGTGTTATAATCAGTTCAACCAGCTCTATTATACTAAACGAAATGGGGGATCGATCATTTCGTGGCGTCGATGATCTAATCGTAACGGGAATTTACGACTCCCGTTGACGCGATCTACAGCGAACGCGTCTCTCCGCGAACGGTGGAACATTACTCCCCCCCCTCTATATCTGTATTCTCTTTTTTTGCGGTTTTTCCGTCTCTTTGGTAATATTTTATTTTTCGAACAATCTCGATTGACCCCCGGTGTCGCGAGCCATTTAAATTTAATCAGCCGGTTCTTCTCTTCCGCTTTGTCACTGAGTGATGCTACAGCCACTGTTGCGACTGCTTCGGTGCTCTCGTTGCGGTTTGTCCGAGTTACGAGCCCAAAATAAATTTAATACCGCAATTTCGGTTGCTCGTGCACGCTCGTCGCGTTAACGCGACCGTGCTCGTTGAAATGTAGATACTCTTTGAAATACGAGATTCCGCTGTATTGTAGTTGTTTAAGTACGTGCACTACGGTTTCGCAACAAAAGCCCTCACGTTCCATTTCGCATCATTCCGAAACTGCGATACTTCAGTTTTTCATTTACATCCACGTGCCGCTTGTTACTGTCCTTTAAATATTACGTTCTTTTATTTTGCGCGAAATGGAATTTATAACTTGCATACTTTCAATGAAAATTTGTGAATTTATTATATCGAAGTTTATTATACTCAAAACGAACTCTGATTCGAACCCGAGGAGAGCGCTTTGTCTTAGACGAAGGAAAGAATTGGTAAGGGATCGTGAACGTTGACATGGCTTCTGAAAGATGAAAGAAAATCAGCGGCGATGTACAAGTGCTGTCGATCCTGAGGCCTACAATGTGCCTCGTGAATGTTGGACATCGCGAGAATGAGCACTTGGATTAAGTGGTGGTCGCGAGTCAAGTCGCGAACGGGGTTCTTTTCGAGACAAGAGGAAATCGGATGAAAGCCGTCGAGGCTCACAACTGCTGCAGAAGTTGCCGAGCTCAAGGCAATAGAATGAAAACGCTATTTAGTTCGTCGAACTGCGTTGTCGGGCAAGTTATTGTACGACGAAATTCGTATATGGAGAGGATATTAGAGAGATTTCGAGATTACGATGTTCCTATACGATAATCCTATGGAGGATTAAAATTAATCGTAGAATATATTTTAATTCAGCTTAGAGAGTTTTCACGAGGATACATTACGGTAGAAAAATATTTGTAAGCTTTGAGGCTTAGGATTCTCGCATGTCCAGAAAAATTATTTCAAAGAGAATTGACGATGTTGGTGAAATATGTCTCTCTTGCTTAAAAAAGGTCTGTTACTTGAGCTGTCTAGATCGATTGAAAAAATAAAGATAAAATTTGCAAAACTCGATCGAGTTATGTAAGAACGTAGATGAAGTATCCTGACTTTATTCATCGAAGTCAGTTCCTGTCGATTTAGAGGCACCAGAATAGAATTTTTCAATGGAGTCGACTAGAAAAGTGGCCCGTTGAAAAGGACCCCTTCTTGTTAAAAGTTCGATCGAGTTTTTCACTGTATAAGTCCATCAGCATACGATCTATAAAAAGAAGCAAAAGTCGTGTTCGAATAGGGGATCAGAAAGTATTCACGATAGTTGATGGACGAGCTTGCTACGTGTATAGGCACCTGTTAGCACATCAGAATCATCAAGGGCATATGCCTCCGATAGATGTTGGGTCAGAGTCCTAAATCAGGTGTACAAACGTGTTGAGAGCTTCAGATCATCGTATATCTTATTCTGGATCTTTGCTTATTTGTCGTTCTTCTTTCTTAATACAAGATAGAGAGATACCACAGAAGTATAACCAATATTTTTAATCTTACAATCTGAGGATGATCTCGAAATAATTTTTTGGATAGCACAATATTGTGTCCTTCAATATTTATCCACGATCCCTTCTTTCTACTATGGTATCGCAATTTTCGATTGGCAAAGAAGCGATTATCGATCGCGGGGTGGATAGAACGTTGAACAAACAAGCGTGTCGTTTTCACTGGGCGACCAGCTCGTTGGTTAATCCATGATCGAGCGAACGGGATTTATCACGTACATTACGCAAACATTATCAGAGGATTCATGAAAAAAAGGTTAACCGCATTTCGGAGATTCGTGAAACCGCGGAAGCGGATTTTCTTCGTCACGGGCAAAGACATCGCGTACTACGTCACGAGGGATCAAACTGTGCTCCAGTTTTTCCTACAGTTTCCCTGCAGAAACCCAGGCTTCTTGCTGGAGGCTCGTTCGATAATACATCGGTGTATACGTAAGCTTAAGTACACGTAACAAGAATAGACACGAAGACTGCGACGTTACAGGATGAGACGATATTTTTTAAATTTTCGTTACTTCCTTTGTCGCTTTTTTTTCATTGATTATTTATTCCATCACGCAAACGCAACTGTTCTATGCCAAAGAAAAGCAACCTCGTTTCAATGCTTCAATGTACATATAATGGCTCGTAAGATATTCGTAAAATTATTTACTGCAGGAATATATACACTTGGACGACAGTTCATTATATTAATAAGCCTTAATATTTAGTAGAACCATTTGTGACACTTATTATATATTTGAGATGATTGTTGCGACACTCAACTAACTAGCGCCCAGTCAGGCACAACTGATCGGTTGGTATCGCGAGCCTTGAACGTTCTTAGCGTCCAAGGTGGAGGATTATAATAAATGTAAAGAGCGAGGTTTAATTCACCTTATTTATTACACTCAATACTCTGAATACAACTGTCTTTAAGTTCACTGAGTTCCACTTAATACTCTGAATACTGTCTTTAGTTCACTGGCTATCCTGTTAAATATAATGGTCACTGACTGAATACTGTTATATGTTGACTCTTAGAATACTGGTGCAGGAGTGACTCTTGGTGATGTTGTTGTCGTAGAGGAAGGTTCGTGGTGGGTGTGTCTCAAGTCTGTTCCTAACTCATCATTGGGTAAAGACCTATGTTTGAGGATGGGCTGGCTGCCTTCATGAAGGTTCGCGTACGGGTGACCTTACACTTGGAGAAACCCGCGTGTCTGGTTTTCCTGAGATGTAGCATAAAATAAAGAAGTTTCGTGCCTTATGGGTTTTTTCCGTGGGATCCTAAAGTATCTTGACTGTACAGTAGATCCACTGTTTATGATGGGTCCGCACTAGGGTAGCGTAGACCCTTGACGGTCGTCCTGCTCGAGGAACGCATGTGGTTCACATAAATCGTCGCGGTAATTATCAGGCGACCACTCCAAAACCCGAACAATGATTGCTCATGCTTTATACTAATTTTGTATTAAATATATGTTTCCAATAAGCTACTTGTACCTGCCACATACATTTTCAGACGTGCGTCTTATCAGCCGCAATAAAATTTCAAAATTTTTTATATAACACACACATCGTACGTGCATAAAACTTTTCTATGATAAATATTCAACCGTATGTGAACATTTCCTCAAGAGCAACGAAGCATCGAACAAAACTTCGTGACCCGTCGCCTGTGTACACGATATTACCATATTCGCATTTCTCTCGTGCGAAGACACGCACACAATACACAGAGAAACGAAAGCACAAAGTAAACGGGAGAGATACAAATGATTTTGTTTGAACCACACAGTGGCAATTTCTTTCATCGAAGGATCTTAGTCATCGGTCGGGTTTCTGCTCTGGCAGGGAAATTTGCGGGGGTGAAAAGGGTCGTCGATAGATGTTCCGTAGCTCGAGGCTCGCCAGGTATTTTCGTTCTCCTGTCCCATGCATGCACGTGTAGACGTCTGTATAGGGAGCGGTTTCTTCCCTTGGACGATGTAGTACCGATCCTAGACCTTCTGTCGCCCGGGGCCAAACACTCTTTCGTCTGCACGGTTTCCAGCCAGCACGGCCCATAGCTGGCGTTTTCGTCGTTGAAAATTTAGGCCAACCTCCAGCCAGCCTGTCTATTCAACCGTTTGCAGCCTCTGTATTCGAGAGAACTCGGTTGATGACCAAGAACACGCGTTTTAAGGATTACATCGTGGCGGATCGCGAACAAAGCCGACATTACTTCGTGCATTTTCTTATTCTGACACTCGCAATGGAGGGTCTGGAACCAATTTCTTGATTATATAAATATTTTATTAATTCTAAAATTAATTCAGAATTGACGTTATTTGGTAGACTGCAGATTATTTTATATATTCATAGGAAATTCAAAGGCGCGAAAATGTATACAATATCAAAAATAGTACTTTCTATAATACGTAGTAGGACAACGAATTTACCTAGATTTTTTACATCCTTTTAGTTACATTCATAAAAATACGAATTTGTATTAATATAGTTAGCGTCTAGTCTTGGATATGAATGTACCATTTCTTTCATTATAATTGTTACGTCGGACGACCTTCTACCTAGACCAAGCCAAACACCGCGGGCCAGACGGGACCCAGATGTCCGCTCATCCTTACTGCGTACTCTCAATAGTCTTAAGGGCCCATCATAAATCCCAGTAATTTGCTAGCCAAGGTCCTCCAGACCGAACAAATATCTTTTTTTCTAAATCACTTTTTAAAGACTATTGTCTACTACGGCTTGACAAAGGAAAGTTAGTTTTTCTTACGTACGATGCTTCCTACTAGCAACTTTCTATCGAGGGCGGCTAAGACCCTTCCTAGTCCACCAACCTTCGTTTATTCAATCAAAAGCAATGTATACTACCCTCACTTTCCTGACCAAAAGTGTCATGAACAAATCCGATGGTCCCATCGCTAGCTTTTCTCCGACACAGCATCGTCTCTCAACCACACTTCTTCTACGACATCAGGAGGGAAAGTCAACTACTTCTTTTACACCGCTAGAAAAGTCAACTACTTCTTCTACACCGCTAGAAGGGTCAACTCACATCAACTATCTAAGTCGGTTCTCGGGATTACCGAACATTCACTTCCTCTATTAAGTATCCTCTAGTGCTACGTCCACTAACATACTAAGTTCAACTATAAGAGCTTTGCTCTATTGTGCATATCTCTCTTATCTTCGTGCGACAAATTGTCATCTACGATTTATACCTACTCAACAGTGCACCTCATAAGTGTTGGAAATAAAAACCCTATAATTCTGTGAATCACAGTGTTATACTAAGTGAATCACCCCTATTATCTTAACGGAAATCAGGGGATCGATCAACTCGTGGTGTCGATTATTATAATCGTAACGGGAATTTACGACTCCCGTTGACGTCTCTCCTCGCGATTGCGTCTCCCCGCGATTGGTCGAAAATACAATAATAGACTTTTTTTTACCAAACACTATTCTAAGCCGACGTGTTTTTACTTTTGTAGATTTTGTGAATCAGAAGCGTAATGATTACAAACTTTTGTTTAAACAGAATTTAGGATGCAAACTGTTTTTGTACGAATAGGTATTGATTTCACGTACGTCGAACGTTAGTTCTGGTCGAAATACCAGAGGATAGTGTAAACGTCATGGATAAAATGGCACTGCGTTTCTGTATGCAGAATTTGTACGTAAAAGAATACTTAATGCGACCGTGGATATTCTGCATCAGTTCTTGGAAAGAGACTGGGGTGGAACACTTTCGAGAATTGCTGCGTCGTAAGTCTTGAGTAAGATGTTAAGCTAAGGCGGATGGAAAGTGAGAGAAAGAAGAGTCTGTTCTTGGAATTTCATTGGTGTACTTCTCATTATACTTTCATCAGCATTGAATTTTTGGCCTATGGCATGTTTTTATTTGTGACCTTGTTCCGGAACAATGGTGTGCAATATTTTCCTATATTTTTATGAGATGAAGGTTGGTACATATGGTTCTTTCTATTATATATACTGAAATAAGCTTTCACGTTCGAGACCGGAGACTTTGAACAAAACTCTTCCGAATGACGGAAAACTTTTACAAGTTTATAATCAAAAATAAGGGAAACTGATTAATGTAGAAATAAAGAAAAAACATATTTTAGATCATTATTATTGAAAAATATGTCATGAAATATAGAGTATATGTACTGTAATGATACTTATTTCAAGAATGAGAAAATTATATAACATGTATGTATCAAAAGTATGAATCAAAAGTATAAACATTATTTATACTTGTAAGGCAGAACAGACACACATACACACAAAATATAAAAATTTTACTAAAATATGAAGATTTATACGTATAGTTAAATGAAAAAAATTTGTTAAAGTAATATAAATCATAAATAATACTTATGGTTCTTGAAACACTCTCCCAAACATAAATGTAGATTATATCTACAATCACTGCAAAAATAATTAATACCTATATTATGACGTTTCTGACTGTTGTCTGAGAATTAATTGAAAGTACTGATGACATGCAGGTGTCGTCGTCGGTCATTGCGACGAGATACTGCATGATATATATGCTGTATCATTGGTCTCGAACGTGTTAAGCGATATTTATTTTCAGTGTTATATGTTCTTTAACTTCACTTACGATTCACACGAATTGAGCCACATTAACTCAAATGTAAAAAGTTATATGAAACAGAATTATTAAAAAACATAAATAAAGCAATTTACATACTGTTTTGTCGAGGTATAAAAATTGTATTAAAATAGTAGATATTTCATAAAATTTAATTATTCAAATCGGGGACAAGAAAGAAATTCCAAGATTCAAGAAGAAAGATAGTTTAAGTTAAACCTACTGTGACCTTAAAAGTATTCGATTCCTAAAAATATTAATCAAATTCTTTCACGACTTCAATTTTAAAAAAAGTATTCTACATTTACAAAAACGATATAAAACTTTCCCTCCGGTTTCTCCGGCGGCTGGTTTACATTCCAGATGAAACCGCAAGGCAATTGTCTTGTTGTCATTTCGAGACTGAATATATCGCGGGAGATACCAAATTACCATACTCTCGGATGCTATATGTGTGTCTCAGAGTTGAACGGAGTGTTGCAGGGAATCATTAATTCGATGCCTCTGGCTGCTGGCATAAGCTGAACGGTGTTAGGTTCCCGAATATCGGGGGCTGTAACCTTGCCGCTGTTGGAACGACGATTGAGAACGTTGAAAGGGACGCGGAGACAGACAGAGAATATCCCGCGAGATTCGACGGATTGAATTGCAAAGCGAATGAAAACCAAACTCTGTGAATAAAGAGCCACCGATGGGCGGAATCGCGGCGGCGTTACACCACGGTGTCTACGTTCCCATCTTCTCTGGATTTTTTCTGCTTTTTGCCACTCTTTTCCTAGAGATAGCACGTTCCTTTATACGTAAAATATCATACGACAAAAATTGTCGAAGATATACGTACTTCCACACATTCCTTCTGAACCGAGGGAAGTGGTTTATTGTGTTTGTTATCGCGAAGTTGAGGATACAAAACAGCGTATGTCGACAAATATAAGACAACTATGTGACATATTCTTTCTTGTCTGTACAATAACGTAAAAAGGTGAGAAATATTTTATGAGAAGTCGAAATATCAGGATACGAATTTATGATCTACTGAAGTTCATAGGCTCACTCACGACTTTTGACCATCTTCAAATTAACATCGTCCTTCCTTTCCGGTGTAAGTTATTCTATTGTTCTTCTGTGTTATACTTCCACAACAGAAGCTTCTACGAAAGAATCCAAGATGGAAGAGTTACCTAAACTTCTCGTGCATATTACGTGTATTACAAGAAACAATTTGAAATTTCATTGGCACTACATTTCCACATTGTTTTCACATGTTCCTGATATACTCAGCACGATTCTGTCTCCTCGCTCTTTTAATGAGATTGTAAAATATATCCCGACAATTTGTCTATGGTAACTGTTTGAATACTTTCACGACTCACTGTATACTCACCAAAAGATTCAATTCATACACCTCTATTGCTACCAAGTAGCCCATCTGATCCAACTTTGATCAAGTACAGCCGTCGTTTTCCAAAGCACGTCTCGTTATTCTCCATCTAACCTTCTATGCACTGTTGGAATTCTTTCCTTCGCTTACAGACTCTCGAAGCATTCTAACCGAGCGTTTCGAAAGGAGGAACGTGACGAAACATCGTGCCTAGTCGTACGTTGCAGCGTACGTCTAGGGCGAACGTGAGGCGCTTCTGTATAGGGAAAGCTAAGGGAGTGGAAGCGGAACGCGGCTGCAGCCGGCAAGATTTTCGACGAACGTTAATCGGCCATGAGAACCATTCCGATCCCGGAGTGGCTGGAAACTCGCGAGAACATCTCTCTCGAGCCGGGTAATTGATCGGCGGGATCCAATTTCGCCCGGCATAATGAAATTCAGCGGAGAAAACGGGGCGGTTCTCCTCGTCTTATAATCGTTCTTATTCCATTTTCGTGAGAATTTCTGGAGCTCCCCCGACCAACATATCCAGCTGGAACCTTCTTCGATTTGACGAGACGCAACAAAATAGCGGGCCAATTGAAAATTTTATCCGATTGGAACTTGCAGGATTGAAACAGTAGAATTGTAACAGTTTCCTCCCTTTCTCTTCTTGTATTGTGGGTAGTCTGGCGATGTTTGCACTTTTGCGGCTAATTTGAATGTGTAAAAGTATGGAGAATGCGTACGGAGATTACAAAAGAACTCGAGAAACCGCATGTTTCCAAGTTGTTTGATTTTGAGGTTAAATACGTACCTTTTCATCTTCTTAGGAATTTTGAAAATATCGTTCGTTTTAATGTTGAAACGTCCACGATATTAAAATTTCCGAGGTCTTTACGATTTCTTAAGTGTTTCGCATTTCTTTTGAGGACTTTGTAAAAAAACGCCAAGACTTGGTAAATTCAGAAGTTTCCTGTTTACAGAATTTTCCTAAATTTCTCTGCTTTCTTCGCTACGAGAATTTATACCAAAGTTTGGTGAAAATTAAGAAACGTTTCGTGTATATAAAATTGGCAAAGTTCCTTTCGCGCTATACTATCACGAAACACAATTTAGTACATCTCTATTAAACTAACTCTATTAAATAAAAAGGATTACATGTGTCTGTGCTCATGCCACGAATAAATAACCAAATAAATAATCTCGCCTGCAGATGAAACTAAGCATTAAAACTGTAAAATTTGATTTGTAAACAGCGAATGTTTATCGTGGCGTGCTCGAGGCAACTTGGCGATGCGCGAAATTTTCATTTCCTTACTTTAAACGAAGCCAAAACTACACTCGTACGTTAGTTCCGCGCTACCACGAGCAGAGAGTAGAAAGTCGTGGTGTCGACGAGTTGGAACGAAAAGCCACGAACCGCGAAAATTCCAACTGGCTTACGGCACGTCTGCGATGACCGCTCGAAACAAATAGCCGGTGCCGGCGTGTATAGGCGGGCTCAGGCTTCTGTAAACCGCGATAAATGGATGTACTTATGTACAGTTTAAGCGTGAATCTATTACGAGCAACCGGACCGGTATAACCGAAAACAAAGAGTCGCATAATTTCTCGGCTGGTGAATGGTTCGGCTGGTACGCTCCATTTACCCTGTATTAAACGCGAATGGCGATGGGAATCATGCGGATTAAATCTGATTTTAATCGTTCGTCGAAAGCGAATGTTATTGTCTTCGAAAAACAAACGTCCAGGCGAAAAGTCTGCGTTTCGTTCTACAGTGAAACCGTAATGGAAAACACGAAGCAACAGACAAGGAGGAACTGATAAATGTGCTCGTGTACACAGGCTGATTCATGGAGGGGTTCGAGAATTTAGGGACGCGGGTTGTTCGGATGCTTCTAGACGAGGATGCTTAAGATTCCTTGTTGTTTATTAGATTTAGATTTATAATAGAAAAAGAAGACGAAATATCTTGCTATTTAGGGGAAAGAAGGAGCTCTGTGTTATTTCTGTAATTAAAGTTTTCGTTTAATCGCGAGGTGATTAAAGTTTCTGTTTTGTCGCTAGAAGATAAGACAGGTCTGCATGGAAAGTTGCTTAATCGAGTCAGTTTCACTTTTAGATCTTCTTGTAAAACGTTTGTCGACACCTTAACTAAATTTCTAACACAAGTATCGCTAGTCTTAAGTAAATATTTTTTCCAATCTCAACGAATTCAGTTACATCGTTGTATGCGTATTTCGAGATAATACAAGTTACGAATAGGATTATCTAACACATACAATAATTAGCAAGACAGGTTAATTCCAATAACGCGGGCTATACAAAAATGCCACCATGTAGCAATTCTGCGAGTGAATTACGTGAGTTCGAATACTTCTACTTTACTAAAGTTTCCGAAATAACCCTCACGTTTTACAATTTGAATCGAATGTACTAATTAATATTCGCTATTGCTATTTACTATTTATTTATCATTTCAAACGGCCAACGAATACTACGAATTACTATAAAACGTCAATGAAATAAGATGATGTTGCCATCACTCTTCTAAAACAACGATCTGAATCTTAACGACCTGAAAAAGAACAACACTCTGCATCAAAGTAGAACTCCGAAAACTCGGTATTTAAATTCCTGTATTCAAGCGCAGGCTCCATCAGGCCGGGCAAATCACACATCTCGAGCCAAGAGAGTTCGGTACACGCGGCGAGTGTCTTTAATGGCCATCGTCTGCCTTGCGAAAGGCCGTCGAACAGTTTCTTTACGGCCGTTACCGGAACGAATCGTGTCGCAGTTGGCAAGAATGTCTCGGCAACGGGGCTTTGGAAAATCGGGTCGTACCGAAGGACGCGCTTTTGCACGAGAGGCAAGAGATACACATATATCAGACAGGAAATCCGTGTCACCGACTGCCGCGTATTTGTGCGGCCGAAAGGCAAATAAGAAAGCTCTCGGGCCGCCATTGAAGGCGGCGATTCCTTTTTAAACTTCGCACGGACAGCTCGCCTGTACCGTGATACCTTTCGCCGTGAAAAACACCGGAAACGTATTATTAACTCGGCGAGTGCCACCAGATCCCCTAGAACTTGTTTCCACGCTCGTCTTTTGTGATACGCTCACAATGTCGCGCATAAAGCGACTCGATAGCTTATTTTGTTCTTCTTTCTCGCGTTTCTTTCCTCTCTTCATTTTTTCTTCTTTCCAACATCTCAATTTTTTTTCTTCTTTTTCCTCTACTTCCAATTATTCTTTTTTAACACCGTAACGACCGTTTGTACGACCCATACTGTGCACGAGATAAATGTCTCTGATTGTAAATTCTTTAGACGGTTAATATTCCTCTGAAGCTTTAAACCGCACGAACTCTTGCCTCGCTAAGATGATTGTTTTAACTTCCTTATGGATAATTTTGCGCACTAGAGGAGATCTACGGTGGTAGATGCCAAACGAGTAGGTTTTTAGGTGAACATAGCTAAAAATTCTTTCTGTCCATTGAATTTTTTAGGGCTTTTTGGTGCCTCGTGGCTGGTTTGGGCAGGGTCGTGCGAAATTGATGTGTACTTCGAGGTAGTGCAGGATCGAGAGACAATAGAAACAGGGTATCGTGTTTGTTTTTTTTTCGCGGTTACGGCTAATATCGTCGAAATAGCGCGTGGCCTTATGGGATAAAGCAATAATATATTTCAGGTTTTTCGTCCTTTCTTTCTCCGTTTAGTATCGTTCTTTTTGAGACTTTGCCCTATGATTCATGGACCTGTCCTTTGTTTCGCTATCCCCTCTAATAAACTACATTGCTTGAACCCGTTCTATCAGCACTATCTTCTCTTATTTTATATATCGTTGAATAGGATCGTTGCTTTCGTAGATAATTGAACGCCATTATGGAGTGACGAATTACGGGTTTGTTCCGCTGTGCCTTAGGTAAATCGAGGAATTTCGATGATTGATCGTTTTAATGAATACACGGTCTGATGTTTACTAACATTTAGAAATACTGTTTCACAAGGTTTAGATACAAATCTGGCAGTGATAGAATGGTTTGAAAATTCCGATCTACGGTAAACATTGAAACACAATACTCCGTCAATCATAAATATTAGGACACCTATTACTTACATTTCTTAGAAAACTCTAATAAATTTTGCTATATTTAATAGTAAACAGATTTACAATAAAATAACTAGAAAATAGATATAATGAAAAGTGTCCAATTTATATCAAATATCAATGTGTCCTGATACTTACGGTTACCAGTGTACATAAAATTCGATTTTTTAAAATGACAGAGTATTCGTGAGCAAGTATACATTCAGCAGGAAGAACAAAAAAATTAATGCAAATTCCACTTTGCGGTATTTTCTGTTACACGGGCTTCTCCATTCGAATAATATTCGTAATACGTCTTCGTAAGCTTCGATCTGCTCGAAAATGGCAATTACGAATGAACGTTAAACGAAATTTACAGCATTTGAGCCGTAGGTCCTTTCGTGGTTCATTACGATATGAATCGAAGTAATTGAGAACGACTCGTAGCTTTTTGAGCCGCTCCACACAAAGAAATTGCCTTCTTCTTGGGTTCGCATTTTTTTATTCTTTTTTCTTCATCGCGATACGCATAATTACTCGATAATCCAGCGTTATCGGGAATAATTAGTTATTAGGCCACATCGCGTGTTACGATGGAATTTACTTTGTAGCCTTTCGAGGTCGCTGCCTCGACGTTCGTTTCGAGCTTCACGTACCAAACATACTAATGGCCTTCGTGTTCGTGTGAAACCTTCTTATAACCTGCAATCGTGCCATCTCAAGAATTCTATAGTATAGATCCGGTGTGTCCGATAAATACTCTAGTCTCTCTGTCTTCGCTGTTTATCTGGAATATCTATTGCTCATATTTGATCGTATGATATTTCAACAGTTTCTTATCGAAACCATTTTGTGGTATATCTTTCTTCACTGGTACGTATTCGTTAGCATGCCGACATAATGAAAGAATAATATCTGTCTACGGTTTAACAACCAAAAGTGATCTGCAAATTGTTTCAGACTTGTAGCTTTTGCTATTATTAAAATTTATGCAGCTGTTTTTGTCGTCTCTTGTTATTCGTGCATAGCAAAACTCAGAACATACATAGTACTGCACATAATTATTCATAATTAGCCAATGTACCCCTCCGATGTACGTTGTTTTCTCTTCTATTATAAAAGCTAAGCAAGGGTTTCTTGCTATTATTTATGCATACAAGTCCTTATTGAAATAATAAACACCGTTTTGAATATTATTGGTTAAATATAAATTATTCAAGAGAAACGTTTATCGATCATTGATTTCGTTCAAATAATAATTATGAACGGTAGTGTATATACATCATAATGGATCGGTGGTTTTAGTGTAAAAGGGTTATCTTAAATTGAATAATGTAGAAATAGTAATACCCTCTGGAATCGTCTTGTTGAACCACTTGTTTTTAAAGTAATTGCATATCGAGATAATAATTTCCCCAATTCTGGTCCGATTCATAAGCTTCTTAATATTCCGTTTATTCCCCATCTTCATTCCCGGCGCATTATTTTCGGTGCATCTCAATTACTCGTCCAATCGATCGTTCTAAATTGAATTCGTAGCTTGCTCCGTGGAAGAGACTCTTCGTTGGGAAGAATCGCGAGGGAAATGGTGACCTCGAGCACCGGAAGCTTCAATTAAAGACAGTCTGCTCTTGAGAGTGCGATTTGTCGCGATGGCAAAATAATAGTGCTCTTTACCGCCAGCGTTATGGTAATTTAACGAGGTAACAAACTGTTCCGACTTCATGGAAACTTTCCCTATCTTTTTCTGCGTGGTTCTTCAAAACTTCGAATCTCTTTTTGTCTAGTACAGAACAGTTAGAATCATTCATCTTTAATCGGTAAAATTATAACAGTAGTATCATAGTAGCCAACTCGCAACTTTTCATAGGGATAATAACGAAACTGATCAATTTGCAATTTTTCATTGGAATCTTATGGAATTTTGTCAATTTATGATAGTGTGTACTTTCTGAAATTTCAATGATTCTCAACGCGATATATGGATAGAAGCTTTCTCTTTTGCGTTATATATTTTTTCTATATATCACCCACTTTGATTTCTTTGCTACAAACTTTAGTTTTTAGTGGTTCTAGTATTAAATAAATTTCGACTTATCGCGTACAAACAGCGATATCTAGCCATTTGAAAAAGTTTTTACGAGTGAATGCGATAAACTACTGCTCGCGAGAACTTTAAAAGCTGGTCGTTTAAACAAATGGTCAGCCTGCTACTAGTAAATTTTAGTAGTATGTTGGAGACATTTCTAGGATAGATAATAGTCAGGCTGGTAATAAAAAAAGGTTCGTACAACCGATGGCGTAAGCATTGCTCAGATGTGAAGAATCTCAGTGAAGTTGCGGATTCATTAGGATGATTCGTCCGACATCATAACCAGTTTAGCAGTAGAAACGATACTGATATCAACGATGCTAATCCCGACTATGTATCAGCACCGGGCATCTTCTCTTTAATGAAGCTTCCCGATGAGATCTCGTAATGAATTTTCACATGACACATCGAACGGTGGACGAAAGTTTCTACAGACGAAACGAGCAGTCAATAAGAAAATGACGAATTCGATTCATCGATATCTTCGAAGATAAACTTTGTATGTAGGAAATAAACAACAGAGAATTAATAGATCGAACAAATGAAATTATGTAGTCTTCCTCTTCGCATCGTTAAACGATGTATTTTCAAAGACTATCTCACGCGTTTCTAATGATCGTAGCGACCGCATGTGCTACAGCAATTCGCTGATAATTTTCAGACGTAAGAGTCTTGAAACTATAATGGCAAATAAAGCCATAAAGATAGCTAAAGGGAACGAACGGGAAGTTTGTAAGAAACTTCCTTGCCATAATAAACCTACATAATTTGACTGATAGAAACATGGAAACTTTGTTTCTATCCTTACAGTTCAGTCATTTCAACATCGATCGATTTACGACCTCATGCATAGAATGTAAGAAATTATTTTCACGCACATTGAACGTGCCGAAATTAGTCATAATTAGGTTATTACCACCGGCATAAATAGAGTCATAAAGAAAATTGCAAGGAACAAACAGGAAGCTCGTAAAAAGCTAGCGAGTAAAGGATAGGAGCGAATGACATTGGCTACGTTATTACGAACGATATTCCACCGAGACTAGAACATCCGGTGGCGTAAAGTCGCGCCACGACAATGTGAAACGCCAATCTGGCATTTTACTTACCACTTCTGGGAATTACACGCGGTTAAATTATTTAAGCTTTGCTCGTGGATCGAGAAGCTATAGCGAAACAGAGTGATCGGAATTGTTGCGTCCTATGGAACTGATTACTTCCGGGATGTTTAAAACTCTTGTTTAAAGCGCGGTTCAGATTAAGAGGAATTTGAAACGGATCCCGAAACGTATTTTCGATATATATACAAAATTTCTAGCGACGATACTACATAGTAATATCTGATGTGCTCGAGTTTCTCAGAAGTCAAATCGACTAGGCTCTATTTTTTCTGAAATTACAAGACATGATAAATTCGTCTGAAATCAAATGACTCATTTCCTACAATTTGTCATGATGATCGATCTAAATCAGAGCCTTTAAGATTCGAGTCACGACATCACGAGATCTAATTGATTCAATTCTAAAAATAGTTCGTGTTTCAATGTCATTACCATTTTCGTAATGGCGCAAATGTACGAAATGACGTGCTGTACTCCTTTCATTCGAGTGCTTAAAAAAAATTAGTTGATCAGCAGAGTTTCACAGTCTACCATTTGAGAGACGATAATTTGGGAACAGCGAAGCGAGAATGGTGACCGTTGGTAGGATTGAACGCCGAGAAAACGACTTACTAGAGTCTACTACACCGGTAAGGGTCAAACTTTGTTTAAGAACTGGGTGACGTGGAACGAGGCTATCAGCCAGAACTTTACCATTCTCCTAAATTGCGGCACGATCTCGCGGAACTTGGTGCGGCCAAAGACAAGGTAATCTGGTCTAGTCATCTGTTGTGCATCGACTTCGCTCCTAGCCGAATGTTCCGCTTATCGATAGAACCTTGTTGGACCCTGTCAGAAATAATTGTTACCAGCGTCCTCGGTATTGGGTACTCGAACAACAGGGTTCGGATTGTGCCCGATTGATTGTTCGAAAGTTCGTGAATCCGTAGCAAATTCGACCATTCAGCACTTTTTAATGGAATTCTTGCCGCGTAAAAGGATTTTGTTGTCTCTATATTTCCCGTCAAACCGTATATCTCCTCTGCAAAAAAAATGCAGGGTAAAACTTTGCGTAACCTAGTTTAAGATCTACTTAGCCGCTAATTAGGGGCTTGAATTCAGTTGAAAGTCTTCGTTTGCCGATTTACAGGCCGAAACGTTAATTTCAAGAGATCCTATTTACCGCGGGAAGAATACATCGTTCTGGATAGACCATTTAAAAAGGATCTCCATTGTGCTCCGCTCCAAAAAATATGTGAGATTTAAAATATCCGCTGTCTCCGATCAGATTCATCGGCCATCGTTCCCTTTAACCATTTTTGAGTATCATCTTTCTTAAGTATCCTCAAACGATATGACGGTATAAACGGTATATCAGTTCTCGCTTTGTTCCAAGAGGGTAAAGGCAAGGGGAGTCAGCTAGATCAGAGGTCGTTGAGTGGAAATGGTCACTTCCTGATCCGTGAACGTTATCGGGGAATATTTTAAATCATTGTATAGATAATCGAAAACCTTTCCAAAGGGGGAAAAGATGAAGCAAAAGGACGAAGGGTATCTCGGCAACCCCATGAACGTAATTCATCCTGTAATGACCACGCCCGTGGCCACCTCCTATCTCTCGTTTCCTTTACGCACAGTGGCTGGAAAATGGGTTCGGTCTTGTAAAGAATATAGGACGATCCCCCAGAGGAAGCTCCGAGGATCCCCGTCCCTGTGTACTTCCTTTCAAAAGATCTTATCGTTCATCTTGATTCCAACCTGACGCGTAAGCTTATTATTTCTCGTTACGCCCTACGTTTTATTGGCTTAACCCGTGATAATTTAGATTCAAAAGATCGGTCTTGCCACCGCGGTCACGTGTCTTGAATGACGAGCGAACAAGTTTCCCATCATAACTTCTGTATTTTTTGTTCTCCGTAATATATGTGTGGGATGATTCAATTTAGGGGTTAGAATTATGGATCTAGGGGTCGGTGATAAAATCGAGATCAGTATTTCTGTTTTACTATTGCATTTTTCGGCAAAGTTTCTGTAGAACGTAGCGGGATTTAAGAGAAACTTGACTTGTATCTTTAGGAAATTGGCAAATAATACGATGATGTTATTTATTATTGTAGGTATGGTCAATTGGCTGCCAGTTGTTATCTTAGCATTCGAATACAGAAGATATTTGTCTGTCGAGTAAAGTCCTCGTCTACTTTGAATCGCTTGACTTGGTCAAGTGTGTTCTATTTGTTTTAGAATTGTTTTAGAGACGGTGAGTCTATAATATTGGGTTGTTCGAAGAGCTCATGATAGAATTTAGGAAGAATTTCCTATGGAAGAATGTCACATGTTTTTCATTAATTGGGACATTTGTTGGTAGCATACCTTTTTTTATAGAAGTGCACAATGAATATGCAAGATATAATAGGCTGATTAAAAGTACTACGAACTCTCCAAACAACTCGATATTTATTGGGTTTCTGAGAATCAATCGGATCCTCGATGTTGTTCAGAGGTGGGATCGAAGTCGATCTAAACTTCGTTGCTCGCTCGGTGGAAACTTCATCTCTGCCCATCGACAAGGTATTTCGCTCGGATTCCGCAGCGTGGCACGCGAAACGCCACTAGAAAAATGGCCATTGGCTTTTCTATTATATCGATAAACATCTCGCAGCGATGGCTTGTCAATAGCAAAGCGCTATCGCAAAGACGCGCGGTAGCGTCGATGGAGTTTCATCGCGGTGAGAAATTTCATAACCCAGTTTTTCTTCCGTGAACAACCGCATCGATGTCACTTTGTTCAATAAGTTTAGTATTCGTTCGTTTGACGCTTGGTTTTAACAGGCCGACTTATAACCCGTTTGTTTATTTATTACGATCGATATTTTACGCGATCTTTCGGATTTATTATTCGCGGGATATCAAGGAGCAGAAATCAAAATGTTTTTTGTGAAAAGGGAACGACAGTGAGAAATAGGCGAAACGTCGTAAACCGGGTTTATATTGGCAGTTAAATTCGTTTATTTCATAATTCTACATCCCTTCGCTGTTTATTCGTGATTTATTTGAAAGATTAATTCATTTTCTTACTAATTGATTTAATGTTGCAATCAAAGGCATCGGATATTTAATTATTACGAATTAATCCTTTGTTCATGTATTTACATCTAAATTCTAATCGTTATTCTGAGAGTTTCGAATCTTTACAAAAAAATTTCTTTAGTTTTATGATTACCAGTCATTTCTGACATCGTTTTTGTTACACTCTTAAACTAAATGTCTTGTCGAAAGTGTAAAACCGTCGCTAAACGAAGTACGAACTCGTATTTGCGACTATTACCTGATGCCGCCAACGTTTCTCCAGTTTACGATAGTTTCGAGCAAAACCAAGCATTCGGGGAGTTTTTATCGTTGTGACCGTGGGGCGATACTTACAATTCATGTCGACGTAAACGGTGGAGGAGAGCGGGATGGACCTATTGTTATTCGTTGCGTTGCAGGTTAGCATGGAACGGACGTCGTCCCGTCCTAAATTTTTTATAACGAGCTCGTTGCGCGTCACGCCGTTCCTCACTGTTACGGTTTTGTTGCTGACGAGTTTGTCGTCGCGGTGCCAGGACACCGTCGGCGCTGGCTTACCTGTGGAAACGCATCACTTCCATTTTTCACGCAATTTTCAAACTATTTCCTGAATTTCTTCTCACTGGGAACGAGAATTTTTGCCTGACGGTAACATTCTGAAAGGTAGCAGTGGATCGTAGTTATGAATTTTATTTTGTTAACGATTCGCCCTTGTCAGCTAAAAATTGCATAGAATTGTTCGTTCGTTTCGTTATTGTGTTTTAGTGGGAAATATAAAAAAAATTCGAGATTGCGTCGTAAAAATCATTTACAGTGAAGAATTGGTCGCGAAGGGCGTGCAATATCCGCGACAGTAATTGAAATAAATTGTCACGATTATAACTACCAATCTTTCACGGTAACACCAGGTACTTTAGTCCGTAAATCGTACGTAATGCGTGTTTACTGCGAGTACACATGAAAATTGTACTGCCGTAGCCTATTTTCCACGGTTTCCCGGTATTTTAACCCTAGAATCTCGTAAAACTATAGTTACTTATCGTTTCTTCTCTAAGTACACAATACCGCAGTGCCACGATCATAAATACTATAATCGAATTAATTTGCTTTCATGCAGAGTAATCTCGAGCATAGTGTACTTTTGTGTACACTTTAAATCACTGCCAATTCTCTTATCTTTCCTCGGGCTTAGTACTGTGAAAAAGTCTTAGACCATCTACGTTGCTAATTTTATGATGGAAACTAAATATACTTTAAGATACTCTTTGTGTGTATTTTCAGAATTAGAAATTCCTTAAAAATTGAGCGTATCTAACAAAATCATTGTTGTCAATATCGAAAACAATCGATTTAACATTGCAAATTTCCTAAGACATAACTTTGCTACAATTGAATTATTGTCCGGAAAAAGCAAGTTCTTCATTGACGAATCTCTTATTCTTTCATTCACTGATTTTCTTAAAAACATAATTCTTATAAATAAATTATATCACATTCGAAAGAATTAAAAGCAATCTCTATGCAAATGACTGATATTTGTTAATCTTTTACTTTCAACATTATCGAAATTTCTGTTTCGTAATTTCCCAACTCGGAAAGCATGATCTCGTTTAGTAGATACTCTAAGACCTTAGCACAGGATTGTATCCATTACTTGGTAAAGGAGCTATCTAACGTGGCGATTAAAATGAATTTCTGGACGTGGCCAGCGTTCCTTGCCACATACACGAACACTGTCACGTAAATCCCGTTGCAAACGAGGCTTCAACGATCCACGAAAGCCGTGCTCGTTTTTGGAATTGCAGCGGACGTTCCAGCGGCCCTCTCGACCGAACCACGGGAACACGGTGCGATGTGACGTTACATTGTACTTACCGCCGTACACGTCACAGTAGAGCCGCAGAGTGTCGCCCTCTATGTACGGACCCACCATAGAGTTCCGTGCGATTCCGGAATCATCGACGATCACGATTTTGTGCGGTGGAACTGTAACACCAAAGCAAACCACCGAGCATTTACCACTTGACATCTGTTAGAACGAGAAAATCCTAGATATAAAGACATTGATGTTTTGGATACGTATAGTGCTTGGGCACATTCAGAATTCTAAAATTTCAAGTAGAGTATAATTCAAAATGAAGAAATTCCCAATGCAATACATCTTTGGAACCGATATGTAGAAATTTGTATCTTGGATATATCCAGGATCCTGAAATTTCTAGTTGAATGTCATCCGAAATGAAAAAATTCCCGATGCAATACTGTATTCGTACCGATATAGAGAAATTTGTGTCCTAGATACATTCAGAGTTCTAAAATTTTAAATGGAGTGCCATATGAAACAAAAGAGTTTCCAACGCGATGTATTTTTCTATCGATATAGAGACATGTGTGTCTTAGATATACCAACAGTTCTAGAATCTCTAGTGCAGTACCACCTAAAGTAAAAATATTCTCAATGCATTTATTATTCAACGTTGCATTGAATGTTTTTATAAGATTACAAATATATACGATTTACGTACAGAATGCTAAGCTTACTCTACGATCACACCTTCGATTTCCCAAATCTATGCTTAGCCACTCTCATGCCCTTCGCTTCAAACTTAAAGCGGACGCACACAGTCACGTAGAAAATTCCGCTACCCCGAACACGCTAGTATCCAACGTTCCAAAAATTTCACGGACCTCGAATACACAGTCTACCTTGAAATTCCCCAGACTAGGAGTAGAATCGCGTTCTAAGACCATTCGAATTGCGAGCAGAGTCGCTTGTAGGGTTCGAAGATCGCGCGACCCGCGTCTGGCAGTTGCAAGACGGAAGCTGTCGTCGTCGAACGGAGGCCGATAACGCGAAATTGGTATTGGAAGATCGCGGCTCGGATACCGCGACGCCATTAAATTGGAATCTGAAATCGATACGGCGCGGACTCCTCTCAGCTTTTGCATGGAAAAAGAGAAGATCCGCTGGCCAACGGTATTGCAGGGAAAGTAATTGAAAAATTACTGCCGGGAAAGTCGATCCGCGACATTATGTTGTCGTTCGTTCGTTCGTTCAGCTCGTGGCTCGTGGGTTTGGGTGACGTTAACCTCGTGATTCTGATAAATGACATGGGAGGAGCGGTGGGAGGACGTGCCATTTATTGGTATTAGCTTTTGTAGCACTTACTGTATCATAATTTCACGTGGTACGTGTTATACAGCGTTGTGCGTAAGTCTCGGATCGTTAATGGTACTGCTCTTACCAACGCAAATTAATCCGTGAGCTTATTTTTAGGAAACGTTTTTATGTATCGTTACATGGAAATAGGATTTTTACATATTATCGTAGTAGTGGTTTTTAGTTTGTAGTTTCCTTGGTTTATTCTGTTGAAAATGCTACCATAAATGGAGCCTTGATCTCAATAGGAGAGAACATATATGGAGGCGATTAGACTAAGTTGGAAGAGAAAAGGAAGTCAAGAACGGATATCAGATTTTTGAAATATCGAAGAAGGGATTTTATCGTGGAAGCAAACGTATAATACATAAAATATTAGTCGATACGTTTCCAGATTGATACTCATTTTTTAATAGAATACTTTTCTTGACAAAATTAAAATAACACTAATTGTAATTATGCTTGTATACATTTATCAGACAAATATTTATTTCGCAAGTTATCTTAAACTTTTGTATAACGGTGCACATTTCTCGAATCACCGGATATACAATCCTCGAGGAAATATGATGCACAACGATAATGTGCCTCCTGACTTGCGTCTTCGAACACGGTGATACATCGTCGTACACTAACTTTTATTAACTCGAAACGTTGCTTACAGGAATTGCTGACGAAAATGCTATTAATTCAGCCATTCCTGGCTATTTATTTGGCACAAAAATCGTTGTTCAACGTGCTATACTTTGATCGTTGAGTTATATCGTCTCGCTGTGAAATTAAGAATTTCGATCAACTACACCTGTACACTCCTGTTTAAAAGTTGCAAGACTTTGTTTTACTTCTCCAATTCACCAGCATAATACACACTAAACACTTTCATTGTCATCTATTATGTATCATGTTAAATGATATTTCTCCACACGTTTTAACGATTACTTAATCTTCCCGGTTTCATTGCAAATATGATAACTGTCTCAAGATTTTTAAGCGATTTAAGTCTTTTTGCGACGAAATAAATACTTTCCTCTTACTTTGTGTCCCTTCCAGAAGATTTAGAGTTTCGTCCTATATTATATTGAATTTCAGTCGGATTTATTCCGACATAATAAAACGTGGTAATTTAATTACAGCATTAATGAGTTTCCTGGCAGATTTGCGATGGGCTACGAACCGCAACGCACAAGGTAACATTAGGGGGATCGATTAACTGTCCCTTGTAACTCAGACTATTTGAACTGTATCAGCGGTGTTCCAGCGGCAGTCGCGGTACGCCCACCAAGCCAATATTTGATTGTTTGAGCTTGCTTGAAGAGTACGTTAGGCGGCATTGATATTCTCTCTGATAGACGCAACCCTCAGAACCTGCGTAATGTGCGAGAATAATCCCCGTTACAAGGTTTTCCAACCGATAAACCGATCGACCGAAACACCAAATTCTATTTACACACATCAAATCTAAACCATTGCCAATACCATCTTTTCATCCTTCACAAGAATCTTCTCTACTTTATCCAACGAACCGTTAAATCTGAATTCCTAAACCAAGCAAGCGAGTCAGTTTCTTTACCATTTCTCCCTTCCTTGTCGAGGAATACCAAGACAGAATTTCAAAGACAAAGCTGACTCAGACAACAGCTTGTCTCGTTTCTCTAGTCGAGCCAGTCCGAACATCTCATTACGATAATTGGTTCGGCAGCTCGATTTTCGTTCGTTCGCGAAGCCGCGCTACGTCTTCTCTTGTTACCGAGAAAAAAGTTGCGAAACTCGCGGCTGGCCTTTGTTATCATGCAACAAATATTTTGTAAAGATGAGAGTATGCGTAAGGTCAGGCAAATTGTCGCTGAGCATTGAACAGCTTTTACCTACTTGTCACGGAAATAACGAGACCTTCCTTTGTTGTCGAAGAACGACACTTTCCATTCAT
The DNA here is from genome assembly GCF_051014615.1 of Bombus vancouverensis nearcticus. Lineage (NCBI taxonomy): Eukaryota > Metazoa > Arthropoda > Insecta > Hymenoptera > Apidae > Bombus > Bombus vancouverensis. The sequence continues at coordinate 2,594,402 of NC_134924.1, forward strand.
CAACGATAGATTTTTCTTTTTAATTAACGCCTTTTATGTTCAAGTAGATACAAGCAGTATTTGTTAAGTAGTATCTTGCGAGAGTACATGATAAATCATTCTCTTTGAATTTTGTAAATATATAATTTATAAAATATGACAGAATATAAAGTTTATATTATTCAGACTACTACTAATAATAATAAATTGTAATAATAAAATAAATTGTACTAATAATAATAATTTCATACTCAGAACATAAAAATGCCAGAAACGCTACAAACTTTCCGAACAATCCAATATGATTAACTCTTACCAAGAATAAGTAAGTTAAAGACAAGTGTCCGAATAAGTTTTGAGCGGTAGTGTACGTACGGGTAGTGTACACAGAAAGCTTTGCCTCGCTACGTGTTAGCCTTCACGGATGCATGCATGTACGTGACGGAGAAAGACACACATCTGGTATAATCCGAAGGGCTAGCAGCGAGCAAAACAACAGGATTCGTTTCGACGAGCACTCCACCTTCTTACATGCCCCTCCAATTTAGACCTTGCTGCTGTTTCGTCCGTTCTCTCCATTTCGCGCGACTTCTTCCGAAGCTTCTAGTCTTTCCAACTGTTTTTCCTGTCTTTGCTAGCTGTTTTTCCGTTCCTTTGTTTGGCTGGAAATTGGGAGCGGGTTCTGTGGTTTGCTGGCTGTAGTTTTGTTTCCTAACTTGCGAATCTCTTCTAGGGGTTTTGTGGATGATCACGTCGAGATGTTTTTGGGGGTTCTCGAGAGCTGTTTTCGAAGATTTATTGCTCTTTAGGATCTCGTTGGTTGTACATAATATCATTCTTTTTTCGGTTGGGACTGGGAGTGGATCGCGAGGATTACAGGTTGGAATTTGATTTCGTAGATATCGAAGGTGCCTTCGAAGACAGATTTATCGTCCTTTTCGTCTTATATGGTTCTACTCTATGTGTTGACCATTTCAGAACTCTACCTCCTTTCTGTTCTTTTATTCAATTGTGATTTAGAAATGAGTCGTGTGAATTACAAGTTGTACTTTCATCTTGTAAGTTGTAAGGGATGAAATAGAGAGATTTAGGCTGCTTTCGAAGACTTAGATTTATTGCTCTTTTGGTACGTCAAAGGTTATATGATATAGGGATGTTTCCTACATTCTGTTCTCTTCGGTAAGTCCTTGTATATGCGTGAAATCTATTGATGCGATACTTCGTTCAGGATACAGAGTTTTCTATTCTAGTATCCGCTCGGTTGTTCCTCTCTTTCCTTAAAAAGGTTCAGTGGTATGATATATACGAGAAACTGATTCACTTCTGTGATACAAATATTCTATGATATGAGAAGGATGCTCTCTTCTCTCGTGTCACACAAAGAATAAGCGGCTCTGGAATTATCTTAGCTGCGTCGAAATAGCAATATTTCAGACCATATTCTTTAAATTCCTCATAAATATACAAACATTCGCAGTCTACTAATTAATATTTCCGTACAAATTAATATATCCGTGCAGGAAAATCTGCAAAAATCTTTCATTAACACATTGAAGACATCGTATGAAAATATCATCTTCAAGTCGTATTCAAATCGGTAAATTTCAGTTCATCAATGAAGAAATATTTTATGTTGGAGTCAATTCCTCGGCTTTCTATACCATCGTCGCTTCAATTATGCATACGTTGAAGCGCAGCGCAAGGATACACAGTGCGTGTGGAAATATTTTCTCTAAAAGGCAGGACATTTATTGCCGGATATGTAAACGACTTCCTTACGCATTCCGCGTCAGTTGCAAGAGCTGTTGGGATCAATATTCGTCCATGTTACAGGCTACGCTCTCTATACACGTGAATTTTCCAAAGAGCCGGCTCGGCCGTCCTGGATTTTCGTCGACTCCGCATCAATGAATACCCGTGATTCAATTCGTTTTTACTTCCGCGTTTCTCGATTCCATCGCGTTCCACATTCGCCCCTCACCACTTACCTGTTTATAGCGACTCTTTCCTTGCCATGTTCGTTTATTTCGCCGATAGGTTGCTTCATTAATTCCGTTTCTTTGAACGGATCCTCACTTTTCACAGAATGTCGTTCAGAAACGGCGTTTTATATCTTTTCGAGACATAGGACCGTCAAACGAGCTATGACGCAGAATGCTACGCTGTTTGTTTCGTCAGGTGTTTTTATTTTAGGGATTATCAACATTTTTCACTCAATTTCGTTTTATTTTTAAAAGATATTTCGCCAATATATAATTAATTCCAATTAAGAATTAAGTTTAGATTAAATTGAAACAGTTATTCTATCGCATGATCTTCAAATCTTAAGAATTGAATAAAACTTCTGTTCTTGACTTCTTCCTACTTTTGAAATATGTTTCGTAAGCATAATATACAAGTTCAGAGATTTGTATTAAGTTTAGACGGAAAAAAATGAAAATGTCACAAAAAATTACGTAACTTGAGCTTTCTTCGATTTCGAAAAGGTAGATACATAGGATATTTTAACAAAGGGCAGATTATCTTAGTGTTTTAAACCATAATTTCCAGAAATACTTTTCCATAGTAGAACTCCGTTTCTTCACGTTGTTTCACGGTTAATACCAAATATCCCTCTAAACATCATCCAACAACGTATCACGTCCGTAATCTTTTTACGTTTCGATGGCTCGTAGTAGAGAATTTCGGTAAGATCAGGACACCCGATTCCCCAGATGTCGGTTCCCTCCTTTTCCCTTCGTCGTTTCTGCGAAAGCAGCGCCAATCTGGAAAGGTCTCCGGGACAAGATCTTGTCGAGATTCATTCGTGTTGGTTCAGACGTCGACGAGAGCCGTGGATTCTTCTTTCCGTCGTGAAAGGGAAATAGAGTGTGAACGAATCTTGGGCAAAATGAGACGCCGCTGCAAGAATCCCCTGCTTTTTGGGGTTTCGGTCCCAGAGAAGTTAATTCAACGCAATGTCGTGAATTTTGCTCGGATTTTCTGTTATAGACTCTCGAAGGGTAGTGTAAAGATCGTTCCAGATTAAGCTGTCTTCCGTTGACAAATAATCTTTGACGAATTAGCATTACGTCGTCTTCCTTACAATAAAATACCGAATGTAATAATCTTTACCTTTTTTCAGCAAAGAACAACGCCGAATATTTTATTCTTTTTGTTCTTGGTGGTTTGAATTAAAACGACGAATGTGGCTCAACAACGGCGATTATGAGATTGCTAATGTTCATGCGTTCGTGGGAAATTAAAATTTGCGAAAATGTATAAAATACGAAATATGAAACATTATGAAGTAACATAGCGAATTTCTCGTTTAGCTTCTATTTCACGAAGCTTTGGTTGTGTTCGCAAAGCTCTGAACTTGCGTAAACGCAGTTTGCTAATCGCCTGATTCGTCATTTCCAAAATCATCTTGTTATTTTATACCCTCCTAAATTTATTGTGAATTTCTATGATCTATCTAGAATTGGCCATTCACGATATTAGCGCAAAACGGACGACATAAAAGTTTCAGAAACAGATGTAGTATCGTGTTATACTATTTGTTGTCTGGATTCTCTGAAATATTTATGAAACGTGTATTGTGAATACTTCGAAGGAAACAACTGATTTTGATATCTTCCAGGGATATTTCGTTGGGATTCATTTATTCGTATAACACACGACCCATCGATATCAATATTACTGCTCGTGTGCTCGATATCAATATTACTGTGACTCGTTTTTCACAGCTATTCTGCACACGTTTCAATGTTTTGAGAAAAGCAAATGGAAAAGAGGTATACATATTGATCCGGCTGATTTCAAGACACCGAATCATACAGAGATTACTGCGTGTTCCAGAGTCGGATAACGTGTCTATTCCTCCGTTAAAACGATAAAACAGATTAATTAACACTGCCATTGTCGTTTAAGGAAATTCAGGAACAATAGTTTTACATTATCTTATTTCGATGCATTTCTTATGAGGTCGGTTGTCGAATGACGAGTCTTTATGTTGGGTTATTTCATAAGTAATGTTCCTTTAGAAGACCAATTTTAATTATATTTACACTTACTTGTGGCATGTTAATTGCCACGTTAGTTATGATATGGTAGGTTAAGAATTATACTGGCGTAAGTCAATCATTCGGTAATTCCAATTTAATCATGTATGTCAACTTCTAAAAGTACCGTTCGTTTAATTGCATAGTTAACTACGTCATCGCATCACTCTGAGCACATTGAATTTTTTATGATCACAGACGTGAAATACTATTTCCAAACGAGTAGAAAATAAAAATTTCATGGTGGTGTGGGAGGAAGGTACGAGACCAGTTCCACATAGAAAAAATGCTTTCCCAAGAATTCAAATATTCATAAACTTCGCGAAATTCCCCAGAAAATTCTAAACACACTTACTAACAGCAATCAATCCGGTAGATAAAAACTTTTCCCGCTCTTCTATAATTCAACGGACAAGGAACACTCTGAAAAATGTATCATCGATCAATATTATTCCCATAAAAACCGGGCTTCTAAAACAAATAGGCAAGAAACCTTTTGAAAAGAGGATTATTATTTTATGTCCTCGCAAATAACAATTGATGAGTGAGCGATTATTATTATTATTGCTGCAAAAATCATATTTTCGAAACGCTACTCTTGATGCGATTTAATATCTTCCTTTCAACGTAAATTCGCTATGACAGCAGAAAATATACTCGTCTGCAGGTCAACCTTTTTATGGATCGGACAACTGCAGCATTCAGAGGCTCGTAGGTGTCTTCTTCTCTTCGTCTTGGGCTTTCTCCTTGGGATAAGATTGTCCTAGCGTGTCGAGAGACCCACTTTCCGATTCGGTTGCCATTGGGATATAGAGCCAGGGCCAGTCTTTCCATCCGTAAAAGGAATACGAGCTGTGTTCACGTGTAATAGAATTCTCGAAGAGAAAGAAAGCCGTCGCCTCTCTGCAAAAGGGAGAAACCTTCTGCTCGATAAGGAGTTTATCGAGATTAGATGGGAAAGCGTCGAGCGATCCAGTCGCGACGATACGTACACACGGAATTAGTTTTGTATCTGATTTCACGCTCTCCAACATGGGATAATTATACTTGAACACAAGTTAAGTTCCCTTACGATCACTCGTCGCCTCCCTGTACTCGTACGACTGGATATGCATGATTTTCGAATAGAGATGCTTGATACAAACCCTCGTGGATTCGTGTACTTGCTTCGGATAGCAGGAACCTTTGACTCGGCAAACTTCATATCGACGAGTTGCTAGGAGCTTCGAAGGAGAGCTACACAAACTTTGATTCTCTGGAGTGTCTAATCTACGATGTTTTGATGATCCTACAGTAAGAGTTCCTAAACTCTTGCGAAATACCAAATTTCTGACTCGTTAAGTCGCGTTTGCGTTAATAGGTTGTTCTCGTCCTACTTTGGTGAAAGGACTACGCTAGACTTTTATCGTCTGAGTGATTTTTATTATTAAAGACGATTAATGTACTTGGTAAAGAAATTTTGTGTAACGTTGGTAAGTATAGCGTTAAAGCAAAGATTAACAGAATAGGACGTTGTTAATAGGATAGAGAATGGTAACAAAAATTACCTGTCTTCGGAGTTGCAACGAATTGCGACACTTGCGAGAGAAGTTCGAGAAGAAGCAGAAATGTGCCAGTATCGCAACAGTATGTGACAGTATCGCAAAAGTGTTTTAAAAGTTTTCGAAGAAAAATCGTTCCTCGACAAAGTTGGGTCATTAATTGGACGGTAAACAATCGTTTCACCTACAAATTCAGTTCGATTAAAAATAGAAAAATACACAATTCCAAGTCGAAGGATCTCAGATCGTTTCCGATTAATCAAAATGTTTTTCGCACGGTCGAACGACTCTGGGTCGATCTTCCAAAAGTTGGCCGGCAGAAACGGGGCTCTAATGTCAGGTTGATTTTACTAGAAATAAGATATTTTATGAGAAAACTTGGCTTCCGTCGAATATCGAAGGATTTTCCGGGGAATAAAGCAATAATAATAACATTACCAGAAGTTTGGTGAGCGATAGGAGGAGGATAGCATAGCAAACCGGCTTACTACTTGACAGGAAACACGAGCTGGAACGATGCAAGGCGCGTGTACCGTCGTATCGTGGTTGCAAATATGCAAATTGTGGAGGGCCGTGTTGCGAAACGTGGAACGCGGAGTCGAGCGATAAGTCTCATAACCAATCAGCCGGATTAGATTAATCCTTCCTTCGATGTCGTTTAAGTAAATTCAGCTGGCGATGAATTGGATCGGTTCGCGCGGATCATCCGCGCGACCAGACAAATCGAATCGCGTGAAATTCGTTTCGCCTGCAACCCGGTCTGCGTTTGTATAATTGAATCGAGGTACGGGCCTAACAATCGAAAGTAAATCCTTCTAATCGATTCCTCGTTGATATACTATAACGATCGAGCTTCTCAGAAGTCAAACTGCTGTAATCTACCTTTCGTAAAAATTTTCTAATTTTATCATCAGCTTTATAATTTATATTTATAGAAGTAAGTGGTTGGTACGATTTGGAGCGTATTAATAGTACAAACTTTGTAAGAAACTCAGTTTACAATTAGAAGGCTTGATTGAGTTATTGTGAAACCGACTTAGAGGCATAGAGTCGTGTCATAAAAATATGCATATGATAAAATATAATTGTAAAACCATTAATGTTCATTAACCGTGCAGAAGACGCGATATTTCTTCATCTCTCCGTGTCGTATTTTATCCACTCACCACTCTATTATATTTTTCCACGAATAACAAGAATAATAAGATAATAAGAATAAATTTTCAATTATAAAAATCGATTAAGCAAATCTAAAAATTTCTGAGCTTTTAAACTTCCTACAATTTTAAAATACTGGAAGTTGTTGTATCGTTTAAGATCACGAAGTAATCCAACATATTTCGCGTGTAAAAGAATCGCGGGTAAGTTCCTCATGGGCGAAATTAGGACGATGAAAGGATCTTATTTGTCGGTGCTTCTTTAAAAATTGTTTGCCCTTAGTTGGAGGGAGTTTCAAGTAGTTTACATACACATGGACGTGCACACGTACGCGCACAGAGACGGCTATCCCGAATACGGAGCATTGAGACGACTCTATGCCGACGAAAACGCTCCGAAACTTTAAGCAAAATTGCTTTTTCTTCCTCGAAAGGGTCCCTGGAATACCGAGATTGACTAAAAGTTGTTTACAGTTTATCGCTGGCCAACAAAGATTCCACCTGCTTCCTTCACAAGCTTCTTTCAACGTAGCCGCTTCTTTCTCCGAATGGAAATTTCAAAGCCAACAAAACGGGAACTATCACTATTATGGCGCGATGCAAGTGCGATGTAACGTTGAGACACAAATATTCATTCATCCAAATTAATTCTCTTGTACCAAAATTTTTAATTAAACGTCGAACTGCAACATTAGTACATTTGAAGACTACAGATGAGAAATACGATAGGTCATATTTCTTGTTTTTTCATAGAAACCAATTTTAGAATTCAATATGCTGTCGATCATCTCTATATCAAAACTCTTCTTTCGTTTGATTTTGGGACAGAATACGAATTTCACAGGATGAAAACTTGACAAGTACATTTTTGCCGAGTCTCTGATTTTAATACCACTCTATAATTAAACAGAAAGGTTTTATAAAGATTATTTTCTTTTTCAGTTATTTTATATTAAAATACCTTTCCTTAACCATCTAGAGATAGAAAAGTCAGAAAATCAACAAAACTGAATTGTCGTATTTTCCCCGCATAGTTCTCATTTGTAAATTGAGAGGAAGTTTCCATTTACGAACAAGGTAAAATTGTTGAAATATATCATGAATGTTTTAGTAATCCCCGTAAAGAATATTCAGTAGTATTAACGGTTCGAGACTTGGAGTAACATTGTTCCCTTCGCAACATTTCCAGCGTATAGGAGTTCATACAGGAAGGCTTGTATCAAGGGATATACGATGGGATTGTGGCATCTTTGCATGAAGTTACAAAGGCATTTATGTGTTTCACAGCGCACGTCATGGGTCGACTATCAATGCGGCTTTGTGGCGAAAGCGTATTGTATCTAATGACACGGCTTCTCTGAAAAAATCTCTTTCATGTGTCAACATTGGGAAAACATTTTCCATTTCGAGCGTTCTTGTAACGGACGGCGCATAATTATTTTTAATCAGTTTCGACGTTTAATATTTCTCCTCGCGTATCAAACAAAATTGTTTTATATTTCTTTTGCTTTATGATATATGTAGTAATATCGAACGAATGAGTGAAATAACAAATTTGGATCGAAACGTTTATCAAGAAGACTCTTTTACATTTTTGTAAAGAGTGATCTGTTTACATTACGCCGCGCGCGACCATTCTTTCGTGCATTTACGATAAACAAGAGCGTTCTTTACATTGCAAAGCCGCGGAATAAAAGTGGATCGTTGTATATAGGAAGTTTTCGTTTGAAACGTGTAACTCTCACCCTTTGGTAAACGAACATCCAAGATCGATACGTAGCGAGTATCTTTAATATTTTGCTTTTTATTCGGCGATGCCGCAACGTTTCGTTCCACGAGCTGCAAAATATTTGGAATTTATCCAGAAAAAAGGAATATACGTGTCGTGTTTATAATAGCGTGCAGAGATAGGAGAAGATCGATATGCGGTTGGGCAAGGGAAATAGGTCATGCTTTGGTCAGACAAGGGTGTATAATCCCGGTACATGGTTAGACAAGTGGAATAACCTGCTATATGGTCAGATAAGTGGAATAACTCTGTGCACGGTCAAAATAAGTAGTATGATCCCGGTACATAGCCAAGCAAGTGGTATAAGCGTGGTACATGGTCAGAGGGAAGTAATATGATTCTGGGATACGGTTATGGAAGTAAAATAACCCTGGTGCACAGCCAACCAGAATGATACGGTCTGATATAAAATCGGATAACTAATACAACCCCTTTGCGTGGCTCGCTGTGTAATCAGATAATCGATATATCCGAATATTTCGAATGGACAACCTAAGTGGAATGGCCCGGTGTCTTATCAGACAACTGTACGATGTTCGATCAAAGAGGCCTTACTCGATATTTTGAAAATTGTACCACGTTGAGCTTGATCACGCGAGTATACAATTATGTTAATCCTTTTGTAAGTCTGTGTAAGAATAACACATTATGTACACAGTATGTACAGTATACGCCTTGTACATAAGTATTAACACCCTTGCGTAATATAAAACGTTGTGTCTTATTTATATGAAAATGCCGACGTTCTTGGAGCACTTTTAGTTTTTCTGTCGTACTTCTCATTTCTGACTGATACATGAAATTTCGAAACTAACAGGTAATTCATTTTACACGAATACAAAAAGTAAAGGTCTAATCGATTAATCGCTTATCCGACAATCTGGATCAATGATCACGTATTATACGAGACTAGCAAGCTTCTTACATACCACACATGTTACAAGTAGCTTATCTACAAGTCACCGATACGTTTCTACGAGGTCCGAAGAGACTTAAATTTTTTATCCGAGCAATTTCTTTAAAGCTTCTCTCTGCCTGCCGCGAAGAGTAGGATTCTCACTTAAAAGAATCGTCCCTGTCCTCTCATCGCACGAAAGTAATCCAAGAACGAGAATCTCGGTTGGAGAAACTTCCTGGTCAAGCTCGTGAGACTTTTCGTTACAACGTTAACACCGTACTTGATCGTACTCGTCGAAAGTTTACCGCGTTCGTCGACAAAGCTCACCGTGGCTCCAAATGGCGAACGTTCGTCTTGTCGCCGTTGGTCTTTTAAAAGAAGAAGCAACGTCTGAGGTTAGTTGCAAAGCGAGTCGCGTGCTCTAATTTGCGGACAACAAGGCGTCTCTTTGCGGTCGTCGCCGATAGACGCGCTGACGTTCGCATCTTTGTTCGTCCTCCCCTTCTCCCACTGTTCGCCAATACCGTGGCCTGGATTCCGTGGAATGTCTCGATAGCTTTGTAACTCTCCTTGTACAGGGCCTTGGATAAGTCGAGTAGACGAGGAGAGAAACTCATCAGGGCTTGGCCAAGTTTTCCGCGAGTTTTGATAGACTCGTTCCGCTAGAACGAAGACTCCACGGCCGTGCACGAATTATTCAGTCCTTATCGGCTGAAAAATCGGTGTCTTTTAAACGAGACCAGGCCTCAGGTTGTTTCACGAGACAGTGACCGTAATTTACCACGCGTTCCCAGGCTCGGGGACAGCCTGTTTTGTTAGTCCAACGATGTCGCGCTTTTAAGAACCAGATAGGCTCGGAACTTATGGCGAGAACTCATCAGTCGTCCGAGAAAGTTTTGTGGAACTTTTGATAGAACCCGCGAAGTTTTCACGTGGTAAATCCATTTTCCTTAAGGTTTACGAGGAAAGGTAATGTCTGCGTCGTATTGTTTTACTTACCTTGCACGATGAACATTTTTATCTTTTTATTTCCTCCATTCTGTGTTTGCGATATTACGTTAAGAGGAAACTGAATGCAGCAACGATGAAAATGAGAATAAGATTCAGACGAAGCAAACGATATTATTTTATTAACATAATATAACCACTTGGGAGAAGTTCGGTTCTCTACCGAGCTATTCACAAACGGACGAAAGAAAACAAGCGGCAAATGCATTATTCCAGAGTTAAGAAATTATATCAAAGGGAAAAGAAATTATATGAAACCTGATCAGTGGTACTTTATTCTTCTTGGAAACGTCGCTTTGGAACTTTAAGCGGCCGTAGGGCATTCAGGATTCTCGGAATCTTATTAGGCAATCGCAAACAATGTTCAGCGGAAACAAATGAAAATCTTTCCACGACGTTTATCTAAACGAATCGATGCCAATAAGCACCGGAACCGAGTTTACAGAGATCTTCGTATCTCGAATATGCATTTCGTTTCTTCGACGAGTTTTAACCGCATCGTTCTCTTTGATCCATGAGAATTTGAGAACGGATTAGTCACAGAATATTAGCCTATTATCACGGCGAAAATATTGAACAGAGAAGGTGGAGTATCAAGGATATCAATTTAAGCTGATAATAATCCGTAATTACGCTTACTGCGTTTCCTTCACAGACACGGTAACTAATTTAGCGAACGTGATCCGGCTCCTTCACTCCGCTGACGACGTTAAATCCTTATTCCGTTAATTACATCAATAGCTGGAGTTGACCGATAATGGGATACTTGCAGCTTCTCTTCTCGATATAAATCCTTCTGTTCGCTTTTGAATTAATTCGTGATGCTTCTGTTATCGAACTGCTTCCGATTTTTCACTATTTTTGTTTCACAAGATCCTCTTAATACGGTTTTCTTAGTAAGATCTGCGAGAAATTCTTTTTTCCTTCGGAACGATCGATGAAGCAACTCGTTATTTGTATTATCAATATCATCGAGATTTATACAACACATTCGTACTTGTATCTTAACTACCCTACGCTATTGTATTTTTTAGTGACAATCTATCGCACGATATTAAATATCGAAGGATTTACGGTTGTTGATGAACAAGAAAATAACTTTCGACTGGAGTTTCCTCGATTCTGGAATCTATTTGTTGAGACGATCGTCATATTTTTGTGATTGTTCCACAATGGTTTTAGAGAGAATCCCCGACGCTTTTTCTCGTAACCGTGGCTCGTGGCAGAAAGGCGAAGGGATTAACTCTATCGATCGAGCCAGATACGTGTCTTAGATCAATGTTTAGAATTGAAGGTGCAATTCCTTTTACCGCTCCGTCGATTGTTGCCTTTTCACCCACGCGCTCGAAGCGGTGGCGTAGCTCATGGCATTATTGCCTTACCACGAAATCCCAGGGCGTTCTGATGGATCCTGTAACCTGCTAAGACTTATTTGATGGTGGATTTAATCCCATTTGGGATATCGATCAGTAAAGTTAACATTCATCAAGCGCCAGGCACTTGCTTGGTAACGTTGCGATTACCTTACTCAAGCATCGGCCTGATATTTATCTTGTTGATTTTTAGTTGCTGATTTTTTAATTTGTCGTCCCTTTTTACGATTATTAAATATAAACACTAGAATTAGGCTAGTAACACACTAGAACATTAAAAGATATACTTGTTGCATCTATTGAAAAATTTCTATAAATTCTGCTGTAATTATAATTATGGATTTACAATAAAATAATCCGAGAACAAGCCTGTAAAAAGTAATCAATTTATAATACCATTGTACATTTTGTCTTTATATAGTAAGTTTCCTAAAACTCGTCCCTTATCTCTTAATTGCAAAAGAATTCAGTAGATGGTTAGTATCTTTATTGTTCTTTTTGTGGATTACAGAGGATTCTGTTTCTCTGGCTTATTTTCACCAGCTACCTTATATCTAGGAATTACTGTGTGACATATTCACTTCCTATTAACAGTCGAAATATAAATCAGCCATCTTCCGATACAATTCAGTATCAAGTTTCACAAACACACTAACGTTTTCCCAATAATCTTGAAACGAGATATTCATAAACTTGCCAATCCTAGCATTAAGCAGCGATTAAAGAGATTCTTCATACAACGAACAATAACAAACCGGAGTACCTTTTCGAATTTCTTCAACTATATCGTAAACGACGACAACGACGACGACGACTGTTTAATTATGTGTTGTTATTAATTATGTATTGCTATTACTTACGACGACTCCACTCATTTCTCTTCTCTATATCCTCCATTCTTTCCTTCCATGTGAACGTCATTATTTCCCTGTTTACATGATGGAACGTTGACACGGGCCATTGTTCGCATGCTACGCGCGGAACAAAGAGTTGAATAAACGCGCGGCTGAATAAACAGCTTCTTTCCGTGCTCTTCCAGTTTTCTTTCTTCGTTTTTGTCATTTCTGTCTTCATTCTTTAAGCGGATTTCACGCGTGGCAGTATGGCACGACGAAGGAGTACGTCTTATAATTACGACTGGTAACGTTTCGCGGAGCACGCAAGAACTCGGACGGCCTGACGGTCAAAATTCCAGCCCCGGCCACGATAAGACGGCCGGAAACGTTTCAGTTATTGCATTCCGCTTCCGCGGAACAAATTGTCCCGCGCTAAAACCGACGTAATTAACTGCATCCATCTTGTACACGTTCCACATTTTGCGACGACACGATTGTTCGGCAAATAACGTCGCGCGAACAACCTCGCTGCATGCAAAAACTTGATTGCGTTCGTTCGTTCATTCGTGTCTTTGAGTTGACTCAATTGCCACCGGTACAGAACCGATGGTTAAAATGCGCGGACACACACGCACGGTCGTTGATGTTTGGTTAAAATGCTGCTTTCTCTCTGAATTTCGTTCGGCTGCTGTTTACTCGAGGGAAAGGTTGCAAAGTAGGTGTTCAGTTTGGTTTCCATAATGGGATGCATGGCGTTACGTATGGAAACAGCAGTTGTTGTCGGCAAAATGTTTCCTGACATATTTCGTTAAGGAGGTGGGAATTAAATAATTAAAAATTCTGTACATTCGTTTCAGTAGTAATAAGAAGAATTCCATCTGATACTTGTATTTAGTACTTATATTTTAGGATTGTTGTCATTTGCAAGATATTTATAAGGCAGTCCTTTTGTCTTTGGAAGATGAACCTTTAATAATTGAAAATTGTATCTCAAATTTATTTCAGTAGGAAAAGATTACGTTTAGTAACTGTGTTTAGTAAATATGATGAAATGGGAAAAGAAGTAGACGTAGGAATAAAAGTTAATGAATTGACTTTTAAAAAGTCAATTTACAAGAGAACGCTTTATCCTGGCAAGTGTTATTCGCGATGAAACTAATTTAGTAGAGGTGCTTAAGAGATTGAAAATATCTTGAGTAAAAACACGAGACGGCGAGGGAGAAATATAAATAATAAGCAAAATGGTTTGGATCGCAGATCGTTAGGAAATTTTCCTTCAGATTTTTCCTAAAATTCCAATTAATTTCTTGTTCCCAAAGACGACCGCCGCGAAATAAAAATTTAGTAGCATTCTTAATAAATAATAATTAGAAATTGGACCTTGTCGATATTGATCTTAAACCTTGGAGTGCTTTAATAGGCTAGCTTTTCATAGAAGAAAGGAATCAAGATGTTCTTCTCGACTGTATGTTACGCTTAAATTGTCAAAAATTCTTGTAATTAAATTTCCTTGAATCTCTGTAAAAAAGAGAGAAAATCAGGTATTATTTCCAAAGAGGGACGAGACAGTCTGAAAAACAAATTAAAAAGATTTGTAGGTAAAAACTGTACTGAAAAAGAATGTATGTATGCGATGGAGAAAGGTGTGTAAAAAATGGGTAAGATTTTAAAAAGGACTGACGACCACTAAAAATAGAGTCGGAAAAGAGGGTTATAAAGAAATGGGTAGAAAAGTTGGATATGTAAAAAGTACGAAAAATGTGTTTAGAAGAGAATTCTAAACAATCGAGAAATACCAAGAGAAGTTGACGGTTAGAAAAAAGAAAGAAAAAAGGCGGATAAAGCATAAAAATTAGGGAAAGTTAAAAAATAGCAAAATAGGTTAAAAAGGATTGAAGTAAAATTCAGAAAAATTTAAAAAAAGCTCGTCGAGTGAACAGAAAGCGTAGCACAGAACCAGAATAGAAGTGGAGAAAAGCTAGAAAAAGCTGACAGATAAAAGCGACGAGAGAAAAACAATAAAATAACCAAGGTAAAAATTGGGGAAAGCTAAAAAGAGAACGGACGGGTAAAGGAGGCACGAAAAAAGCATGAAAATTGGAAAAGTTAAAAAAGTTTATCGAACAAAAGGAACGGGAAGTGGTAAGACCTAACAATATAGAATGCTGGAAAAAAATATTGCTAACTGATAACTTTCGTATATTTATTTCGTGCAGACGAAGATTCAGCAGTTGATCGACAAAATATTCGTGCAAGATCCAGTTGCATCACTCATAAAAGATGGTCTCCGAGCGTGTATTTCTTTCGGTAAAATACTATTAAAAGTTCTGCGGGGAAATCCAGATCAATTACCTTTCGGGAGAACAATTCAGCTTTAAGGCCGAGAACTTCGACGGCTGGGGGTGAATTTCACCGAAGAAACTTTCGAATGGAACCGAGTTGGATGTTTTATCGCGCGGATTATGATACGTATGGAGCAGCTTCTATCCAATAACTCTAGCTTTGTTAATTGCGCCAAACATCCAACGACTAATTCAATGAAATTCGATCGAACTTTAATCTGAATTAAAACCCCGCACAAAAGTGAATATACCTTCAGCTATCGCATACAAAGTATACTTTCAGTCAAAAGCTGCTTTAAATCAGGCTGACTAAAAGCATTTTAGTCACGTTTCTGATACGGTACAAAGGCGACTCGGTGTTTGAAGTCGTAACAATTTTACAAACGATATTTTAAATGGTAACTAAGTAGTAATTTTACAAAAGAAGATTTCATGCGTATTCCCAAAAGAAATCATCTTTAAAAACTCGTCGCGCTTTTGGAAGAGAAAGATAGAGGCAACGTTTTTATGCACGTTTCGCCAGGATCGTCAAAGAGCCACGAAAGCAAGAATCGTCGGACTTTGAGGTACTTTTTCCAAGAATCTACGCCGCATTTATCAAGATACCGACAAAGCGAAGGCAAGCTGGTCGTTAAATGTGACTGAAGAAACTCTTTCAGGATGCTGTCAGATTAACAACGAAAGCTGCAGATTTACAGGGAACAAGATAGAACCGTATTTGTTCGAGTAATTGTCGTGACCAGAAGCGGAGAAGAAGTCACTTTAAATCGTTTAATCCGCTTTATTGCCGTTATTTCGCTTTCTCTTTAATGTTCTGGCTAATTTTTATTGCGATCTAAGAGAGCTCGTGTGTTCATTCTCTGTTCGAATCTCACTGGTGTTTATTAATGAGATTAGGGAAATGGGAACAGCTCGTTTGGACATCTTAAGCGTTACTGTTCTCTCGAAAAACAGACTCCTATGGGGATTCTAATCTCCTTTAATTCCGCCCGACGATTCGAGCGCGGTACACTCGAGACTCGAATGTTCCTTTGAACGCAATCTAAGACGTTTATAACAATAGCATTTAAATGACTAAGTTAGGATTGAATTTTTATTGCGTGACAAGGAACTCTTAGCTATTAAATAATTAATCGCAAAGAAGTTTTCTCGATTTCTTTATGAATGGAAAAGAACGACGTAGAAATACACAGAAAAATATAATTTTCTTTACCAAAATTATGTTCTTGTATATTTCTGTATCATTCGTTTCTATCATAAAAGTAACGCTAAAACCCTCTTGGTTATCTAACGTTATTGGAAATAATAACAAAATTCATCGTCGTAAGGAATAAAAATTCCTTTATCTTAACAATGGAAGAGAAACTATAAGAAATTATAAACGACTATTATCGTCTCTCATTTCACAGCACATGTCGAACGATACTATAAAACTTTTTAATTTTTCGCCCTCGACAGCTTGCAAAATTCGCTTACTTTTGACTATCTTGCCCAAAGTAGGTACGTGTACCTGTTACTCTGCAACATTCTCGCTTAGGATGGATCATCAATTTACCTCCACAAGATAAAATTCAACTAGCGAAAAGAGGAAACGGGGGAAGAGTGTAGCATCTTGGCTGCTGATTGAACAACGCCAGCTGAGTACGAGTAATCAAGTTCGCCGTGAAGATCGGGCACGTTCGACCGGTCTCTTTCGTTTCCGGTCAATTGCTAGGGTTTATTTAGAACGTCCAATAACGCGGATCTCCTCGATAGTGACTGGTGGATCGTTTCAATGGATTTACACAATGTTTTGTTGTTTCTAACTCGATGTTCGAGCTTCGACGAGACGAAGAACCGAGGTAACGAAAACAACGTCGCGTATATCGTACGATGGATGTTACAATGTTCGAAGTATTCCCGATAGAAATATGGAACTGGTCGGGGCTTCCGACTGACGGAATTCAACGAATTACGGTTCGGTCCGGTGCGGTTAATATTGCAGGAAATTTACATTTTCGTTGGAAATCAACAGTTCGATAGGAAATCCCGTTGGGTATTTCAAGTCGCTGGTAAAAGCGGGCTATTTTTGTTTCTCACTGGCCGGTTCGTTCGTTCTTCTACGCCTGGGGATATTTCTCGACAACGATGACGCGCAGGACCTTTCCATTCGATCGAACTATGAGGTTTGAGTGGAACCACGGAGAAAGAGAAACCTTTGTGGATTATTTCAAGATTTGAGATCTCCTGCACGATAATTTACCAATTAGTAATATCAGCGATCTGACAAGATGCGAGTTGCAAGTTTCTCATAATTTTACAACTTTACTTCGATTAGGATAATCAGATAATTTGTTGTTTGGAAAATTTACTCCCAAAATTTCATTTGTTTTATCATTGGTTTTGTTGCTACGATGCAAGAGAATTTATAGATACCAAATATTTGCGACTTGTGACTTGTCAAGTTTTACTAATAATATTATTAGTACGGCGATTTTAATAAAATACGATAAAACTGCTAAATATACCTAGGAACATTTATCTCGAAAGTTCCAGGGGATAAACTTTCTCTTCCTCGTCGAATTGTTCGAGCGAACGGAAAGAAGCTTTTGTTTTTCGGCTGACCACGGCAGAGCAACGTCGATAGAACACTTTCAACTCGTCCGCATCTTCAAACGTTCAATTGCTTTTCACTCTCAGTGCTAATACACAGAGTTTTTCTTGTGTTTGTACGTGTGCTATTGTAAGGACACTTGTTCGGTTAATAATCTCACTGGTATCGTACATGACTTAAGTTATCGTTATTGTTTAGGCTTTGTCATTGTCAATTATCAGACTAATTTATTCGGCGTAACGTAAACACACCAATTCTAGAAGTCAATTTTAAACACAGAGATATAAAGATAGAGTGCGTGAGCGAGTTAAAAAGTGAGATGGAAAGAGAAAGAGAAGAGATAAAAATAGAAAGTGTACGCTGCATAAAGGCACCGTGTCTTCTTGTCTAATAACTCATGCAGTTTCATACGGTAAATATATAAATGTAAGATTGATTAACAAGCGGCGTCAATATGCATATTTGATTTGACAAGGACGAAAGAGGCCTCCATGCAACGCTCGCTTTCTATTCTCATATCGCATCCACTTACACGGCAATATATGGCCCGCTTACTCTATCTTTATATCTCTATGATTTCAAATAGATCGTCGACTGTTTTCTGTTCCATAGCGAAATTACTAACGCATGCCACTGCATATATCCTGAGTGTGTCTGCTTAACAAATTCCATTATACCATTATACGTCTGAAATTCTTACGTTAGATAGATATAGGTCGCGTTCGTGATGGATCGTTTTTAACTTATCGTACGGTTGGTAATAATACTCCGGAAGATTCCGTCCAATTTCACGAGTAAATGCAGCGAGTCACCGGGTTCCGAAAAACCGAGCCAGCCAGTGTTTTCGTTTCCTCCTAACAGGGACAGATTCCATTCGAAAAGATAAATGGTGACTCTCTGTGTATAAACGCGCGTCTCTGAACAACTCTTCTCACTATTTTCCTTTCGAATTTTTCCATTCTCGTTTGTGTCGCGGATAATTCGCCATTGAAAAGCCACGAGCTAGCTCTGATCGTGGGAAATCCCGCGAAACTTAAATACTGTTTCCTCACATAGATTTAACAGATTGCGGATCAATGTTGCGTTAATACAACGTTCCGTTTATACTTTCTTTATGATAAATTTAGATTATTAGATCCTATCGAATCTCTTCACACTGCGACTATAGAAAGGAATTTCAAGAATTTGCTCCATATTTCTCCTGTTACCATTTCCCTTTCCACTTAAATTACAGTGTTACGATATACCGTTATTTTTTGTGTTTACTAATGATGTTTACGCAGCTCTAGCGCATTATTTCCTTGCTCGATCCTTAATGACTTAAGCAGCGTCGATCTAAATACGTTTCATCTTTTATCGTATTCAAAGCGAACGACCGACTTTCCCTCAAAGGGACGATACTTCTTTCTCTCTTTCGTCCCTCTTCCTCTTCCTTTGACCCCGTTCTTGTTCTACTTTCTCGGTCGACGGTATCGTTAACCGTGGTGTGTACCTATGCTCGCGTCGAAAGTCCCGGCTAGCCAAAGCGATATTGAATTCTAGCGAGTTTCTAAAGGCAAAGAAACGCCCAAAAGGCTGGCCATCCGCTCGCCAAGTCAGCAACTTTGACGTAAGGCGAAACTCTTTCTCTTCGTCCTTTTTTCCGTCTCACTGTATTGCGAGACGAGATGGATAACGGGCGGTTCTCTGTCTCGCACAGGCGAATCAATTTATTAGATTTCAATCGTAGAATTGACGTATTATAATGAAGACAGTTTGCCAGAGATAGAGATCGATTTGTGTACCTTTTTCTTTCCGTATAATCTCGTTTGGCGATACAATCTTCTTACAATTTGTTCCACTCGTTTCTCGTCTGTTTTTCTTCGATCTTCCTTGTTGGTAATCTATTTTCCTTTCTCTTCTTGGTCAGCTCTCCGAGAAAAGCGAGTACGTCGATATAGGTCGGCTTTAGAAGATCAAGAATAGAACCTTTCTGATTGCACTAGAAGCAATGAAATTTTTCTAGAATTACAAGAAAATTCAAAATATTTCGTCCAAGTTACAGCATCGATATGCCGAGCAAAGAATTTCAGGCAGGAGATATCGGGATTGCAATAACGAGCAAAAAGCTCGGTTAAGGATCTTCAGCTATTTTTATCTTTTCTCTTGGCGAGGGTTTCTTTCGTCGCTATCGAACGGAAGTGACAATTCGAAGCGACAAATGACGTCTTGTAGCGAAGTTTTAACTTCCACGGGTAGCTTTGGTTTTATAGAATTCCCAGGCGGCACGTCGCGTCCGCCTTTTTTGTTCTCGACTGGCGTAGGAACTTGGAAGAAATAACTTTAATTCACCGCGGGAACTCGGAAATCTATTAAAGAAAGATCCGATCGTCTTTAAAGAACGTTCGTGCTCGTGCAGTGGCAACGATTTTTTCCTTCTTTCTTTTCTTCTTCTCCTTCTTCTTCGTTCCTCCTTCGCTGACATTTCTTCGGTTCTGTGAGCCTCGACTTTTACGTTTTCTCGCGACGTCGAGCTTTATTGCGGACTCGTCGGTGGAAACAGATCGCGTCGAATTACCCTGCAACGGAAGCGCCGCCCTCCGTTTCACGTGTAACGCCGAATACACTGCGAGTCTATCAATTTGCAGGACTAATCTTTTCTAAGAGTATGGAAAATCCGTACAAAACCGTGTACCTAAGATTGTCTATAATTTT
Source organism: Bombus vancouverensis nearcticus (assembly GCF_051014615.1). Lineage (NCBI taxonomy): Eukaryota > Metazoa > Arthropoda > Insecta > Hymenoptera > Apidae > Bombus > Bombus vancouverensis. The sequence goes on from NC_134924.1 coordinate 2,614,655, forward strand.
TTAGTTTATGAAGCAAATTGTATAAAAGAAATTATATTTTGTTTAAATGCCTTCGTAATGAATATAAAAGAAATAACATAAAAATAGGATCTTGAGGTTCAAACGTAACATTCGGATGAACAATAAAATATTTTCGAGCGACGTACATCATATTTCCAGTGACGATACACTCAAAAGTAATTTTCGTTACTATTTCTTTTGGATTCGTTCGCTCTAGCCTTTTCTATTATTTTATAATAATACTAATGTATTTTGTAATAAATTTCTATTGAAAACTATTTCGATACAACGAAAAGTAACTGACAAGTAGCCGTAGCTGTGTTTTTCCTAATTATTAGTACGATATATGGTTTTACATCTCGATAGTCGAGTTTGTACAGGTTTCCTCTGCTTCAATTGACCAGGAGAGATCGCGAGTTTTCGAGCTGCGTGGTTCGATCGTGGTTACATCGACGACGAAATGACTATCAGAATGATATCCGTTGGCCCGTGGATATTCCCAGTAGAAATCACAGCGTGAACGGTCGTCGGTATTCGGTTCGCGTGACCGATGAAAAATTCGTGAAACGCATTCGTATTTCCTGGACGACCCTTCTCTCCCTCTTCTGTTCGCAAGGAAATAATCCATGCTCGATAGAGAAGGCTCGGCACAGCGTTTTCTTTGATAAAAGAACCTGGGGATCTTTTTGCCAACCTCGATGGAGCCACGCCGCTGAATACAATTTTGATACTTCATGATGAGAGCACGTGTTCGGATTCGCTCATATTTCTCTGAACCTGTGGGTTCCGCGAATCGTTTCTATTCTCGCGAAGCAGAATTTTAAAACGCAAGAGTAAGTGGAGTTCGTATTTGCGCAAACTGTTAGTTCGTATTTGCCGACAGGTTAATGAGATGAAAAGTTACAGATTGGTCATAGTAGAGTAAGTAGACTAGGAATATTTACGCACATTCATATGATTATAGAACGTAAGTAAAAAATGGGATTTTCATAGAAATTTGTTTTACCTACTGCGTGTTATAACCAGTACATTTTACACTCTTCTACGTTTTCTGAGCTCTTAATACTAGGACCATTAACCTGTAATACGCAATGTTGTAAATAGAATCCTGCACCTACATAAATGATTATAATTGTAGTGATACAACGAAGACAATAGTCATATAGATATGTTTCTACTTGAATAAAAGTCAATTGTAATCAAAGCAGCAGACTTTTAACAATTCTCCGATAATCAGAGATCCGTATAGCGTTAAATTTCCTGTGAACGTATAAACGTTTATCAACGACGCACGACTGTCAACCATATATTATCAAACAGAGGGATAAAGTTCCAAGAGAAACTTGGCGAGGAAAAGCGGCATGTCTAACGTTAATTCCGTGTCGTTCCTTCATTCCGCGTCATTCATTGGTACGTTTAAACGGTTTCCAGTATCTCCCCATTCCTTTGCGTCTTGTCTACCCCATATGCATAGGTAGAAACTATGAAAGTTTAAAGTTTAATAAAAATTCATGCTCCGTGAAGCCGGATCTTACCGAAGCACCTTATGTACTTCCTCTCTCTCGTTTAAAAATTGTCGGCTGCGTTCATAAAAAGCTTCTTTGCCGCTGACGGTTCTTTCCTCCTCTACCTTCTTCCTCTTCGTTTGATACACAGCCTGGTGTATCGGACCGGAATGCGACCCAAGTCTGCACTCCTCCTCTGTCTTCTCCCTTGTCTTCCCTTGTACACTGTGCCCAGCATCTTTGTTCTCGTCGTACAAACGATCGGACCAAAGTCAACCCAAAGAGTCGAAGGAATCGCGACGATTTAAATCTCTCGCGCGTATACACTCGACGCGAACGCGAAAGCCATCGCCTTCTTGTATGTTCTTCCGACGTAGACGCTTGGTTTGCACTGTGTCTAACTACAGTTTCAAGAGACCAAGCGAGCACAGACGTGTTCGCTTTCGTCTAGCACCGTTTGAACTTGAACAAACGTCGTATCACAAAGAGACGGCGAGCTATGCGGCACTACACAGAACAGCAAGCTGCCGCACACACAGAAGGAGTCTCGGAGAAGTGTGTTCGAGCAACTTGTATTCCCAAAGGCGCACAAAGGGGACCTCTTTCTCTGGGTTTAAACCCGTGACAAAGGTCAGAAACAACGATCGGAATCTTGTGAAAATTAATTTAGCATCATCGCGTAATTAATTTACAACTACCAACGCTCCGGCCACTATGCGAATATTCGTCTCACGGACGAAACTTTGGCAGCCATTGCGTTTCAATTATTCTGTTGTTCCATATTTAGTATTTTGAGTGGTAATAATATTTAGTATATCTAGTATTCTAGTTATTAGTGGAAACTTCTACATAAGATTTTAATTTGAAGTTCAGAAGATTCTCTATGTTTGTAGAAATGCCTTTAGTTTTTCATTTTAAGAGAATAGCAATATCCTATACTGTTCGTTGAATTCTGCAATCGAGGTTCGAAGGATTCTTTGGTGTGTCACACGATCAAATTATCCAGTTTTCAACTCCGAGAATGTTTCAACTTGTTTGCGTAAAACGTAACACGTATCGCCAGCTGCAAGGTAAATTTTATAGTTCGCGCAGACTCAATGAAAAATTTTGTGGTCCCACGAGAAATCCAGCCCTACCTACCTGCTTGTAGAAAAACCGAAACCTCGTTCGCTACGTATATCATCCAGACAACCGTATCTCTTGCTTTTTACCTTTTTATATTCTTGTCAAACACGAATATTTATACACCCGAAACCCGCCTGTCAACGCCATTATTGGAATTTTCAATTCTTAATTTAATTGTCGTCAGTTACTCCCATGACTGGATGTTCCCGCTCGAAGGAACGTTCGAAGGAAGGAAATTGCACGAACCATGCCTCGTTGACCCTTGCGCTGGTCGAAGGGCGTCTTTCCGAAAAATTCCGGAGCTCAGAACGGAAACACAGCGGTATTGCGGCATCCGGTGTCCGGCATACGTGCAGTGGAAACGGCGAGTTGCTCGTGACGCGGAGGTCCGTTCGGCAAATAGCGGAAGAAAGACGAGGGAGACCGATACGAGCCTTGTAATTTCCTTTGCAGTGAGAAAAGGAGGAATGTACGTTAATTGGCGTTCATCTGGAAACGGTTTACCAACACCAGTGACTAGCAACACTCTCGGTGAGTAAGAGGGTGCACCGAAGAGGTGGGTCAGGTCAGATGGGATGATCGTGCGAAATGGCTGGTAGGGGAGAAGCTAATTATCCCGCGGGAAAAATTCCACGGGACACAGGGAGTAAGGGGAAAACGGTAACGTGCAACGAATGTTCTAACATTTCTCGGCGGGGCAGCATCTCCATAACTCTTGAACGGGATTGTTAATTGGATTTTTTTTTCTCCTCACCACGCCACGGCGTTTCATTATAACACGCCCACTCCCGCGCCTCCTCTTCGTTCTGTCTCGCTCAACCTTCTCTCCGCCAACCCCTCGTTCTTCTTTCTTGGCAATTGTTTTGCCCTATTTGTTCTCTGCTCTCCGACATCTTCCCCATCCTCCTGCCTTCTACCGTCTACTCATTTTTCATTGGTCCTCCATACAGTCTTCCTTCTGATTCTTTTCTTGACCTATTTGTCCATTGCAGCTGTTTTTCTTTTCCCTCTCTCCCGTACGTTCCACTTGATAGTGGTTTTCCTCGGCCATTTCCCTTTAACAGCCGCTCCTTTTCATACCTTTTTATTCATGTTCACCTCAGCCGGGCGCTTTTATTACCAGTGTGTCCGTGGAACGCGTCGCGGTTTCTCCGGACGTTGTCATTTCCTCTTGTTCGTTCGGTAATGACACGTCGGCGTGTAGAAACGTCAAGTGGAATAGAGCGGTGACGTTCAGCCGGAAACGAGCCGAGCAATAGACATAGATAACCAAGCTGAGTTTGCAACGACCGTGAAACTCTTAGGGACAACCCTTTCGTTCCCCAATTGTACGAAGAATTCTCTCGGGCTGTGCTACCATAGGCTAGTTGCAGGGACACACGTATCCCTAGACATAAAGTAGGAAGGATGTCTCGAGACAATGTGAGACGCTTGGGAATAACGTCGATTTGTTCCGGGACTGGTTTACGTCTTCCTGTAATGATTTATATCATGTCATGTATGAGGTTTATTATGCTGTAAAGGAAACTCCATTACTTTCTAGCTCTTTTTTAAATATATTGGTTACTGCACCTGTGTTTCTCTTTTTCCATGAACCAATAAACTAGTTTGATAGCTGACGAGGACAAGTAACGAGTCGTTTCGATTGTCCATTTTTTGGACATAATAGCTTGTTTATTTAAGAATTTCACTCTTTTTAAATGTCGTCTCGCCTCTGTTAAAATAAATGATATTTTACATTAATTAATTAATCTTACAAAAATTGGATATTATTCAAACGAGATACACATAAAAAGAAGCGCTTCATTGGGAACGAAGGATATACGTAAATACTTTTTGTAGCCACCGTAAATTCTGTATATAAGTAAAATTAATATTGTTCTTGCAAACGTTTAACTTTTCAAACAGCTCTACTTTACGTAACCCGATTAATCAGCGCAAGTTTCTGTACACATCTTACTCTGACTATTCGTCGTAATGAGTAACTATCCTCGACCAAACCATTGAGTTTAACGTTCCTCCGTTTGTCGATAGCCAATTACGTAATCTCAGTCCTGTATTCGCTAAGTCTTTAACGGTAACAACATCGAAATCGGCACGGCTTCAAAGCGACTTACGCAACTAACGATTCGTAACAGTATCGTGTGCTTGAGCACCCGTAACCAGAGAAACGTGCCAAAGGAACGTAAATTACATCGCATACAGACTGTATATCGGTCTGTTCGTGTTTCTGCACCGACTTCGATTCCTTCGTATCCGGCTGCGACTCAGGAAATGAAAGTCAAAGCAAAAATCGGAGAACGAGTGCTCTGATGGTAGTCAGACGATGTGACGCGTCTCTTGGAAACGAAGATCTCCGGAAACCATATTCGTGTCGACGTGCATCTCTTCCCCGGTTGGAGAAAGAAAATCGAAATCAACGGAGAAGTTCCTCGTTAAAGTCGACGAGACTTCATATCCGTGCCAAAGATCACTAGCCGGACCAGTGATCGATACTTCGAAGCTGTCCGAACCATTCTACCTTCTCAATATATTTCTACGTGTTTTAACGGAGGTTTCATGGCACGATCTATTTTCTAGATTTTTTTACACTCTGGCGATTCAGAGTTCAGATTCAATAGTGCAATCATCCTCTATTTTTGCGACGGAGAATGTACGATTAAACCGCGGATCCATTTATGAAGAATTTAAATTTGTAAAGAATGTTATATGTGTGATCCATGAGTATTGGCAACTTTTGTATTATATATTTTTTATCGTGTGGGTAATAGTCATTTATTTCAGGGTATATATTTATTCGTGGTTCTTGTCAAACATAATTTCATTTTCTATTATTTTTCAAAGTTCTTTTTAAAGTACAGCAAAACGAACTTTCTCTTGTCCATTATTATGTGTTTCGTTCAAGTAATCATTTCTTCGTCAGGGTCTGAAGAAATATGGATTTGCGTAAACATTTATCGTCGAATTATAGTTATTTCTAACTGAAAAGTTTCAATTTTATTTGAGACATAATTCCACTGCGAATATCCTTATCTATCGCGTTTGCCTCGCATATTTTTCATTCAAGAAATAAATACATTTATCGCCATTTTGTCGGGTCAAAGAGGTTGAATAAAGGATCAAACCAATTTATAACGGTATAAATGGAATCGTAGATTACATTTCACATCCTCGATATTCGTAGCCATGAGAAATAATAACTTGGAGCATAACCTAACCGCGTTGTCGAATTCGGAGGATCGCGGTTTATAAACACTCACCACGTTCGATCATTTAGAGCGGTTGCCTCTATGCGAACTTCGATGTATGGATATGCAACAAGTATCGAGAATACAAATGTTTAATTTCTAAATAGATACGTGTCCGATTATTTCGTTCTATAAATATTCGTGCTAATGATCGCCAATGATTAATGAAATCACGAGAATAAAGAATCGTGCTTGTGCTCACGAGCGAAAAAGGCAAGTCACGCGTTTCTACTATGATATTTACGACTTTAACGATTTCATTCGCGCAATAAAACGTTATGCGATATCGCGTTTTATTTAAACGCGTCCCGCGGTCTTTTTTTTACCGCCGTTCGTTCGTAAAATTCTGACCGAATCGGCCTACCCGGGTAGCAGATAAATATTATCGTTCCTTTGTTCGGCGTATCGCGAGCATTAATCGGCCGATTTCAATCCTCGTGGACATCATGCGCCTCGATGGAAACGGATGGTCGTTAATATACCCAAACCAGGCCACAAGTAAAATAATATCGTTTTTAGTGGAATTGTTCCGTGCAATATGCACGAGGAAAATGGGAGATTTGAATAGCGAGAGATAATCTTTGTTCGGTTTCGCTGCATCGCCGGTAATTGGTCTGACTAGTAGAATCAGATTGTGTCTGATCAGACATGTATATCGCGTGTACACGTTGTACATAGAACGCTGATTCGAAAGAAAAAAGGGAAGATAGTCGGTTTCGCGAAACTGTCAGCGATAGATCTGGATAAGTAGAATAAGAGCATGTTTGGTTAGTTTAATAGAATCGAATAGTATCAGGTCAAACATATACATTTCGTGTGTACATAGAATATTGGATATTTAAAAAAGAAAATTGATAGTAGGTTTGACTAATTGTCGGCAGTGAATCTAGATAAGTAGAACGACGTAGCGTTTGATCCGACCAGCAAAGTGAACTCGTATCTGATCACTGGGTCAAACATATATTTTGTGTGCACATGAAATATTAAGGATTTAAAGAAGAAAGAAGGATATATTTTAATCGTTTCCAGTAACTATGGGCAGTAGTTTTGAACAAGTGGAATAGGGCTGTGTTTGGTTAGACTATCGAGAATTCATCTGATCGATTCTAGTTTTTCTTAGTTTCGAAATTTCAACTGAAGTTCCTGGAAAGCTAATTCTTTTGCAGACGAATTTTACACACTCAGATATATTTCTCGTAAATGATTTGTTTTTGATTATCAAATTATCTAACAAATATCCTTCCAAATGTCTATCATTGCTGGATCATGTGACAACGTATAAATTGACTAAAATTCTTGTTAAGCTGATTCCTAAATCGTCAATAATTTTCATCGTGTATCACTCTGATCTCTTGATCGATTTTAACATCGAAGGACTACATTCCCACCGTCATAATAATAGCACGTGCTTCAAAAAGTCACGTGATTCTCTAAGATCCTGTCGAATTTCTGGTGCATAGATCGTTACGACAGCGAGGAACGTTAAAAGCTCGAAGCGCGGCGATGCGCCGGCCAGATAAAACGCGTGCAACTCTCGGAGAATGCCACTACATGGTGCGGCACGCCATTGTCCCACGACAGCTGGCATAGTTTTATCTTAATATATATCTTTCTTTTTGTGTTGTTGCGTGCGCTTAACGGAGACGCTCGGTTAGTGGCCAAAAGCGTCCACCGTCATTCGTTTATTTCTTTCCTGACACTTAGCTGAACGATAGGGTTGTAAGCGCAGAAAACTCGCTGAAACTCGAGACTACGCGTATCTTGAGTTTCACGAACGCCAAGTGGGAAAAATGGCATCGTGGATTTATGGAAGCACAGAATAGCGATATTCTATCGAAGCCAGTATCATCGCTACAGACGTTCTTTATCCGGTAGGGTGTCGATTGTTCGTGGATTTTCAAACGTGAAGCACGATTTCGAACGATAGCTGATAGATCTCTTTATTGTCTACCGACAGGAAATTCTGTTTGCCATTCGACAACAATATGTGCTGGCGAATATTCGATCGCGTTCCACGTGCTACAGGTATTCACGCAACATGACGTCCCCGTGAATAAACAGATGCTGCGTATCGACCGTGTTTTAGCCACTCTTGTTTCCCCTTTTCTCTCTTTTTTGCAATTTTTCTAATGGAATGAAAAGAAAATCTCTCTACAGAAACAGTATCGCGGTTTGTCGAATTAATTTCTATTATTTACTTACGAGTATTTCTCTTTCGATCGACTTTTTTTCATTCCATACGCACAGCGATACTGTCATTAAAAATAGATTTTGTGACCGAGTATGGAGCCCGAATGTTGAACGATAGTGTTGTCTAAATTCTCCCTATAATTTAAAGGACCATTCAGAACGAGAATGGAACGTATCGAATGAGTGAGTGCGAATGATTGGCGACTAGTGTGCTTCGTTCATTAGCGCATATCTAGTTTTGCTGTACGAGTCTTGTGCTTGTTAACGGCGCTATAGTATTTCCACTTTTTATTCTACGTATCTCCAACAGCTGCGTTTTCAATATAATAGAATCGCGTTTTTATGAACTTCTTTTATTTTAGTTACATGAAATTTTAGTTACGGTTTGGTTAAACGAACTGTTGAATGAATCTACTCATCCGAATGTGAAGTCCTATTACATAGACGAAAATAGGTAGTGAGAGGAATCAATGGACCCTCATTACATCAACTACAATTATATAAATTATATGTTTCCCAACAAGTTCGTATAAACTTCGTTCTACTATACTCTGATACATTGTTAGACTTTGAATAATCCTACGAAATTCTGACTGCACCACGAAATTCTAATCCTCAAAAGTGATATCTGTCTCATCAGATATAAATTTAGCCTAACGGCGAACATCAAGGATAAAAAGTATAAAGCGAAAGGGTGGAAAGTACTTACCTATCACCGTTAAATTGACTTTGGAGTTTCGTGTCTGGCCGATCTGGAAATCGACGCGACACCTGTAGATGCCAGCGTCCTCTTCCCTTATGTGGTCCACGCCGAGTTCGGCCGGTTTCTTGTCCGGCATGAAATATGCTCGATTCGAAAACACAGTGTCGTCCGACCATCGTTCGGCAATACCAAAATCCCGATCCCTCGCATCGACACTAAATGAACATACGACAATTTAAAAGAAAAACGGTTGAATGAGAAAACAGTAACAGTGACTTATTAATTATTATAAAAAAAAGAAACGGCTGTTCCCATACGACGACTCATATTGAAGTCTTCAGCAATCAAATCGCTCTACGTTTTTAAAGACTTCATAAGCACATTTTTACCGCACACGCAACTGTATTTCACGTGTATTATACATATCGGTCTACACGCATATCCTTTGAATCAATCCTCAAATTTATACATCATTTATTCGTGCAAAATTAAGATACTAGATACGACGTTACGTCTTTGTGATAATATAGTAGGAACGTAATCTAACAATGGTAGTGGTCCTCCAACAATGATCCGTTTATTCAAGCGAGACACAAGATACCAGATTTCGCATGAAGAGTTTGCAGAGCACTTAAGACGAGTGTAGAAAACGGTGCCGAAGTTTTATCATAATTATTTTAATTAACGTCACAAGCGGATAGACGTATGCCCGGAGTATCACGCTGAATAAATTAAACTACCATGAGGTAGCGCGAATGAATCAGACAGTTTTAAATGTAAACGTCAGACGTGCGCGTTTTAAGATTCCCATTAGTTTTGGCGTTAGTACGACGAGCTCCTTCGTACAAAAGGTGGACGTATTTGAAAAGCAGCGCACGACTACAGACTGAGTCGCGATAAAAAACGGACTTATGAATATGAACTATAACGCGAGCGCCCCTCATTCGTTTCTAAACACGTATAATGAATTTTCTAGTACTATTCAGAACATAGAATTTAACTGCGATGACGAAGCGGCATCGTATGGATGTATTTATTATCTTTTCGATAGAGGTAAAAATTTTTAATAAAGAAAATTAATGGCTGACAAAATAAGAACTATTGAGAAAAACTGTGGCGCATATAGATATTTCGAGCATAATGTAAATTTTATTTATGAAATGTACTAGTTCTATGCAAGGGAATTGATTAATTCTAACTTGTAACTCGTTAAATATAACAATATCAGTTATTACGTCGCGTAACACTCTACCTAGCCCAGGCCACACACCGCGGGCAAGATGGCAACCAGATGTCGTCGGATACTCACTGCGTACCCTCAATAGTCTCAAGTACCTTCCATAAATCTCAGGAATTTCCTAGTAGAGGTCCTTCAAACCAAACAAACGTCTGTTTCCGAAGAATTTCTAAAGACTATTGTCTACTACAGTTTGATAAGGGAAAGTTAGTTTTTCTCACGTATGATGCAACTTTCCTCCCACGAACCACTTTCTCTCGAGGGCGGTTAAGACCCTTCGTTTAACCAATTAACGACGAAGCCTATTTCCCTCACTCTCTTAACTAAAATCGTTACCAACAAATCCGATGGCCCCGTGCGCTAGACACATCCATCCTTAGCTGTCCTTCGCCACAGCATCGTCTCCGGACAGTACTGATTTTACATCCTTCGAACGGTCAACATCCTTCAACCGGGTATACACACCCGTAGATCAGTCACTCACTCATCTCGTACATACGCACCAGCGTAACTGTCTTCGTTATAAGTTGTTAGAATGAACGGTGACATATAACTTACTGTACTGTGTCATATTCATTCAACCACCTCTGTTATCTTAACCGAAACAGGGGAACGACTACTTCGCGGCGTCGATTAACCGAATCGTAGCGAGAATTTACGCCTCTCGCTGACGCGTTTTCCTCGCGACCGCGTCTCTCCGCGAACGGTCGTAACATCAGTTTAATTGTATAAGAAAGTTCAAAATGCAAACACGTATATATCGTTTTCATGTCGCTTATATGTTATGCTGTTAAACGAGCGAAAGCTTTAACTCTGAAACATAATCAATGAAGTCACATAGGCGAATCATTGAAGGAGAAACTCCGGATGACCGTCGCGACTCGTTCGACGTGGAATAAATTTTCTGTCGCGACCAGACTGCTGCTTGCCTCGCTCGATATCGGCCACACTAACCTTGCGCCTCGTCGACGACCTGGTTTACCAGGCTGTCGTAGTCAGATAGAGAAACGACCCACGGCTATTTGATCGTGCACATAAAGGACTGTGTACAAATTGATTTGCTTCTTACCTGTAAACGGATGTACCGAGGTCCTCGCGGTACCACAGCACTAGGTGCACCGAATCCCCTTCGTGAGTGGTTGATATGTCGCAGGGAAGGTACGTTGGATCACCGACAAGCGCCACTATGTGCGATATCGGAACTGAAACAGAGAAAAATACGAAACTTTTACTGGCGATGCCGATTTCTCATTAATTTGGATAAATCTATCATAATTCGCCTGAAAGACGAATAACCATTTTTTAGAAAAAAATCAGACGATGACAGTGGTAGAAAATTTATTCAATATGTTCAATTTAGAGTTTAAATAACGAACAATATAACAAATTCGGGTATGACGTATTAAATAGGTATATTTCGAAAAATGTTGAGTATCTTGAGCGAAGAAACCTATGGCGAGGAACCAATACTAAATCTGAACTAACTTAAGATCTTCTACTATCCTTGTGAGCTAATGGCTCGTGGTTTAATGCTCCTTAACTTTCAAGACAACGCAAACTAACGCTTCCTTCACAGTATCATCGATGAAATGGTATATGTAACATTTTGTAAATGACAAGAAGAGACGTTTCTACTTAAAGTTACTAAGAGATGTTGGAGTAAGAAATACATGATTTTTTGTATGTTAATATACGTCAATGAGATAGTATTGTATGAAGCGCGTTGAAAGGCTAAGAACTTTCTGGTGGAAACTTGTCAGTCACGTAATCCGGAATGATGATTTATATTTTGCGAGTCCCTCGGCTCGGATGAAGGAACGAACTTAAGATTTATGGGCCGCCTTCTTTAAAAGCAGCGTATCCGCGTAGCGTATCCGTAATGCACACCTGCATGTTTATGCGGCCGAGTGCCGCGGACCACATACAAAATTCAGAAAACCGATCCAGAAGGCATCGTCCTCGGAGAACGTATTTTCTAGAAAATAATCGCGATTTATGTTTTACTTTGAGAGTTGTAAATGGTAATGTATTTAGTTTAAACCGGTTATTTTAACTATGGAAAAGGAGAGATATCAACTGTCGGGACTTTGACAGAATTTTACGGTTTCAGATTTATTTCATCTTTTTTTTTGTTCTCAGAAAATTCAAACTTGAAAACTGATAGTGCGTATATTTAAATAGCATAAAAATAAGCACGTACATTTTTAATAGTTTCCAACATGTTTCTATTTGACTACATGTCGTTAACATATATAAATTTTTCCATGTTTTATTCACAGAACTTTTTCTCCATTTGTCACAATTTCTACTCGCTGCCGTAACTTAACTGCATTTTCCTTATAGGCAGTTTTTACAGCCTTTGCAAGGCCGGTGCAAAATTATATTTTAGAGGAAGTATTTCTTTCTTGGCGCTTATTACGACCACTCAAAGATTTCAAACGTTCCTTTTCCAACGTTCTATATACGACCATTAATTTCTCGAAAATTCCATCGCGACGTTCGGTTGGGAATTCCGAGAGTTGACTTTTCCGACGAGCCGGGAAAGTCACGCGTCCCTTGAACAGCGCAATACCGCACGGAAACGCGCGTTTTCTGAAAGCTCGTTTCTCGGGTGAAATGCCGCTTCTGTGCTCCACGGTCCACATGAAAACCCTCCTACTTAACCAGTTGTTCTGAAAACAAAAGCGAAAAGAAATGAAGTGGAGGAACAGGAAAGAAATACATGAAATAAAACGAAAAGAAGACGCTCTACTCGTCGTCGTTACCGGGAAAACGAATCTCCAGTTGTCCTCCAGTGACCCAGATGCGAGCGTTCTACGATTAAAGACGAGCATACGAAATGAGAAATCATCGTTTTACATTGCGCTCGCGGCGGTGAAAGCATTGACCTCGCGATCGACGCATTATCTTCGAAACAAATGGATACTGTACCCTACAGCAACGATGAAACACGCGTAGAAACAGAAGGTAGCTATTGGTTGGTTTCGGACGCGAGTTATTTATCGCGTGAATGGCTTTAATCGCGTGGATGCTGCATCAGCTTGCAGCCAATTTTCTGATTAACTGGGATGAGCCTGTTAAGAACGTTGGAACGAAGTTTGTTTACGCCAGACGCGCGATCTGATGTTTCTTCTGAAGCTATTTGTTAGGCTTTTAGTTATATATTGACTCGTGCTATTACATTTTTTGTTTCACTATATTATTTGACTGTAACTTGACTGACGAAATATGAGTAGATTTGATGAGAAAATTTAACTGCTTACTCAGTGAATGAGTGAGTGAGTGAGTGAGTGAGAGAGAGAGGGAGAGATTTTTAGGAAATTCCAAGTATCTTTCCTTTCTTTTGAGAGACACGAGTGTAATCATCTCGACAAGTCTGACCAGTTAACGTATCTGCTACTGTGTGTATTTCTCATTTTATACGAAAAATATTCAACGTAGAAAAGTAGCTGACTACTATAACGTCTAGTCACCAATGTACTAATATCGTCAATTAATTAATAGTTTATGGATTTAGCAAACACATTCATTACATTCGATAATCCCCAGTGTTCACACTCAACGATATCACATTACTATGATTCCAGATTCGTAAAAGAGATACTATCGTATCACTAGAAAGGAAAAAGTGGTATCGTTTTACTCAGAGATTCGCATTCGCTGCCTGAGAGCTCTGGTTAGGTTCCTTCAGCCTCTACGTCTGTTTCCGTATCCAGCGAAGCCAGAAAAGAACGTGGTTTTCAGCAAAGCAAGCTTTGGAGAAACGTAATACGCTTATCGCGTTTGCACTGACCACTGAAGATTCGCGATGTAACGTTATCATCCTCTACGTACAAGCTTTCTTTCCTGAAATTTTTCTTTCTCTTTCTCGAACGTGTGGCCTCCTCTTTTCGCATAATCGGGTCGCCACGGGAGCAACTGGTAATGAGCATAAAGCGCGCGCATGGAACATGCCAGGTGAACACGCGAGGCGCGCGAATGTTTGCAGAACGACGACGGGCGTGTTCAAGCGGCTGAATGAAGTGGCGGAGAGCAACACCTAAGCAGGCTAAGATACCGGGATTAAGTGGTATAGGCTGGTACTTAGTCGGCAGATTCGATCGTGACCTCGTAACTTTCGTATCAAGTGGCGCGACTCGGTAATTAGTCGGTCGGCACGATGTCTTAATGCGTATAATATCGAGAATTAAGCAGCGCAGGACGTGTAATTAACAGGTGCGCGCAGAAGTTCGTAGTATAGATTAAGTAGTACGTGTCAATAATTAGCGGCACGATAACTACACGCCTCACTGCCGAGATTAAGTAGAATAGATCCGTATCTGTCGACCCGGTGCGTGGATTATCATGCTTCAATGACGAAGCTGTGTGAGTAGCGACACGGTTTGTTAAGGCTCACGATGGTGTGGGATTAAGCACAGCTCTGTGTGTTGATTTCCTTGGCGGGACGTCTCGCGGAAGAACAGAACGAGCTTCTGTCAGACAGCGATGATTTAATTCCTGGTTGGAATTGTTAAGTTGGAACCAATGTACGGAGATTTGGATTACGTTGATTATCTCACGAAGTATGAACGTGTTAACGCAATAATTAATCTGTAATTTTTTAAGTCAATTTATAATATTAGATTTTCTCTACAGCGTTATGGCTAGAATAACGAATTCAAATTTCATGCACCACTCCGTTGTTTGTTCCTTAATCGAGCACTTCAATTTGTCTGTTCTAATTTTCTTCGTTGCAATTTGTAAATTGAATTTTATCAGTGTTAACTAAGAATTCAAATTTCTATCTTACACGAATATCCTATTTCAAACGTAACTCGGAAGATCCTGATCTCCAACGACTGAACAACACCGTGGAATAAATTATTTCGGGGCAGAAAATTGCGAATTCTGATTCCCCGTAATCTCCGCTACTATCTCCACGAGATCCAATCAAGTAATCGAACATTCATGAATTTCGCCCTGCCAGGTATAAAGAGGATCCCCCCATGGAAAATTAGGCCGCGTAATCCCATCGTATATTCTATTCTTCGAATCTGTGGTGGAAGAGGAAGTTCGAAACATTCGCCGTGGAAATTGACGAGAAGTTTCGTTCTTCGATCCAACCCCGTCGATTTTCAGACGATACCACCTCTTTACTTTCTCTTCGTGCTCCCTTTTCTAAAGCTTGTTCACCGCCTAGATGCGTCACATTCGAGAATATCGGGATAGAGGTTGCGGCTCGGACGCGTTATCCGACCGACGTCTATCATCCTCGCTATATTTGTCGGATTTCAAAGAAGCAAAATGAATAGAAATACACAGGGGTTGAGGAAGAAAGAGGACACAGGTCGCGAATCCTCGATTCGAATTCGTTCTTTCTGTCAGCCGGTGAAATATGATTACACTCGAGCGTTGCTTTATTGATATTCGAGCATGTTCCATGGGATGCCGGCGTGACATTCGACACGAGCCGGTCGGTCTCGCCTTCTGCCTCGTGCAAAATGGTTGGATCGATGTAACGCGTTTCGCGTTCCGCGACCTCTTTTTTCCCTCGCGCCACTACTGTCCGCTCTGCGGGCTTCATTTCAGATGCGAGGCAAATGTAGTGGCGTAACGTAGCGTCTGATGGGAACATTTGTCACGTGGAGGAAGGATATCCGATCAGGTGAACCAATATGATACCCGGCGGTAGCGAGAGGGATGGAATTTCGCGGACGAAATATAGTTGCCGTTTATTGTTATCGTTTGACTCTTTCAAGGAATTGTTCCCTTTAAAGACACTTTAATTAGATTTTTAATTAATTTTCACTCCTCTGGAAGCAACGTATTAATTGCTTCTTTGCAATTTTCTAAGGTAGACGTCAAGTATTTCACGCTACTCTCGATGCAAATGTTTAATTAAAGGAAAGAGGCGGATAGGTGTTGGGTCGCAAATGGACCAAGAAATGCTGGCAGATGATGTAATCTACACGTAATTACGAAAACATTTAGCATATAGCCCGAAGATCTTATGGCCTCACGGGGATGGAAAAAAGCGAGGGGCATGGAGAGATAACCGGCAGTGTTTTAAAAAATAAGTTACAAAATAATTGCATACGTAGCCTGTAAAAGACTCGGCGCAGTTACGAAATTACGTGCTTCAATTAATTTAAAGTGGACCTTCGTGCTCTGGGCTGAACGCCGTCCGCGTCCTCTGTTTCATCAACACCGTTTACGCTTCTCCTTTTTTAATTAACCGTGAGACACGAACGACCGGTTTAATTCCTTTTAGCTCCTCCCTTTTAATGAATTATAATTACCCCCGGAAGGATGCGATTTAATCGAGCGACACTGCAAATAGATCGACTCAGCTTCCAAGTCCTAACTTGTTGAAAGTGTCTGCTCGTGCAGAAACTTCCGAGAATGCTTTGTCTTTTGGTTCCTGTTCAATTTTAGAGTTTACGTTTTCCAGTTATTGTTGGCCTCTGAACCTTTTCGATCTTTTCATTTACCATTGGGCGGTTTAATTATTTTTGAATTATTACAAAGTAGCCTTAATTAAAACTTGGGAGATATAATAAGGAGACGAACGTAACAAAATAAGAAACAAAATGGAATATAGAAAACATGGAAAAGTATATTAAGAGACGGAAAATAAGACAAGATATTCTATTTTGGATATTCTATTATCTGGAAGTAATTTCAATCGGAAACAGAAATTCACTCGCTTTTCGAGATATTTAGTAGCGACCTCTAATGGACGCAATTATTAATATTCCTGTGGCGCTGAACCGCAACTACGAAGTCCTCTCTGCGAAATAATCTCATCGAATCGTTCAGGGAATTGAAAGGTATTTGGTAATTTGATATAATATCCAGAACGAAACCGACTGTATTAATATAAAAATTAAATAAAATTCGTTTATTATTTTATGAATAATTCAGAAATGACCATTAGCTAATGGAATAAGCATGCTTCTGTTTCATTTTCATAACCCGTGCTGCGGCATGCGTCTCGAGGATTAGGATTGCGCCTGAGGAATGCCGCAGTTAAGAGACCTCTATAACAATAAAACAGGTCAGTAGAACCTCTTACCATAAACTGCCCGCCGTTCCACTTTGCTTGAGAAATTCGCGATCGCGTTTCTTCATCGAATTGCATGGTTATTTTTTCGAGGCATTCGAGGATCCTCGTGACGCACGTGATCATCTGAACGATCAGTCAGTTTCATTCATCTCAGTTCTACCAGAAACTGATCATTCAAAACCGAATTTGACCCAGAGCAGGACAATTTTACAACGAACTAAATCCTTGACACGTTAGTTTGTCCAATAAATTCGTACCGTGATGAGTTTTAACACATCTCCCGTAACATTTGTCCGTGTTTAATCGAGAGCCGGTACATTGATTTACATATATCGAAAACTTATTTACGATGAAAGTATTTCATCCTGTCGTAGTTGCGTAAACTGACTCGATCGTCTGCAGTAAATAAATTTTGATCTTGAAGATCGGCACTTTCTGGCCATCCTGGATGAAAATAAAATTCGTAACCTGTACAAAGAAATTTTATCGAAATTGATAATGAATATTTCAATATCGGTCCATTGATATCTTAAGAAAAAGGCACGGATATTAAAGCAGAAAACTTCGGAACAGCAGCGCGATAAACTGCACGAACTCATAGGATGACCTAATAAATCCAGAAAAATTCAATTCAAAACTGCCCGAACAACTTTCGCGTTCAAGCATCTTGAAACACAGCATCGAAGTATTCCCATTCGGCGGAAAGCACTGCTCCATCAACCTTGAAACAGCTGCGGTAAAAGGGCACGAAGTTCGAGAAGATCTCTTTCCATCGAACGATATACCACATAGTGTCATTTTTTGCGAGGAAGCCATGATTTTTTTTATCAGACAGCTGTCTGAACGTACAGTGGCACGCGACAGTATTCGAATATCTGTAAACGTTTCTATCTCTTTTCATTATATCTCTAATGCGTACGATACGATACGTACAGTACGATTATTTGATAAAGTAAAACTATCATCTACCTACTCATCATCTCGCTGTTCGTGTTACATTTCTAAAAATATGAATTTCCATAAATATACTTGATCGAATCACGACAGTCGTGTCTCGTTACAGCCCCAATGAAACTTTGAAATATTTCATATAACACGTACGAGACAGAATACAAATACAGAATAGAAATACACTCCACGTCAAAGAGATAGCCCAGGTGAGTTATCTTTAATTTCTCAATGACGAATGTAAAGTTTTTCGTCTGTAACGTATAATATCAAAACATTATGAGCTCAGGATATGTGGCTTGCTGGAAATAAGTCACAATATCGTAGATGTTTGTATACAACAAAGAAAAACTATTCCAAACTAAGGTTGGAATGATAACACACTCTGTTAATATGTTTAGAAATTGCTCAGTAGTTCATGATCTATCAACGAGTAAAGATTACAGTACAGTATTATATAAATTATAAATTTGTAAGTATGTAGGATGCGGAAAAAAATTAAACGAGTCCGAAAAAAAGCAAATTCTTGAACTAAAACAGCGACAGTTATCAGTAGCAAAAATATCGAAAGTAATAAGATGAACTCGTAAAGTAATACACAATTTCTTAAAAAATGTTGAAGATTATGACAAAACGAAAAGTACTGGTCGGCCGTCATCGTTATCCGATCGTAATAAGCGAGCAATTTTGCGTGTACCTTCCAACTCACAGTTAACAACGAAGCAAGTAATGGAAAAATCTAGTGTTAGTGCCAGTGTTTCAAGTGTTCGTCGAGTTCCACTATCCTGCAAAGATATTAAGAGGCTAAAATTGAAAAAGAAACCTTCGTTAACAACGAAACACAAAGTAGAACGTTTACGCTTTGCAAAAGAAAGAATGCATTGGAAAAAGAAATGGAAATGGGGAAGGGTACTATTTTCAGACGAAAAAGATTCAATTTGGATGGTCCTGATGGGTTCCAATATTATTTTCATGACATAAGAAAAGAGACAATGTCGGCAATTCGACGACAAATGGGAGGAGGCAACGTGATGGTTTGGGCCGGCATCAGCTATTTCGGCAAGACAAGTATCAAGTTCATCAATGGAAGAATGAATAGTGTCCGATACATAAATTTAATCAAGGAACAAATAAATAATCATGCAGAACTGGACCTGATTAAAACTTTCAACAAGATAATGCATCTGCATACACATCAAGATTGGTCCAATCATATTTTAATGAAAATAATATATCTATTTTGCCTGCACGCTCCTCGGACCTTAATATTATTGAAAATTGCTGGGCAGAAATTGTTCACGACGTATACGCGAATGGAAAGCCGTATCAATACGTACAAGAATTAAAAAATGCAATTGTACGCGAATGGAATACGTTAAGTCAAAATTACATCCAGAAACTATATAAATCGATACCAAATCGTACAATAGAAGTAATAGAAAATAAAGGGGGATGTACCCATTATTAAATAAGTATATATGTTTGATAAGTAATTAATGTCAGTTACAATTTATGTTGATTATTATTTTCAACGAACCGCATATCCTGAGCTCATAATGTTTTGATATTATACGTTACAGACTATTATACGTTACAGAGAAAAACTTTACACGCGTCATTGAGAAATTAAAGATAGCTCACTTGGGCTATCTCTTTGGCGAGGAGTGTACTTTCACGAGTCACTGTAATAATAATTATCTAAGTGTTTCGAGTCCTCACGTCCTCGAAGCTCGTTCATCTGACCGTGCGCATGGACGCACGAAAAGCTGGCCTGACATTTCACGGCGTATCAACGAGCTGCGTACACTATGGCCGCCACGGCGTCATGCTGTTTGTCATATCGCGGGAAACGTGTACATAAACGGCTGTCGCGATGGCAGCCAGAAGCGCACCGCCGGTTGTTCGAATCGATAACATCAGCCGAGAGAGAAACGCCTCCGCTTAGGCTCTAGCTCCGATTTTATCGTATCAGACGCTAGTTGGACCCTTGATTAACGCACCGCGTCGAAATCACCGTGTTTGACCATCACCAGGCATGATTGCGGCTGCGGATGAAGGATAGGTGTTGGATCGTGAATCGTGAAGGTGGTCGTCGTGTTGGATGAAAATTTCGGAGAAATTATGGGTTTCCTTATCTGGTTGGTTGATTCACGATTCGAGGGCTTCAAAGTTTGTTCTCGGTTTTGTCGACGTGTAAAAGACTGATAGACGTTAGAATTGATTCTTCCAATTTGTAGAAACAGCGTAATGTTATGGATTTGTAGTTATAATTGCATGTATAATTCTGAGGGGAAATTGTTGGACAGGTTGTACAACTGTTGCACTCGAGTTTATGGTTATTTGAACTTTTTGATATTGAAATCAATACGTTTCGTGAGACTTCGAGGCTCATATTTGTCACTGAATGTATTCTCAATCTCTGCTTGAGATGGAGTCAAATACGTGAGTTTCTAGATGTGTAGCGTTTCGAGGGATGCAAATGAAACGTCGGAACGGTTATGAAATACGATCACGTCATTGTTCCGTCGATGAATTTTCGAAAGTGGATTTGTGTGTTTCAAGGGAAATTTCCGGCATGTTATTTTGCCTATAAACTTCGAAACCAACTAGTCGGACAAAAATCATAGAAACGCATTAGCACTCGATTATAACGGTGTGAGTATGATGGGAATATAACTATTGTATTGTATTAGTATAATTAATCGAACAGATGCATTTCACGACAAGTCGTGCGAATATAGAACAAATCGGAAATTTTAGTAACGATTACTAACGATTGTCATTTTCGTTGTAAGCTGATTTTCAAATTCGTCGTAGTCAGATTATTATAAATTTCTTTATAAAAAATACAAATTACGATTGTTACGAACGCGTTATAGAATTGCCACCAGCATTATACTTGTCGATTCTATTCTTTCGACGCCCTCTCGATTCCTGGAAACGTTTAATTTGCTCGTAAAATGGAGGGCTTCCATAAATTTTTTTGATCCCCCTGTTTGTTCAACTGTATCGCGGTGCAGCCATAAAACAAGTCCTTTCGGGTGTTTCGATAAATTTCATGCGCCTCTGTTATTCCATTATGATATATTCTATCAGCATTACTGATCCTTTGAAAGCGCAAAATTTGACGTGTTTCATGTGGAATCAATATTAGTAATTTCGTTCCATATAAATAAGATCAAATTGTATATTTAATTTATATAATAGACCAAGAATTATTCAATTGCTCATTTAACGACAATATTGAACGTTAAAATATAGAATCAGTTAGTAAGAGAATTCACGTATATTTCAAGCTTACAACAGTCTATTGTAATTGGACAATTTTCATTAAATTAATATGATAATTATGATATATAATTTACCCTCTAGAACCAAATGGTAAAAAGATACGAAATTAAAATTTATTTCATTTTATTATGCGTTCGCCGTTATTTTGTACAGTTGCCCGCTATCTTGATGCTTTTGAAAATAATTTCAAGCGATCTTTACAACATTCCCGCGTATTTTTAACAAGCATACAAAAAATATGCAGAAACTTATGTGCATGATATAAAGGTACAAGCGTTTTGCCATATAATCTCGAGCTTTTACATCTCCGATAACAAAAGCTTGGTGAAAGGGTTAACGAACCATCGCCACCGATAGGGGAAATAAGCAAACGACAGTTCGTTTGAAGCGGACACAAGAGAGTAGGTGTACACATCGCGAAGTTCGTTCTACAAATGTAAATTGGCTCGCCAATTTGCACAGTATACTAATTCCTACACGTCGTTCCGCTGCGACTTCTTTTAGAGAAATTCTCTAGAGTGCGTCTACTCGAACATTGAAACCATCTGCAGTAATTTTCACTTATTATATGCACAGAGTACTCATATATCTTTCAAAGAAAGAAGAAAAAAGAAAGGAAAAGACTACATATTCAAAACGTTGATTTATTCAAAAGATTAATAACGAGGTTTAGGGAAGATTAAAAAATATGTGTATTACCTTGCAATATACAGGGTGGTTGGTAAAACTGGTGATACAAGCGGAAAGGGGGTGATTCTATGCGAAAAGAGAAGTTTCTATGCGAAAAGAGAAGTAGAGAAAATCGATTTTGAATTTTCGCTCGGTACGCATGCGATACGTTATAACGGATCTCACTGTAGATTGTTGTCTCGATGAAAAAATTAAAAAAAAATAAAAAAAAATTTTTAATCTATATTTTCGACTTCTTTTTTCGCGTAGAATCACCCCCTTTCCGCTTGTACCACCAGTTACCAACCACCCTGTATATTCGTCTAGTTTCCACCGTTGACTAAATATTAAGGGATTACGCAAAAACAAACTTATGTTACAATCTAATATTTCTACGTATTATAAAGCATTAAAAGTCTTCCTATTTATTGAAACAAGACCGAGACTCGGGTATAAAAATTCGAAGACTGTGTGGCGGGTCGGTACCGACAGGTCGAGGCATCAACGCGGCGCAACACCTCCCAGGCGATCCGCGGGTACCAACCGCCAACACCAGAGGGCTACGACGACAACGAGTCTGTCTATCTCGCTAACGGTCGAATATACGAGCGAATGATACAAATACTGCACCTAGCGAGACTCCCTCTACGTCTAAGGCAGGGACTACTGGGCATAGCCTTACTGACGAGTTCACCGGTAGTCCCGGGACGAAACGCAAAACTCTCTTTTCATCTGGCAGCGTCAATCATCATCCGCGACAACTGCATCAGAATCAAACGATGCATTTTACGTCCAACTAAAAGTATCGTCTATCAAACGACATTTTCCTTCTGAAAAAGTTCATAAGAAATAATGAACGGCAAAATGTATCGACTGTTTCTAACTCTATCAACTAATTTCCAAAACATAAAAAATGGATATTCACTGTAGTATGAACCAACCATCCTATGTTACGAATAGAACCGAGTATTTCTAGCGAAATTCGTGCGCTAATTCCGATCAAACGCAAAGCCGCAACATGTTAATCGAGCAAAATACTGTTATTTGTTTCGCGTGTGCTATTTATTATGGATTAACGAGAAAATTCGGCAACGATAATTTATGTGAAAGTAGTTCGCGGCCGAGATAGGATCGCTTAATTAAATCGTTTACGACTGGAAATCTGCTCTCCCCTGAAACTGATACAACGAAACATCGTGTGTATCGATATTATTAAATATTCATTACATAATAATGGCAGACATGTTGCAATGGTATTACGCGAACGACGCGCGCGATATTCAGCCAACGAAACGCGATATCGAGCTTTTCTGCGTTTTTCGGCGAATTGTAATTTAATAATATCAGCGGCGGTTTTCGAGTAAGAACTGCGGCTATATTGGCATCGCGTATTCTGGCGAACCGTGCACATTAGCGAGAATGTCGAGAATATCGGTCGGATTTACTTGGCTAATGAAACCAGGAAAATTCATAAGTTCAAATTTCGAACGTTGCCGCGCACCTACAACGTTGTTATCAAAAGCAATCTCGTTTCAACGACGATTTATTTTCCCTTTAACAATAACCAACCGGCTTCTCCGTGTGCCGATAATAAAATATTGAAATTCAACCCGGGATACAGAGAAACAATGGATGTGTCATAAATTTTCGTTCGTCGTTTCGTTACCATTCAACGTTGAAATGTTTTATTCCTACGTATATGTGTATATAGACGTGCACGCGGACGTGTATGTGTTTGTACAATCATGGTAACTATTCAGAATAGGACAAGAAGTTTCCCGGAGCTTCCCAGGGCTTTTGCACTCCTGGCTGTTGCTAACCAGATTTTGCTTCTACTCGAGGCGTTAATGTATCTACGAAGTGAGATCCGAGCACGTTCGCGTGTACAGTGTAGCGTTTATGGCTCTTCTGCTTGTCAAGGATATACGAGTTTTTTTGGGAAATCGATGTGATTCAACTTGATCTCAGTAGCCAGAAGAAAGGGATCATCCATTAAGGAAATACAAAAGGACGAATTACTTAATTCATTAAGATAGTGAAATAAAATTGCATGAATTCAACATTATTGTGTTCTTGAGGTAAAGAAACATGTATCAGCGTCATTTATATCATATCATATCAGATGCATTTACAGAAGTCCACTATACACGTCAGAGATGCAATCGAGGTCTCTGCGATTTAAAATAGCGTGCCATAAATGTTTATAAATATTTTTATTATTTTATTATATTAATAAATAATTATAAGTAGCTTTTCAGAACGATTGGAAATTTTATTAACGTAATCATGATATTTCTGTCCCATTGCAAAGAAATTCAGTCTTTTATATAACACCTACACAGTGTTTATTCGGAGTTAATTCCACCGATATCACACCTTCAACTCACAAACATGGCATATATTCACTTGCAACTTTGTCTTCGATTTCATCTACACAACGAACTTTTCCAATTTAACAGAGAATTGCTTGTTGCTTAGCCATTATCTCTCCTCTTGAACTAAGCCCGAGAGAATCGACCAAGAAAATTTGTCAATCCTCAAGGACGCGTCCCAAATGGACTGAATATCGTCGTTGCGACGACAGGAAGTCGCTAGGGAAAGTCATAAAATTATCGTGGTTCATCGGAAAAAGGGAGCGTATGATCCGGGCTTATCGCGAGGGTTGGAGCGTTCGCGTGGCACGAATAAAAAGGGGAATAAGCCTGTATGTATCGGACGCTGGCTGTCCGGAGAACGCGAAATCTGATCCGCTTCGAATGATATTTGCTCTTCCGAGCAGTCTTGGTCGACATGAGCGTGGATACGAGCAATCGGATTTAAAGTGATAGGAAAGCTGGCCTCGGCCCATGGAAATGCGCGGTTATTGCTCATATCCGAATAAACCGAATTTGCTGGCTTGCGTGTCGTCCAAGATCCGCTACCGGTTCAACTCATGATATTCCATTCTGGTTCTTCATGTATTTTATTTAGACAAGTGATAAACGCGTGTTTCCTCTATGAATAATTTTAGGAAATATTTATACGTAGAACTGTACAGGAGCTATTTCTCAGAAATCCTCCAATGGATAGTTCTGGATTGAACGTTACAAAATATACATATGTGGAATGATTTAAGTAGTGAAAACTCGAATGCCGAGAAATATTAAGAGACCGAAGGCAGAAAGGAGAATAATGGATAATACGTATGAGAAGAGATTACCGAAGAATTATTCAACGAGGAAAGAAGGTTCCATAAAACATTACTTATGTGAAATTAATTGAAAACATTCTGGAAGTAAGGACAGAATGAAAATAACACCACAAATATAGTTTTCATTTTAGAAGTTAATTAAATGGTCCCAGCATTTTTGCACACCACTGCATAGGCTTCTTTTATCAAATAATTTAGACCCGATGATGAATGAATTACTGTTAGCTTCATTGAGTTCTTGACGAGCAACGGATTGAAAAGCAAATTAGAAATTAAATTAACTTCGCTGGTGTTATATTCCCTGGATCTCTGGCAGAACACAAGAAGGCGTTGATTAATTTTCAACTCGACGAAGATAATGAAAATTATCTACGAGGTGTAAAATATTTCTAACGCTGCTTATTAATATTCGCAAGGAATTTCAACGCTCCAGTTGCATCTTTTGAATACGCTGCAAGCAGCTATAGACTTCGTCCATCGCTTACGAACTGACTAAGAGTCGAAACTTCGACGTATTTTCGAACTGTTCTCGGATCGAGTCGTATCAAAGTGGAATCGCGAAGTCGAACTGATGGCGGCTTTGTTACATTTGACGTGTTGTTGACCGCTTAATTAGAGCATTAATCGAACTGTCGAATATAATCACAACGCGGAACAGCCGGTTATTATTTCGGAAATTGCGCGTCCGGAAGTTTTAATTGGTTAATTACGATAACCGTGGGACGACTGATACCGTTTCGGAATCGAATCGTCCTCTGTCGTATGTATCGATCGGCATTCTCCTACACGCTTTTGCGATGGCTTAACCGACCATAGCTATAGAAATTGTAGACGGTAGAGCCGTTACAGAGCAGAGAGCATGGTTCATTTTTCTTGAACGAAACTAATTTTGCGGGACGCCCGTGCTCAAACTTCCGGCTCATCCCTTCGCAAGACAATTTTTCTCACTATATACCACACGCCACTTCCGTTCTTCGTTTCTTCTTCGCATTATCTCCGACGTTCCGAAGAAATCTCGTGGAAAGGACGTTAAGTGTTAGTTATTAACCGAACGTTATCGTGTAGGTTGTTTGCAGACCTCTTGGGGTTGTTGTATGAGAAATTTGGCGGAGTAAAGCGAAAATTTAGGTATCGTAGAAGCAGTGGGACTATTTG
The DNA here is from genome assembly GCF_051014615.1 of Bombus vancouverensis nearcticus. Lineage (NCBI taxonomy): Eukaryota > Metazoa > Arthropoda > Insecta > Hymenoptera > Apidae > Bombus > Bombus vancouverensis. Next base: position 2,640,961 of record NC_134924.1, read on the forward strand.
CTTTTAACAATTAGCAATAAAAAAGAAAAAAAGAACAAAAAAAAAAATAGCTAGAAGAGCAAAGAGACAGAAAATGTAACTACGTGAACAAGAGGAGATCATTGGAAAAAGTGCGTTCACAAGTTAGTTTTTTGAAAGAATTAAGAATAAAAGCTCTTTAAGTGGGAGTGATTATATAGTTAAATTATTATTGTGTTAATTATCGTTTTATTATCCGGCATATTACAAATCAAAATCTGTCAGCAACGCAACGTTTTTGCAACATCATATCGTATAATGAAACGCAACGTTGATATTATAACGAAGTAATACCAATTTGATTTAATCCTATGTTTCGTTTAATCCCATGGTACTGAATATTTGCGAGGGAATTTTTAAAGACAACGCTCGGATGGAATGCAATTTGTGCTCTGTTTCCACGGTATATGAAACGTCGCGATTTCTTAAATTGATATTTCATAGACAACAGGGATATACGGTATTTATTTTTCGTCTATTGCATTCCGGATTTATCTGCTACGATACCGATGTGCATTTTTAAAGCGTCTCCTACGTATATTACGTCTGCCGCCTGTCTGATAGCTGAACTCATATAAAACGTCCGCAATATTTTATACGAATTCTCGGCCGCTCTTATTCGATATCGTGAAACACACGGCAGGGATATTCTGGCTTACCAGGCAGCGGCTGGCAACAGCATTTCGGAATGTTCATTCCATCGAGTCGGCGTCGCGTTCGTTTTAATCATGTTCGTTTCCCTGGCGAAAACCGTTCGAGATCGTGATGCGACTATAATTCATTCGTAAATTCAAAATACACTCTACTAACGATATATTTTGACGTAGCGGCGTTAACAAAACCGTGTCAAACTAAATTTCCACAGCAGAATTAAAGTTCCATCGTCCGATTTTTACACCTTTCAGAGCTTTTAGATTTCAAATTGAAGAAGTTGTAACTCCATTAGATCTCTAATCATCCTCGACTCCATTTGTTCTGTTCGCACCTCGGAACGTTCTCTTCGATAGATTCTTTATTCTACACCTTGAACGTTCCTCCGTTCTTGATCTAATAGATCCTCAACCATTTGCTTAAATTGCTCAAGTAGAATTATCCCTGCATGACTATTCGGAGAAGTATAAAATACAGAGTTCCGTAAATCACATTTGCGTCCATTTTCCAGCAGCTTCGAGGAACCTTGAGATGTCCCGAAATTTATATTGCCTTGTTAATTAACCTATTTCCACGATGGACAATATTATTTAGAACGTAGAAATTTTAAGAAGTAAAACGATACGTTTCATCAAATAAACGAGGTGCTCCTTCTTCAAAGGAAGACTCGTCGCAAGAACAACGCGAGATGAATACGAAAGTCTCTATCCCTCGCTCTTATTAATCGATTTTGACCGGATGTTTCCGGCCATTCAGCGGGTAGAAGATAAATATTTTTCCTTCGTAAGACACCCCGAGCCGTTTGAAACGAAGGCAGATATAGAAAGAAAGAGAGGGGGCGGATCTGGTGTTCTCAGGTGCTCTCTGCAGGCTCCTTTGTGCAGAGATGTCCCTTTGTTCTCGCATTCGTATGATGCAACGAAGTTCAAAAGGGGGATTCTCTCAATTCGCTGTGCAATTCATTGTGCCCGGAATAATCCCGTTGCGAAGACGCTCCGATTCACTCGCCGCCGCTTCTCCTGGCTTCCCGTTGATACGGAATTTATATTTCATGCGCCGTTGTCCGCGGTTTCGATGTTTCATCGGCTTCCATTAATCCTCGAATTCAGCTGGCCGCGATTGTTTCGAGCGTACGGCCACGCGACATGCTTTATGATTCTGTTTTTGGACCACGAGATTCCTGGAAACTCACCTCTCCTCTGTTTGAAACGTCGAGTTTCAAAGATACAGGAGAGAGGATCTGGTTATTTACGAAGAGATTATTTTCCCTTTCTCGTCGCAGCGGTTGGTCCAAGTTACCAGCTCTACACCTTGTTTCCTCTGTTTCTTTCCAAAGTATTTTTGATGCACAACTTCGCCCTCGAAGAGAGACAGCTTACAGCAAATTTGTGTAGCACTGCAGCTCTGTTTGAGAACTTACAGAAACGCATACAGCGGTGTATTTTCGGGCAAGAATACTTGTTCCCTTTCCTGTTGTTTTTCATATTACATATATAATGCTCTTTCTGCAAGTGCTTCTTGCCGCGAAGGGAAATTTTTGGAGTTATTTTAAGAAACTTGAGAAATCTCAGTTTTATACGGAAAGTTTCTCTCCGCTGATACTTTTATACTTGTATATCCGCACTGTCACGCACAGTTTTACGAAAGCAAGGCAGAAAGTAAAGGTTACGAGAAAAACGAAGGAAATTCTGTATTTACTGGAAAGAATTCTATTCTTGACTGTTGCTTCTTTTTTTATTTCCCTACCGTTTTCTGTTGATATCACGAATTTTTAATAACGCTACATCGCAGCTAAGCTTCTACTACTATTCTAGTTATCAAGAATGTGAACTAAAAAGCGATAGAAAATTTTTTGACTTGCAAAGAATCAGACTCTAGGTCACAGCTTGGTAAGGAGGAACTCAATCTGCTATATCAAAACCGCCAGATACTTTTAACCTCCATATTCTCTTCATATCCTACACGTAGCCCAAATAACTTGGGAAACGATGTCTCGTATGAAACTTATAGCACAAGTAGATTCCACTAACTGTGGAAAAACAGGTGTACCCGATAAAACGGAGGTAACAAACAAGAGAGGATATTCGGTGTGCGTAAAATTCCTAAACTTCCGTTGTGCTGTTCACGCAGCACGTTCGCACGGCTGCCTTCAGCTTCGTCGAGATTGTTTCTAACTTTCTTACGGAGATTCCGCCAAGACGGCAGTGGCTCGGAATAGAGTTAGAGTAGCAATTTTCTCTTCTGTTTTTTCCCTTCCCGGAACTGAGAACAAGTTATTATCCTCGGATGTGGAACCGGTGGTCTGTTTCGCGTAGAATTCCAGCTATATTACAGAATTTTCAGCATTGTAATTAGCTGAGAGCTTTCGTTTTCTCGCCAGTCCCCGGAACGCGACCGGGGGCTTGACCATATTCAATACGTACATGAGAGGTAGATCTCGCTTTTATGCGTGACAAAGCATACGCGAGGTATGAAAATGCAGTCGGAGAAAAGCCGATTCTAAGCCAATACCAGTGGCGTGTCCATGGAAACGGCTGCTTCCTGTTTTGCTCCACGTTTCCTCCGCTCGTTCCGCGTTAAGCCCCATTCGCACCGTTGGGCGCGGTGGCCCGTGATTCACCGTCTGTGGCGCTCCTGTCGCATTAACAAGCTCGCCCCTTAAATATGCAACCAGCCTCGCGCCATTGCGAGATGTCGCGCTGCCCGATTTATTATGAAACGCTGCCGCTCTTGTCCCAACCCAGAATTGTCATGAATTCTCGTGTAATCGACAGGAAAACCATCGCGAAATTGTACGTGCCTATGATATTCAGGAGTCGGCGCTCCGAATGTCGAAAATTGAGAAAATTAGCTCTATCGGCCTTCTCACTAATTTGTGTTCGTATCTTTCCGAGCTTGTAATATCTTTCTTCAAATTTTGTAATATCTTGTTTATGAAAAATGGGGGATAAACACGAAATAGATAGAAAACGTATAATTTGAAAAATAAGATTCAAATAATATTTCTCTACATAAATTTTCTTCGTCATTTTAATACTTAGATTCAACTTTATAAATGTCGCTCCATAAATTTTGTCATCCCGTGTATCTACGATCGTTAGCGCGTTGGTTCGTTTACACATTAAAAACTAAGAGAATTAAGGAAATTAAGAGCTAGAAGAGGAAAAAGAAACAGGAGGTCAGGCAGATCAGGGGAAATTACCATTTAATCCGCCAAGAACCAGTTACGCTTTGAATACTTCGGGCAAAACACGAGCATTCAACTGGTTCGAATACGGGCTAGTGAGAGAAAAAACGGCAGAGATCCGCGAGTGTGCGCGCTTTAATTATAAAAATTACTCGGACGAATAAAGCGGTGCAAAAAAGCGGCGTTCCTATCTCCGCGTTTCACGGCTGGTATCGGTACCGCTGGAGCTTTCTGTGTAGCTGTTCTACCGGTTTTATCAACTGGAACACGTTTAATCGCACGCTTAATTGTTTACACGTGTTACATTTTATAGCTATTGAGATAGTACGCTGGCAATTTTATTAGAACGGTGAATTTTTACTTTGCAATTTATTTTACAGTTCGATCGTTAAAGAGGTTTTGCTTTAATGATTTTCGTTAAGGATTATCATAGCGCCAGATGATGATATAACCTGCTATGAATTTTCGAAATTAATTGTCAAATTTCTGTTAATCCGTTGGTTAGTGGCTGGTGAATATTTAACCGCGAGCAGCTCGGTTTCAAATGGCTACAGCCTGGTGAAATTGCATCGCGTCTTCGCAACGTGATCGTGGTATAATTAGCGTACGTTCAGTTGACATGATTATACGCCTGATTTCTGCCAAATAATTAATTTCATGCAGCGTCGGAATTTGCTTGCTCGCGCTTATAACTATTTCATAAAAAACAAGGAAAACGATTTATAAATGATACACGAAAAGACGAAGCTTTGTATGAATAGCAGGACGAATAAGAAGGTTTCAGTGACAAGCTAGTACGATTAATTATTTCAGTATTACTATCTCTACCGAGAAACAATCGCGTAATATGGACGCAGTTGCACTGATAGTACTTTTATCTGTTTATTTTATAAAGTATTCAGTTGAATACATAAGCGAGTGTAAAATAATTTGACTTACAAAATTTAATTCACAGGCAAGTAATTGTTATCCTTCGCCTTGTACAAACCAAATAAATGTTTCAACAAAAATTTTATATAATAACATTGTTTATTGAATCATTTATAAAACATAATCATGTGTCGTAAATGCGATATTAACATGATTCGCTCTGTTTGCTTTTCCATTAAACTCATCAAAAATGTGAATACTGTGTTGGAAGACCATTATATATATGTCGGATTAACATTAGAATTTAGGGCGCGTAACAATTCTTCGTTTGAATTAGCCATCGTTTTACAAAACAGAGATTATATTTACGCATATATACAAGATTTTACAAAGTATAATGAATATTGAGTTTAATGAATAATAAGATTAACAAATAATAAGTTTAACGAATGATAAGATTAACGAATAATATGTTTTACGAATAATAAGTTCTACGAATGAGTTTAATAAACGCTATTAACAATGTTCTTGCGTTCAAACGAATCCACGGTCAACGGGATAACTCTTTACTATGCGTAGAATAATTTTAGGCACAAAAATACGATTGCTGAGACATTCGGTAAACTGCTCGATGTATCACTTTTCAAGGCGATCACACGAATGATAATCTGATGGAAATCTTTCTCGCTGTACGGTTGCATTTGTTTGTTATATGCTCGTTGGAAGCATCGAGAAGGTTCCAATCGCCGTTGTTAGGCAGTTTCTGCCAAGAGTTTGTTGTATACTTTTTGGAAGCATCGAGAAAGTTCCAAACGCCGTTGCTAGGCAGTTTCTGTCTAGAGTTTGATTGTTAATGCAACGTGTGCCCCATTATATCGACACCTCCAAAGTACAATCCTATGTGGTCAGGCCCGTTCTTGAGGCCGTATGCCGCCACAACCACATTTCTAAGAACCATACACCCGCTCCACACCTTCGTCAGGCAAACCGTTTATCTCGTGACCGTGGCTACGTTTGGCGTTGTACCAGTTGTCACCTCGAACCCAATTTCGCTATCACAAATCTCGAACAATTACAATCAGATCAAATGATAACAATTGCTTAATTACAGCTATGATAAAATCTAGGCTAAGGCATTAGAGAACTCTTCCAAAATTGCAAAGGGAAGGCTCCGGTTTTCCTTTCATCTCCGACATATATATATTTATAATATAATTATTCATGATATACGTAAATTGCTTCGAAACATGGAACCTATAATACGCCACAGTAGGGGGAAATTCTATAAATTTACTGAAAAATATACTCGCTTATTATTCAATGTGAATGCGAATTGTCACAGTTTAATAACTACGATTTGTAACCGACATTTGATGAACGAGTTCGTTATCTATCACATGTAATAAGTGTTTTATATTTTTTGACATATTTATGAGCCATGAAAGTAGTCGCGGGATGTCACGGCGAAACACCGAGACCTGTAAATTTCTCCGGGGTAGTCCGGAATCGTTCTTCGCAAGCAGAAAGAACAGTTTGTCGTTTTCACGTTGCAATAACGCGAAATGAAAGAAGCCAGACATTGGAGACACGGCTGAACCAGCATGCACGTACGAAGTGTTTCTTTTGCGCTGGTTATTCTTGCTTGTCTCTCAAATTTTCTTTTCCTCTTTTCGCGAGATCACAGTACATGGTTGATATTGTGGCGCAATAAGTCCGAATATGACCCAGTATCACAGCAAAATAAAATATTTAATCAGAATAGAGTAGAGTTGAAATTATTATCCAACATTTCGATCAATTAATCCTTCCAGTAGAAGAACAAACAGAAAGTTAAAGTACTTATCATTTCGAGATTCAATACGCACAGTAGCATAATTATCGTTCATTATATATTTCAATTTACTTTTTGAGAAAGAAATATCATTACGCATTCAGAATTTAATGCATTCAGTAATATAACGCTTCATTATATCGACGATTCAAATCAAACACAGTCTGCTGCAAACCAGTGGCGCGGTGGATAACAATTCGTCTAATTAAATCGCCAATTTGTAACAGTATCACGCCATCCATCAAGTGCGATCGGAGCAGCCCAGCCGATTAACTCGTTCTCATGTCGCTGGCACCGTTTATAAAGGATTAATGAATTTGATCAACAACCAGCCCCATTAATATGAACTTTAAACATATCAGCGAGTCTTTAGAGATGTTTCTTCATTAGTATTCCAAAGACCATTTACTCAAGATTATTTATAGCACTCATTGATGCTGGTGTTTGTGACTTCGTCATTCGTTATCGTCGCCGTTCAATGTAATCGATGAAAAAATATCTTGGAAAATTATTCGACTGATTAGATATCGATATTCACGATTTAATTAATTTTTTTGGTGGAAAGAATGGACATTCGTTTCCAGACCTAACCTTTACGTCAATATCCTTTCGCTATTAAAATTAGTTCAATTTTTCGTGAAATACGTGAGATGCTACAAGGACTACGATAATTTATTTTAGTCTTTCGAAATCGGAGGAACTAATTTTGCTATTATCGAAGGATACGATAGTGTCGGTAGTCTTTTAATTTAATTAATCCGATACACTTTTAGCCATTTATAGCTACCACGAATTTCTAATTCTCTCTTAAACCGTAAATCTAGAGACCATTAGAAACCGACATAACATTCAAATAATTTACGATTTAATGTCCAGAATTGATAAAAAGTTCTCCTTTTCTCTTTATTCTCCACTCATCGTAGCTATTTGCATCATTTGCCATTTCAACACTTCAATTCCTTTCGACTGTATAAACGAAGAGTAAAGGAAAGGCACAAGGAAGGCATTGATCGGCGCGATCAGGCTCAGGATTCAGCTCGTAGAATTCGCCAATTCGGTCTTAGCCAGATTCACAGCTATTCGAGCGAAGAAGAGCCAGACTGGAAATGGGATAAAGGATGAGAAGACCGTCTCGATGCTCATGGCGACACTGTATCTCTCTCTTTCTCTTTCTATCATACCGGCGACCAAATTTTGATCTCAACTCAGACGCATTCCGCTACAATAGCCAGCCATCTTTCCATTCTCGCCCACGGGCGTCAGTCCACTCGATTACATTACAACGCGGCAGGGTTTCTTCTCGCTTTACGGTAATACCAACGTCATACGCGGTTGTTTGCAGCCTTTTCGCCTCTTATGTGGATGTTACTTGGTACATCGCGTGGTTCATTGGTTGTTTAGTGTCGGTTTACTATCGACTCGATTTTCTTGCAATATTGTGAAAATCTTGAACCCGTGGTTCGTTAAAAGAGTAAAATTTTAAAGTTTTCTTTTTCGATCTATTTTTCTTTTTCGATAAAAAGGTTATTTGGATACTTGCAACAGTATTATCTGGAGCAGTTTATTAGGAAGTTATCCGAGTTTTTTAAACGATCTAGCAGGAAACATTGGTGAAATATTATTTTCATCATTTTCAATTCTTAGTCCTTGAACGATTTTCATGTTCCTCCAACACGCGTGCTCGAATTATTTCGAGTCATAACAGTTTTGAAATACCGTGTGTCTTATCGTAGATGTTCATTGGAACACTCGACGGAGTTTCTTAACGCAAGATCGTTCTTCCTTTGTGAATAGGGAAAGGGCACTTTCGAAGGACTCCTTTCAAATGTTCGATCGTGTCACCGTGATTGGATGTCTCGTGATTGATGTAGCTTTTTCAGATGCAACTTTTAGTATACGTGAGAATGAGGTTTCCGGTGCTAAGGGCTAAGAGTATCCTATAGAATTTCTTGGAGGAATTTCTCATTTCCATTTTTCGTTCCTTCCGTTGCCTTAGAGCTAGCTTCCCATCGAGGAACTTTTTTACTGATTAAAGTTTACTAGAAATTCAATGAAATCGGACTCGAATTTTTTTTCTTTCCTCATTATATCAACTGCAGAAGATGTCAGAAAGTTTTAAGAGTTTCAAGATCGTTTGAAAAATATCGAAGCACTTCATTCCTTAGTAATATCTTTCCGCAACTGAAGTAACCTTAATGTTTCAACGGGAAATTCTTCAAAACAGAATCGAGCAGAAAAGAAAATTCGACGATAAAAAACCTAATTGCCCGCTACGAGGGATTACAACTTTGTTCGTTTGATTTGCGCTCAAGCACTCTGATCGCTCCACATCAAACTTCTTGTTAGACTGCTTTTTCTCCGGGTACATCTATTTCCTGAACCACCTAGTTATCTCATAGAACAAGCTTTCAACTTCCGAATAGACTATATTCTCGCCGCTAACCACATTCTGTTTCATTTTTAAACATCTTTTTGATCTTCTCCAATACGAGAAAAGATCAAAACAAGACAAAACGATCGTAAATAATTTTTTCGAACGATCAGTTACTTAAAAAAATATCGTACAGAGTCTTATCGTAGATTACAATTTGAGAAATTACTGCGAGAGGCTCGACGATTTCATTCGACACACTCCGAATGCGAATTATAAAGCGAATTTGAAACAGAGCTTCGCACTTTTTCTCGCCGGTTGGTAGCAGTTTTAATGCTTAGTGATCAGTGACTCGAAGTGGATTTGCGAACGCCATAAATTCTCCGCGGGGCCACCGTGAACTAAGAACAGAAAGCGATCGTTGTAACGAGCTGGAAAAACTTGGGAAGAGCTTGAGCGTAAGTTCGGATTATCTGGATGGCTCCAATTTCAATACAATGCTCTCGCTTTTCTTAATGCCCCTTCACTGGCGAACTTTCTCTGGTCTTTCTAGTAGAAGCAGAATGGAAACGCGGAGATTACGGTTGGCATCTTTTTCCGCTCGAAAATACGCGAACGAAAGCGATTACACGGTAATCCATGCCCTCGTTTAGCCTCGGGCTCTTCAATAAAGATCCCGCTATATATATATGTATATATGTATAAATTCCAAGAATCTTCAAATTTTCCCAAAATACTAGTTATTTTCTTTTCAACCGGGCTTTTGGATAGTTTTCGATATCGTGCGACTTGAAGTTGATATTGCAGGAATGTAATAAATCTATCTTTGTCGGTTTTGCTATTTCTGTCAGGCTCGTAGAGCATTGTAGATTTTAGAATTACATATATGACAAAGCTGCGTAGCTTTCCGAGAAATTAAGCGTGTAATTAATGTTGTCACAATCACCATTTTTTATGAGACTTGGTGGAATAAGGACCATAGGAGCAAATGACAAAGCTATGTACTTTTCTGAGAAATTAGGAACATAATTAACGTTATCACAACAAACACATATGTAATAGGAAAATAGGAGAAAGGTAAGAAGTACTGCCAGTAAAATCGATTTTAGCTTTCACATACGCGAAAATATAATATTACTTATTTTCAACAAAAATGGGACAAAGAATAGAAAATTGTTACATAAAGAAATTACTATGCCAAAAAAATTGATGATCTAAATTACAAATTAACTGAGGACGATCTGTTCAGTTAATAAACAAGGAATAAGGATCTTCTCGTCAAGCAAACTTTGTCTTTTTATTTTTACTCATTTATTCTTCGCGTCGATCGTATCACCACCCACATTCTAACGTGGAAAATTATCACAGTATAATTTCTACGAGCATCGCAGCGTTCACTATGACAGGAAAGCGCTTCAATCAAGCTTCGTCCACCCGACAAAGCTCAAGATTACCGAGTAACGGACGAGGTGAGCGGCACGTACATGCATCGATGTCGAAATTCGCCGGCTAGATTCACCATCGGCGTGGGCGAGATCGGAAGCAAGGGAATAAATTAAATGCTGTGGCCGGCTGGTCCACCGGCGAAACGAAAACGTAGCCAAGCCCGATCGACGTATCCGGGGCTTTCGTTCGACCCGATCGATCACCGACGACGACGTGCAGATGCCCTATACCGAATCGAATTGCTCCGTGTGCGAGCGACGTATGCGTAAGCGTGTAATATGTTCGCGTCTGTCGCGATCATGCGTGTGCAAGCGTGCACCCTCTCACTGTCGCTTTGCTCGTTTGTTATCAGGGTTTCGTGCAGTCTGCTAGTATAGCTCCACGTAATTTCTACTAGCAGAACGCGTACCTTCGTGGACGATCGCAAGAGATGATGAGATGGTGATCGAAGATAGTAAAAGGAGGTAGAGAAGTAGAATGAATGGCATAAAGAATAATGGATGAAGATCGAGATTGCTAAGACCTGTCAGATCTCGCCGCTGCGCTGTGATATAAATAACTGAACAGCTTCCGAGGATGTTATAACGAAAGCCTGGGTTCAAACGGATTACAGAATACACGATGATGAAATCATCAGATCCAAGCAAATCAAGTAGGCACTCTGTTCTTTGCAGCAAAGAACTGAAATTAGTTTGTCTTTGGTAAACTTTAATTCAGCGATTATGTGAATTCGCTGGTTCAAAGACAATCCGGATAACAAGTTAACGGTGGAACTATTCAGATCAAGGTATGAAATTTGTACCAAAGATATCAGAATTAAAGGTGTACGAATAAGCAAGGGGAAAATGCATATATTTCACTAAAATTCATTCAAGAGAAAATTTGAACTGGTCACTTTAACCATTTTGATAATTACTATTACTGATACTATTCATGGATACGTGTTTCATTAGTAGCCCAACATGTTAAGAGAAACCCAATAATCTCCAAACTTTAACAACCACAATGTCGATCCTCCAAACTCCTATTTTCCGTACACTTCGTATAATTCAATGCACCTCCAGAGCATTTATAATGAAACGAATATTTAATTCTCTCTCTCGCTCAATGCTCTTTTTTAGCTATTCGCACGGTACAAAATCCATCCGAAGCGAATTCTTAAATTCACCGAACCGAGAAACACGGCGGTTCTCGAATATCGATATCGGCAATCCCCCAGCGGCGATCGAGTAGGTCACTTTTTTGGTCAGCTCTGTTCGCGATTGCTTCGTTATCTGCGCGTAACAACCCGGCCCGGCCGATTAGACAAACGAGCGTAATATAAGCGGAAGCATCGACAAATCGCAGCTTTTTCGACCGGCGCCGATTCGTTACTCGTTCCGACGGTCGTTTCCGCGCTCTATTGCGGCGTTCGACAGCAATGCCTCTGCCCAACGATGCCCTTACAGATCCCCACGGCCGTATCTTGTCGATGTTTTCACCCAGGACTTTGTAGATCTCGAATAAATCCAGAAAGCGTGGTTTTTTTCTCGCATCGACGCGCCCGAATCTTCGACTAATTGCCTTTTTGTTTCTTTCGTCAACAGGCGTGTAGAAGTGGCTGTACGATCGATAAATATTATAACGAAGAATAAATTTGTATGCATTGCGATATTTCCTTTATAATTTCAATCTTGCTATTTATCGCGAAAATACGATTATTTTCGTAGATAACTTTCGTTGTGAATACACGAAATTTTGCTTCGAATCTCTTCTGCCGTGTTATCGAAACTAACTGGAGTAGTTTAGAAGAAAGAAGCTTATGCCGCGAGCAATCTACGTTAATCCAGGGGAAAGTTTGACGTTCGATTGTGGTACATTTTCGTTCAATTCTCTAATAAGCGTGGGATGACGAGGATTCGTTTCATTCGACAAGGGGTAGCTTTATTTGAATGAAATTTTTGGTCACTTGTTGATTTGAAAGATCGACATACTTACAAATAGAAAAGATATTATTCATATGTATGTACGTGGAATTAAATGCTATCAGTTTTGTCAGAAATTTAGAGGAAAATACGGAATTCTAGTTGAGAATGAGAATCGTAGGTTATTTGTATTTCAACTAAATTTCTCATCGACTTTTAATTACGTTTATAGATTAAATTAAACGTGAAACGATCAGGTTCTGTTCTAAATTCGCGAGAAAGTACGGAATTATGAACGTTTCGAATCAGCAGCCAATGAACGTTCGCGACACGTTCGTGATGCTATTAGTACAAGACCTAATTGTTTCCGTGTGCCTATTAGGAGCAACCTAATTAAGAAACGTCCCTATAAATGTCTGATGCACCACGAACACCTATAACGAGCTGATGTTCGTACCTAATAAAAACCTAAAGGTTTGTAGAACAGCCACGTGTTAACTCTTTTTCATATGTGGAGTCGTATCTCATAATCTAACGTCGTTCATGCCTACGCTCGAACATGGAAACTTCAATTCATGGAATTCCATTTCTATTTCATGATTAAATATTATCGACGTCATTTTATTTTATATTTAATGAATAAAATTCTGTAAAAGTCGACGTTCTTACGAAGCAAACATCGATTCTACATATTCCAGATTTCCACGTTTGTTCGTGCGGCATTGGATCGGATTCGAAGGTTTTGTACGATAGTTTGATATGACAGCATCGGCTGACCCCCTCGATAAATCTGTGCGTCTTGTCGTGTTTATTCGGAAGGAAACACGAGTGGATCTGGCCCGCTGCTGTTCGAGGCGGAGCGCATCGTGGCGTTCAGCTGACAGCGAAGCTTCATGATTTTGGAATTGGGTCGTTGAATGCACGAAGGTGTATGATATTCTGATAACAGTAACACAGATCCACGATTTCCTTTCGTATATTCCGTTGTATCGCAGTATCAAGTATCGCGATATTTTGAAGAATGAATAGTTAGGATTGCGCGAATCAATCAACGCGGTGCTGTATTGGTTATCTATTGCTTTGAAATTTAACTAGGTCCAAGGATTGGAATAGTATCATATTTATTTTTTCGGGTCTTTTCTTCTTTGACGATGGGCTCAGAATTGAAAACGCTTGTGTGTAACAGACCGCGAGATTTTTGTAGAATTGGTATTCAAGGTAGGACAACGAGTAGAAAACGCAGCGAGTTTAGATGTACAAGGTTTCACGTCGTTAAATGAAAAAGCTTACAAATTTCTCTGATAACAATGGCCGATTCCAGGGCTTTGTCGGCGCAGTCGGTGGTCGGATAAATGGATTTAACGATATTGGGAACAGGTTTCGAACAAAGCTGCTTTGAAGCTTTGTCGTGTAGGTATCGTGTGATTCTTTCACTTTACCGAAGTTTCAACCCTCTGACACGTATCATGACACAGGAGCACCAACTTCAACGGTGCTTAAAGATCTTCGCATCTAATTTTGTGGTAAACGATATCCTTTTGGTTGCCTATAAATCTTAAAAATTTTTCGTTCAAATCCTCTAGGTTTAGTTCAGAATTATTCACGTTTGCCATTCTCCACTTCTAAACGTTTCGGTATTCCAGGAATTTTTATTGTAAGATCTCTGAAAGGGCGAAAAGATACAAGTATGGAATAGTTTTAACACCATATATGCTTAGATATATTTAAATCTAACCCCTTTCAAATATAACTTAACTACATTGCCGAAAACGAAGCATAGTGACTAGCGATAAATAATTACCGCAAAATTCTCATTCCAATATTACTAATTTCTTTCCAACATAACTCAATTATACTCGTGAAAACCAACCAGAGTAACTAAAATAGGTAAGAAACAATCACGAAAAATTCCCATTCCAGCTATACCAACCCTTTTCAAATATAACTAATTGCACGAGCGAAAGATTAGCTAAAACAAAGTCTGTAACCAACATCGACCGTTAAATAAAACGTGTATATCTACGCATTGAAGTTGCATGATTTATAAGGTCCCTTTGTCGATGGAAGAATAGCGATTGGAAATAATGGATCGCCATTACTCGGTATCAAACGCCTGCTGACTTACAATGTAGATATGTCGAACGCGCACTTGAGCCATTCAGCGTTGACACGGTGTCACCGTTACCGCGTGACATAATGTTGAACGTATATTGACCATGTAACCGTAATACTATAAGCCAGGTGTAATTCAACGGGACGTTAAGTTAGAAAGGAAACGTTAGAACAATAGCAACAAACATTTATGCAAAAACATTGGAATGATTCTAGTTGGTGGACAGAGCAAACGCGCGTTAAAGCTAAGGATATTCGTAATATTGGAATCGCGACAGTGGCGGTGTTCTACCGGTGATCTCGTTATTGCAGGATTACTGCCAATATTACGGACGTCCGACATTAGCTCGGAACGCCACGTTCGAGTGTCGGCCCTGCTAATTGTTACGTGTTACGCGATATTATGCATACATCGCGTGCATCGCGAGCATACACTTCCACTTCTGAGAGATTACAATAAATCCTGAACAATTTCACCCTCTTCCCGCTAACCACAAGCTTTGATTTCCTTTGTCCATTTATTATTATACATACGCGTACTCTATTCACAATCGTGCGTGAGCTATTTCGATTATTCTCTAGGCTAGACGCTGTTTGCTTACTTTTTCTGGTAGCAGGTATTTCTCTACGTAAGACATACCTTTTGTGCATAAGAAATACTTTTCTTCTGCCTCTGTTGATTCTTCGTTTTATTCAATTTAAATTGGTTTTAGCGTGTTCTATATTCTATCATGTATGTTCCTATAAAGTATGTTCCTAGGGGATGAAGTAAGCCTTGAACGTTTCTCTTGAGACCCTGAATGTTAAGTGAATGTAGACGAAGGGTAAATGTTGTAATAACTAGGCTAGATTTGTGCCGGATATCAATCACCTGCACACAGTGTGATTATTAATCGTACATGTATGTCAGTCACGTAGTGGGATTGGATAAAGAACCTTAACACTCATAAATTTCATGCTTCAATAACCGAAGTTCCTCGTTTGACCACTTTGTGAATTGTACATATTATTTTCATTACCTGAATAATTTACAAATTTTCTACTAATCATGTAATTTATAGAACCTGATGTTGATCGAAAGAGTCGATGGAAAAATAGCGCAAGTGCATTCCTGTTGTGTCAAATAGTATAGTAGTAATATGAAGCGCAAAATCTATTCAGGGAAGAATCGGACAGATTTTTGTTTAAGTTTAATTTTACCTACAAACTATACATTTTTTCAAATTAAATATTTGCTTCTGAGCCTTTCAATTAATAATATTGTTCCATAGAATGAAAGAAAAATTCGAAAGATTTCGACGCACCGGAATTTCAACGAACCAGAAAATTTCGCCTGTCGTCCGACAATGAACCTGTCACGTTTCGCAACCGATTTCTTCGTACTGGAATACAATCCCATAATCTCGGGATTAGACAAACGAACCTGGAGCGCGAGAATGGCGAGCCGATTGCAGCTTTCCGGGTCACCTTTTCTGGAAACTTTGGCCCTACATGCACTGTGTGACCGTAGGTCGGTCTACGGCTGAATTTCTCCTGTCCGCTCGTTCACGAGGAAATTCAATCGTTTCATTGCAAGCTGCCCGAGAGGAAACTCGTTTCGGCTCATTCACGGGTCGGCTGCTACGAATCTGGTAACGTCGCACCTCAGAACGTCACGTCAACCGACTACCTGTGGATACCCAGTTCTTCAACGACATATTCGGCTTGTTTCTTGTTGAGTTGGCGGAAATTCGTTAGTAGAATTTTGGGCAGTTTCAAAACGATCCAAAAATAATTTTTCCTTTTCGATTCTCCATGTTTGCGTCTACGTGTGTTAAGGTTATGAAAATTTACGAAAGTTTGCGAAGGTCTCTAAAGATCTACGAAGATCTACGAATATCTACAAAGGTCTAGAATGATCCATATATACGTCGAAAAAATTCTGAAACGAAGAATTAATTTGTCATCAAGTTAGCTAATATTTTGATTTTAATTAATTACTTATCATGTAATCCGATATTTCTGACACGTCACTATACTTTTAATACACATACATTACATTGTACGTATTTATATCTACAAGGATTAGAATTGACCGGAATAGTTAACGTGATTTTATTTTATCCTTTATCCTTTAAGTTATCCTTTAATTATTGTTTTTCTGAGATTTGCAAAGTATCTTGTAGATGCTTGAAGCTGCAGGATGTATTTTCCCTTAAGAATGAACATTAGGTAAAGACGTAGAACTAGTAGACCTGGAATTTCCCAGTACAATAAGCTGAACGTCGTACTTGCTTTGAATAATACCGCTATTTGCAACACTAATCACACCTTATTCCATTATTCAAAATATCTGCTGACGTTCGATTCTCCCTAGCGTATCTGTACACGTGTTCTACAGATGTTTCGCCCATCGAGAATCCCGAATGACAAACGCATACGTATTGATGCATTGCTCTATACCGTTTACACGACACGTGGAAAGCCAGTTTCAATTCTGTCTATCGTACAAGCGCATTGTACTTTTTTTCGAAATTTGTTAACTTTAATTCAAATGAAATTTCAGGAACTAAAATTTGGATTAAATTTACATTCACAGATACGATCGTTAGAAATTTCATTTAAAATTCAGGTATGGTAGATGATGCAGATGCTAAACCAATGATCTTTTATGTTCCTTAAACCTTCCATGTGCCACAGCTAATTTTATATTATATAAAATATAGAAAATGCCACAAAGCATTCAACATGAAATTTGTATTCTTCTCTACTTAATTATCGTTAATTCAAAAACTTATTTATCGTTCAAATTCCACTTCGATATCTTTTTCAAGGAAACCAAATAACATCGAAGATATCGTTCGATTAAAATTGCCGTTTCGACGGAAGCTAGAACAGAGAGCGTGAGGTCAAGCACTGTGACGCAATGGCAGGCGTCGCGACGCAGCGAGGCTACGACCAACAGGTGCCACGACGACGACGAAATTTTTCCTTCTCAAGAATTTTACCGTGAATTTTCTCCACCTCACTCCGCCTTCCCTTTTCTTCGATACACGTTACACGATTGTTTCAAGCCGGAGTTATTTCGACCGATGTTGATCGACTCGATCGACATTTTATTGACGCTTAAAAAAATAGGACGCCGCTAATGATGAGAAAACTCGGTTCATTCACTTTCGCGAACCAATTTTTTTTTTCTTTTCCTCCCTTTATTTTTTGATCTCGTAATTGGATCCAGCGTTGTAGCTGCGGGATGCCACGTCGAAGGTTACTAGAGATAGAATAGGTATTTTTTTGTGGTGGGTGCTTTTTATTGGATGATTTAATTGTGTGTTTTGGATCAATTAGTGTTTCGTGTAATTCACTTCGTGAGGCAGATTTTTTGTTTGTTTTTTTTTTAGAACGCGAAGTTAGAAATTCGGTGGTCAACAAAGTGGAAAGGTTGCTTTGTGCATTTTTTTATCAGATTTCCTGTGTTGGATAAAAATCTCGTGGAAAAACGAGGATATTTTATCTTCGAAATAAATCTATATTGATATATTACGCTGATCAAGTCTATCAAAATAAACCATAAAGTTTCTGATAAGCTAAACAGCGATATTACGATCCGGTACTAATATTGAGAAATTTACGCAAACTAAAATTGATCAATTTCACTTCCGAATTATTCATTGGTAATGAAGCACAAAGTAAATTATCAAAACTTCACCAGAAATTCAAAAATACTTGTTCATATTATTGAAGTATCTTCGTGACTATACAAAAGAAATTATACCCTTAATCACTATCATATACGTCATAGCAATATACGCGTAATAATTTCAATCCGTAATAATAACGCTCCAGTACAAACAATTACTAATTGATGAGCAATTCATAATAGTATGGCTCGTAACAATGTGCTTTACAACAATTCTACCATTACCCGTTAATGCTAGCATAAAGTAAATTATTAAAGAAGACCACGATTTTTAATACGACTGTGACAGTAGCAACGAATTCAATACTAGAATAATTTACTAGAATAATACTTTAAACGAAGAAAAATACGACACAAATCGTCAATGGTTAATATATATTCTCGTTTCCGTGGTGGAAGGAACATCGCGAGACAACGTGGAATCGAAGCCACTTAATTTACCTGCGAATCCATTTATATCGGAGGTTCGAGTCACGGTTTTGTAACCAGATTATCGAATAGTTCCAGCATCGCTAAGGAGTCGGTAACGTCCCGTGAACTTCCGCCGCCGCTTCACCTTCACCCTCGACCAGTCCACCTCGCCATCGCTAGTTTCTGTGTACCCGGCAGTTTCGCGGTACGTAATCCCGGTGAATGCGAGGCAGTTTTCTCAGCGAATGGGAAAACTGAACAAAAGCGACCCTGGAGGCCAATGAGAGTGCTGCCGTACGTGTATAAAGGTGGCACGGAAAAGAAAGTTCGAAGGGGATTTTTGAGAGCAACTTTTGGAACGTGTGATATCCGAGGAGAAGGCCGATTCTCGTGAGAAAATTGACCGTGGACTTAAAGCGATTGCATTGTTCGTTGAAAGGTTCGCGTATATTGTTACGGTGTGTAAGGTAATGGTTAAGGGTGCAATTTCATTTGATAGAGTCGATCGGAGAATTCCCAGGATATGAGAAAATACTTTTGATTTTTCGGGCTGACGCTTTTCATAGCTTGAAAAGCGATTATACAGATTTAGGAAATTTCGCGCGTTTTATTTACGGTTATTAACGCCTGTGGAAATGATCGTGGGAAATTCAGTGAGTATTCGGTTATATATGAATCGGCGGAGAATTCATTATACGAATTCCATATTCAAAGTGGCGAATTTCAGGGAACATTAACGGCCGTGTCCACAACCTGCCCGGGCAGACTGTTTTTCCGTATTCTCGATACGCCAGCACAGGATTTTCATCTGGTTTCGTCCGCTAGATTGAAAATCGATTTCGCCCATTGTTATGCAATTTGGTTCGGTCGCGCACAGAAAGTGTGCATAATTGTCGTTTCCGGTGGCTGTACGCGAGCCTCTTTCGCGGCATTATATTTCGATTAATCACCTTTTCTTCCCTGTATCTCTTTTTTCTCCCCCTCCCTCCTGTTAATCGATCCTTTTTCGTTAGTGTCATGCGCAATTAACGTATTACGTGCTAACATCCTGAATTTTCTTTCTGACCGATGTTCTTGGTCTGATTTTAGCAGAAAATAAACTAAAACGCTACTCATCTTTCGTAGTTAATTTTTGTTTCTTTTTTTTCTGTTTTTTGTGCAGAAGAACGAGAATGGCGATTCTCACATTTATAGGGAGGAATCGGAAAGTAAGATGGATATCTTGGAACGACATCGTTGCAACGTTATTATAGACAAGAATACAGCTTTTATCCGTCACGACAGGGACCACCATCACTCTTCGTGACGTTTCTCGTATTACTCGCACACTGTACAAATTGTACAGCGTTTCACGCGACGTTCATGTACTTTTTCTTTTTAGTTAGGAAATCGCTGTTCCCTAAAGCTAAGGTATTCATTTCGTACTATCGCGGTATTGCTTCATATAATTGTCATGCGATCTTCTTGAAGAAACTTGAGTATACTTGAAGAAACACAGAAATCTATCAACCTTTACAATAAGATCCACTTTTCTTCCATCGCCCATACTTTTCCTCTTCAAACACAAATTATTTGAGTACAAATAATGGTTCTTTATGTCATCAGCTAAATTTTGGCGAAGTTAACATTTATATAAAATTTTCATCATTAATAAATGAGTACACACAATGCAAAATCGATATCTTCAACGAGATATCTTCAATAAGGAATCTCACGTATATTTTATTGATTTTTTTATTCACATCTATAAACAAGTTATTTTATGTTACCATTGCATCGTTACTAGATATAATTTTCATTTCGATATTATCAATCCTTATCAATATATTCAATCCTTACAATTTCCATCAAATGTAACTGTATTTGTGAACTACGAATCACTCGAACGCATGTAATAGTCCCTTGTATTACCTAAATTTCGATGAAGCTGAATTACAATCTTGATGCGAATTGACAAGTGAATACAACGCAACGTCAAATATCCCGAAACTCGTCAACCAGCTCGGGATCGACGACTCGTGTCCCCAATTTCGCGCAGAATTTCGTTGGTTCGGAGGCGCGGAACGAGGGAAAACAACGCCGCTTCGATCGTGCGTACGGCATAAGCGCAATTTTCTGCTCGCTAACGGAATCCCTC
The DNA here is from genome assembly GCF_051014615.1 of Bombus vancouverensis nearcticus. Taxonomy (NCBI): domain Eukaryota; kingdom Metazoa; phylum Arthropoda; class Insecta; order Hymenoptera; family Apidae; genus Bombus; species Bombus vancouverensis. The sequence continues at coordinate 2,661,578 of NC_134924.1, forward strand.
GAATTGTCTCGTCCTGCAGCAGCATGCCAGCGATGCTTAGCACGAATACCATGGCTGGACGCCGGTGGATTTGAAACGTGATCGTAAGAGTACCGAGCGTAACCTCGAAACGTCGCCCTTGATGATCGATACCCTCTTGTACGGTCTATACCAGAAATATATTCAGAAAACCGATTTCCCGAGCTACGTTCTTCCGTTTTACTCGAAAGTCGAAATTTTGTGTAAAATTAACCAATTAAGATTTTTGTTGTAGTAATTGAGGAGTTCGCCAGAGAATTGAAACACGCGGTAAAGTGTTTAATCGGAGAAAAACGTTCATTATTATTTGGTTAACATTTGTTATTATGTGTATTTATAAATCTATAACAAATGAAACATTTATAATGCAATACCTTAGATCTTATGTATTATTTGCTGCAATTATCTGATTTTCGGGAAGATAAACATTTGTATCCATTTTCTGCCAAAACGTTCGATCGTTCATGGGAGAAATTAAATGCCAAGAACGCCGGAATAAGAGATGTATTTTTGGACAAGGGTTAATTCGAGAATGTATGTTATCCAGAATTAGATCAGTCGGAAACCGCGGTTAAGTTTGCAATGTCTAGACCGCTACGTATTTCTATACGATGGAATCTTTGTCAAGATAAGATCTTCCCTTAACGATGACCTTCTCGAGCGCTTAATTTTTGGTAGATCGAGCTGATCTAACGAATCGATCAACCGGAAGAAGAAGACCGTGATTCGTTCACAAGCCTCTGATGACCCATTGATCTCTTTCAGGCCAAAGTGTTCTCTTGGAGGACGTTCTTTCTAACTTCTTCTGTAGACGCAAGCAGAACGTGCAATAAATTTATCGAATTTTCCCTGCGTTTCTACCATTCGGAGAACAACTGCTCTAGCATTCATCGAATTCTGGTTGAGACTATTTCATTCGAAAGCGAATTATCTCTTCGAGCATACTTGGAGTAGCGTTCGAACGTGTTCTTAAATGAAACTCACCTTTTGTTATTTTATCCGGAAGGCTTAAGTGTCCTACGAAAGATATGCATCCACTTTCTCGATGATGTTTTGCGTATAATAAAAAGAGCTGGTCGGTCGATTCGACTACGAGTATGTCGTTATGTATGTGCGTGGCATCATGAGCTCAAGAGGAAACCGCGAAGAGGGATGTACCGAGTAATGTTGCTGACTAGCAAATAGTCTCTTGTGGATCTTGGGGTCAAGATGGTATCCTCGACACGATCCGGTGGTTTCGACCGTGAAGAGATCCCGCAACCTCTAACTGATTCCTATTGAGCGTATAATACCTGCCGCGTTTCCGGTAACCAGTCAAAGTCGGATCTTTTCATTTTCTACTTACTCTGGAATATATTTTAAAAAAATCCGCGCGCATAGGGAAGTTTTTAATTATGCAATGGCATTTCAATGTAATACCGTGGAATGGTAGAGTTTTGATATGAAACGTAGGGCTTGACGATGGATGTCGTTTAACATTTTGATGAAAAATTAAATACTTTACATTGTGTCGGTAGAAACGTTACGTATAGGCATTATGAATTTATATTAAATGTTAATGCTAACTCTCAGTGATTTTACGTCAAACCGTATTCGCCGTTATATTTCGTTCACGTCGGAGCTTTCGCCGGGATATTTTTTAGTAGATACTGTCTAACCGACAGCGCAGATGTCTTTGACGTTTTGGGAAGACATATGAAACTTTTGGAAATTTTATTCCCGCCGGAGACGGTTTTATCTTCGCCGAAGATGGTTGTGCTACTTTGATACTATTTCTTCTATGCACACACGTATCCTTTATTTTCCTCTCTCTTTTGCAAATTCAATTTCTTTTACGTCAGCCATGTTATTCTATATTGCCGTTTAAATAATGGCTTCTGTGCTTTCGAACGTATAACGAGTAGCAAACAAATATTCAAGTTCAGTCACGAACATGAAAGAAGTCGACGTTTTTGCAACTGACGTGCGTAACGTTTACGTAAATTTCAATTTTCTAAAAATATTAGCGAGTATATGAACCATACGTGCATTTATGGAAATACTAGAAGATGTCGTAAACTACAGATCTGTCAGTGTTCTTTTAATCCAGCTAATAGTTCGATCATTTTACGGTAAATTCATTTTACGCAACACCAATCGATTTTATCCTCTTTAATTTTATTTCACATCCGTCACGTGCTTTCTCGCCCGTTTACATAGCACGATTTCAAACGAAATTCGGTCCGAGCGCGTTCGAAAATCTCTTTGGAAAATTATTCCGCACGAAACACGTTCAATCGACCGCGTTTTCCACGTAGTGCATCGCAAATCACGTCGTCGGTGTCGCAGTTAATACAGCCGAAGGATGTCTGAACGTGTATCCACGATAAAATCCTTGTTTGCGTTCCAAAGCGGATTAAATATTCCCGTAGGGATGCCGCGAGAGCGCTCGCGCGTTATACACCGTTCCTACACAGAAATATGCCTCGTGTTACGACACACTTCGCGAGCGATGTATCACGACGCTGCTCGTACCAGGGATTAGCCGTATCCCCCTTTCTACACGCGCTCGTACTACTCGAGCGACCGATCGCTGTCGCACAATTTCCTCGAAATAATCCATTAATAACGTCTCTCTGTCTCCGAGGGCTACGACGAAACGTGGCTTCCCTTCCACGAACAGAATAGGCGGCAAGATTTACTTTACAGCGAACCCTGGATAAATTGAGATCCATTTCATTCGCGAGTAGACCAAGTTAAAATTTAAAGGAAGTTTCTATGTTTCTGCTCTTCTTCTATTTCATAAATCATAGAAGAGGTTTAATTTACGTGTACAGAAGCGTGTAGACATACTGGTTTACACAGGTACACGGAGATACGTATGTATCAAGTTTTGTACTCATCGTTTCTTTATTTTTGTAGCTACACTCGAATATTCGTGTTTTAGAATTGGATGTGGAAAAAGTTATAATTATACGTAAATACACGAATTTTTATATGAATTTTTTATATGAACACACGCGTAGTTGCGATGTTCTTTTATCACGTAAGTTTAAATTTGGACAGTTACAGCGCTGAAAAATTTTGAAGTTTTTTACTTTTATTTGGAAATTCTTTTAGTATTTGACTTTTCATTCCCCATTTTTTCAAATCTTCGCCAGGCACCATGTCAATTGAACTTCCTTAATTTGGTCAAAATGAATTTGACGAATTCAGGTGTTTTCTTACAATTCGTTAAATATAACTCAACAATTTTTGCTTCACACAATATAAAGACTGGGCAATTTATCGCAAGGAATCAGATCATCAGTCTCAATAATTATTTACAAGAAATTGTTTTTACACTTATAAGTAAGAAGTACAATTTCTCTACGATTAGAACTCGCGCGCAATCCAGAGATTCTAAAAGTTTCTGTTCCACTTCCTCCACCTATTTCCTCAACAAATAATCACACGTATCGAACGACGTATCGCGCGATCGAAACGTCAGGAAGAAGCTTTAACGAACCTTTTCTTCCTTAAGGAAGAAGTTCAACGTCTCCTCTGGAAAAACAATTCGATAGACTTTAGGTCCCCGAAGCCACTTAAATTTTATTAAGAGGTCGCCCCCGTGACTCGTGCAACTTTCATGTGGACTCCGTGTCTCGGAGAAAAAGTGGGTGGACGGGACGAGAAGTCGAAGGGAAGTTTCGGAGGCGTTCGCGAAAACTTTCCGGGGCAATCGCTCGCGGCGACGAGAACCAGCCAGCAAGAAGCCCCCGATAACGTTTTTCTTCACAGACACTCTGATAATCCTCTCACGGCTTCCGACGTTTCACGACCAAATAGTCTCGACCACCACGCGGTTTCATCCCCTCGATGGAATATTTTTCAAACGTCCACCGGCGAACTTCCTGTCCCGGCCGAGACGTTTCGACAGATCCACCCATTTTTACTTCTCCACCGAACTTCCCCGTTTATACGAGTTAGAGTTTTCCGCTATTTACTGCCTTGTCGTCGGTTGACTGATGGGTAGATTTAGAGACTGTTGGATAGATTCCAAGTATTCTTCCTTCGAGATTTAATTGTTTCTCTCTGCCGACAGACCAGATACATTTATACTTGCAGTATTTATATTTGTGGAAGGTGTTACAAAAGGAGGTAAGTTCTCTTAAACGTTTCGAGGTACCGGACGAAAGTAGTAAGAACTCGGTTGTCTCTTTATATAGATATTAGAAAAGTTTCTATATATTAATATATTTTCTGTTTTTAGACAAAACACAGTGAACGTAACAAGTTTTAACGACTTATTTTATTTTGTGCAAATTGATTATTCAAAAAACAAAAAAAGAAAGATACACTGCCTTTCTTTACAGTTCAACAGTATAATAGCAAATAAGGGATTTGATACATATGGATACATATGAATTTACAGATAGCTACTTAGATAATATAGATATATGTATGCACTTCTAGACAAACGTACAGGTTGCTGTTTAATATTTACATATAGAATTTTACGTATGGAAATACGCGTACATAATGTGGCAAATAATTCGACAAGCGCGTGATTTTGAAATGAACGATCAAATTAAACTCCATGAAAATAGAACATATTGGAGGAAATTGGAAACTATGATCAACTTCAAAATTGCTACACGATCATGTCTGTACAGCAGTTGCCATCGAAACCATTTTATATTGCATTCTGCTCGTTTCATCCGGATCTGTGAGAAAGATCGACGATCTCGAGCATTGTAGCAGATAGAGGAACAGTGGATTACACCGTTGGAACGTGTTGCCCGGGGCTCGATCGCGACGGTTGGCGACAAAAATAATAGGGAAACTTTCCCCATTGACCTCGGGATTTATATGGAACCGTAAATCCCGAAATATTTCCGGACCAATATGGCCGAGGGTCTGAGTGCCGTGTTGGCGACGAATTCGCGGGACTTAATTCCGTGTTCGACATTCCCAATTCTCTCTGCAGAGAATTCTAGGTGATTTGTGTTAGGAACCGATGTGATTTCATCGCGATCATTTTGATATTTAATCTCTCTATTTAGACTTTAATATCTTACACTACACAATGTGAAACATAAATTATTATAGCAAATAAGGAACAGTTCTATCATCAATAGTCAGTTATATTGTAGAAGAAGAAATTGAAGAGGCTGTTGCGATAAGGAGGTAGCTCTGATATTCAAATTGTATTTACTGGAAGAGGAAGGAAAATTTAAATTTCCGGGAAATGACGCTTTACGTGCGTCAACTTAATACGTTCTAACAGTTCCACGAGAGAGGTTAAAATTTCAACGCAAAATTTTATAGAAAATTCACGGGCAAACGCATTCCCTGATTTTCCAATAATTTTTTCACGAAGTGAATTAGAAGGACATCGACGTCGAACAATTTCACGTATTTCATAAACTCTGCGAAACTCTCGACGAAAAGCCCGTCAAGAAAGTGAAGCGTGTCCTCTTACCAATCTCCTTCGCCCGTGCTTCCTATCGAGTGTCGCGTTCAAAACTTAATATCATAAACGTTCCCGGGACGTTTTTTTCGCTACGTTGAATTTCCAGCGAGAATGAGTCGAAAACGATTCGCCGTGTAGCGCGGTCGTTGAATTCCATAAAATCCCTCGACAGCTGCTCAAAAATGTTCGCTTCTATTCGACGCGTATCATATATTACATTTCCACATGCATGTACAATAATGTACATATATGTATATACACACATATATTCGGTTAAAAGAATTTTCAATGCAATCCATTCAATCGTAGCTCGTTCATCGACAACTTACATAAACACCGTTCCTGCGGTGTTTCCAATCGAAAATATTTGCAACTCGGTTTCCTTGGCCAGCGCCTGAACGAAATGGAGACGCTTCTCCCACCTTCCTTACATTTCTCCTTTTTACTGATCGTACAGTCGCTAAAAAACATAGCGTTCATTTTCCTGTCTTTTTTTTTCTTTCGTCATGCGGAAAACTGTAGCTCGAGCCAGGGTACGTTGGACTAATAAATTTTTCCTGCGCCATCGTGTGTAGGGATGAAACGTAAAAGCATGCTTCTTTATATTTAATGTTACGAGCAGACCCAACTGCCAACGCACATACTCTCTTAATTCTTTCTTGCAAGTCATATTTGTCGATCGTTAGGTTGATTTCAGTGGCGTTGGAAAATCGATCGGCGAGGTTTGGATACGAATTCACAACTTTTTTCTTTTTTTTCTTATTCTGCAACCTTCGTGGGTATTATTAAGAATTTCGTTTCGACTCAATTACTGATTTGTATCTATAAAATCTTCCAGCGTTGATACGATATTTAGACAATTTGCATTTCCAGAAGTTAGATGCGGCACTAACGAAATCATATCGCAGAAGATAATTTCATTCATTTATTTATATATTTATCCCTATCGAAGACAAATGCATTCATCTAATTATACAATAGTTAAACTGTTCACGTTTTCTAGAATATATGCAAATGTCTCTTACTTGCGGTGTAAATTTTCAATGAAATGAAACGTTTGTAATTTTACATAGAAGTTTTATGAATTCGCGTCGATTTAAGAATCGCTTCGACAGCATGCTGTATTCGAGTTGGAACGTTCTACGCCGCAATTATACGGCGCATAAAGTTACGCAATTGAAAATGCGCGCGTAAGACTATACGAGGCGCTTCTCGAATGCTCGAATGCAACCTATTCGATTTCCATTGGGCGACCTCGCTTCTCTTCCTTACGGCTGATTAAAGGCACTAAGAATTTTTCATCTGTTGGCTTTCAGTGTCACCCATTAATTAATTTCTATACAAGAGGCGACACAAATATTACGCAGCTGGCTGGTTAAACTAGAAGTCGAATCATCCTTTTAAAAGGTATTAGAGGGACGAGTCATAACGATAATTAGAAAAAGCAACGAAACAGACAAACGTAAGGAAACATAAAATAAAAATTGGCGGAGTATCACTTTTGTAAATATTCCATTGTTTTCCGATGATTTACTGGATAAACGAATTTCATTCTGTCCTAGAAGCTTTCGTTTGGAGAAATTAAAAAAAAAAAAAAAACGATCGAGTTGAAAATTCCAAGAGCGACGATTTTAAGTAAAAAATTGAAACGTTGAATGTTTCATCAATGGAAATAGACTAAAAATCTTTTCCCAAAGAGCCGAATGTAAATCTTTGAAAACTCCATTTTCCATATGTACTAACTTCTATCGTATTTACTCAATGCTAAGCTATTTTTAGTTCTCGTAATTCAAGCTTTTTGAATTATAGAAATTTTATGACGAGTTCCACAAGCTGCGTTCGCGTCCACTTCGACTTTCGCCGGAATCAACGGATAGAAAAGTCCACTTGCTGCCTTGATTTTGCTATTAGGTCGAAGAAAACTGCACCCAGCGAGTGCAAGCCCTCGTGGTTAGTCAATAAGAATCGCTTTAACACCGAGTTAACTTTATTCGATCCTCTAGAGTCGAGAGGCTTATCGCAATGAGAGCATACTCTCATCGGTTATTTAATCGTCCCTTCCCATTTTATCAACTTATCGTTGAAGGGTTCGCGGAATATCGAGAACAGTTCCGTGGACTACTCAGAAGTTCCCAGCATCGCCATTGTTTTCAATAAGATCGTTGCCACTCCCGTGATCATCGATTGAATCACGGTTTATTATTTTTCATAAATTTATGAGAACCATTTCGTTTCAATCCTATATTTCGCAGTTCATTAATTCCGTTATTAAATCGCGATGCATTCTGTTCGATAGCCTACGATAAATTTTTTGTGAAATCCTCGATGAATCGATCGGATGGAATACCATACATATACCATACATATGTGTAGTATAGTCGCTTAAAATTGTTCGAACTTTTGATTATTTTCGACGAAGTATAACTTGATTCGAGAGTTACAGATTGAGATAAAGATCGGCGATGATTTTATTTTCTATTGTTATCTTTATACGTGTATCATGAATCGATCTTTAAAGACTGATATTTAAGTAGAAATATTTATGCATTATACGCGGATTGAATATTATACACATAGGTAAATCTTAAAACGCTGTTTAATTGTTTCGTTTAGAAAATTCTTTATTCCTAGGTTGTTTAATTTCTAATATCAGATAAATTCTAATATCAGGAAAAAAAAAGTTCTTCTAAATTATTGGAAACCCTACTTCAATTATTTCAGTTAGTAATACGTATTTCCGTTGGATGGTACATTGAGAGATTAACTTCTAAATGGAAATTTTTAATTATCTCCACATCATGTCTAATAATGACCATTCATATGATGATAACCACGATAAAAAAAATATATTCGGACATTTTATCACCACTAGGGCATAAATCAAGTAAAATTGCACGTTTTCTAGCGTCCAACCTGTCCGTGGTGAATATTCTCTGGGAACAAGGTAACAGTTTTTGAGTTCTTATCCTGATACGCCCAGGTTTTGCATACGTGTAGCTTCTGCATAAACAAACGATTATTTTCCGCGCTGATTCCGTCGCTTCGCTCGCAACCCTTACATTAATTTCGTGTAACAAAGATATCCGAGGTAGTTATCCCTATTTAATGTGTCTCATTAAAATCCCACGCTGCTCTTGTCGAATATAAATGCGTCTTTGAATGGTGGCGCGCTATTTATTCCTTGAAACTACTCCACGCAACTATTGGCCATCTTTGTGCGAAATTTGCGTCGCGTATCGAATGATAAAGAAGGAGCGGAGGAGGCAAATGAAGCAACTGCGAATAAACTTTATAGATCTCTTTCTTATCTTTGCTTTCTCGTTGTTTTTGAAACAGGATACTTTCGCCGTCGACACTTGGAATTAGTATGCAAACTTCAAAGAGGAAAGAACATCTACGGGGTGCTTCAGAAATGTGGGTACAAAGGTAACTGGGTTAGCAGAACTTGTAAAAAAGGACGAAGAAAGCTTTAATAAACAGCGAGAGAGCTCTTTCTTCCGAAATATTTCCTTAGCCAGAAGTAGCGTTTAGTAAAATTAGGTCTTATTTGAGAGACGTATTCAAACTTAACGCTTGCGTTGGCTTAATTTACCAGAAAAAAAGACGGCTGTATAAGTAAACCTCGGCCTATTAGGTTTAGATAAATTGTTCCATTATTCTATTTCAAATTTATTTTGAAAATAATCGGAACATTGTAAATGAAGGTATTACTTTTGGTAGTATTTACGACAGTTTTTTTGAAGAAAATTATTTGTTTGTTCAAAAATCTAGGATAACATTCAATATAGATATTTACGTACAGGAATTTTTATATCCTACTATATTTAAAAGGCCGAAAGTAAGAAACCTCGTTCATAATTTTTTGTCTTATAACGAGAGAAACTTTTGCCCATAAAGCATTAAGAAAGATATTCATCGAATCCTTCAGAATGGCCAGAAAAATAACCTGATCGTGAAATGAATATCGAGGATCTAACGACTGGAACTAGAATGAAAGTGGAATGTCGAGATCGATTTTCTCGAATAACCGAACAAATTTTCAGCTCTCAAGTCCACGATGGCCAGACGAAAGCCACGGGAACGAACGAACGAAGGTTCGCCAAGTAGCAAAGATCATTTCCACCTGGCTCGATGAATCATACGGTCCGTGAAGCGAAAAAAAACTCGTTTTGAGGAAGTTGAGTGGTTTCGACCAAGTTCCCGATATTTTCTCCCCGGAGATTACTCGAACGCGCTTAGAATTTCTCTGAAAAAAAGCAACGATGAGGTATTTTCTCGCGGTGTTATCCTTACGAAAATTAGCTTGATGAGCAAATATTTCGAGGATTTATCGTGCCATTCTTGGTTTACGAGCCTCTTAATGATTCACTTTGTTCCTGCTTCTTTAATCTTCGAAAAGCCACGGCGTGTAAAGAAATTAATGGGGAAAGAAAATTCTATTCTCTGACTATAACGACTGCTTTGCGTTCTTTGACTGCGAATTAAATTAATAGGCAAAAACAATTTTTCTCTCTGATGGTAACGACTATCTCGTGCAGTTTGACAGAGGATAATATCAATTCGACGACGATAAAATTTGCAATACAATTATACATTTGAATAAGTGAATCGATTAAACAAATATATTGGTTAAACAGTGAAGCTACATAAATATTTAATACATTTTTCTGCATAAAGATATAAAATGTGTACGTAGACACGATAACATAAGTAATGGAAATTAAATATATTACATTTGTATCTTTAAACTTCCATTAAATTTAATGAAGAGAGGGAAGAGAAAGAGGGTATGTTACGCGAAATAAACATAGTACTCGTTTTATGCTGCTATCAAAATTATGTGTAGACTCTGCTGTAAAAGGGAATCCAAAGATTTTCTTGCTTTAGTAGAAAATTTAATATCGTCTCGTATGAACAATTTTGCTTGAATTACTTTCTTCATTTAATTCTAAGTCGAGCGAGGGAGAGATCTATCATTTCTAAGCAAACTATTTAACATTACCAGTCCAGTAGGGAGTATTGCGAGACAACGTTTCCCACTTCTAATTAACGTTAAAAGCTGAAAAAAAACGTCTTTAATGGGTTCTGCAGGCAAACAAGTTATTTATGCGTCGTCGTAGTTACACGGTCGCGGTATATTCGTGTTAATTTATCTTTTTGTTCCGTTACTCCCTGGGAAGCTTTTTTTCTTATTTAAGCTTTCAAATCCTATACGGATTTACTTGCTATACATTATGAATATAAGTATACAAGTACATTTTATATTTTAATATTACAGTCTTTGAGAAAAGACAGGAAACAATTGCACGCGGGTACATTCGATTTAACGAATAAGACAGTCAAACTCGGGGGCAGTTGCAGGTACTTGAGTTTCAGACGTTGTGGAATTAATTTCGTTTTTTGAGTATGAAACAAAGGGCATTGCTATATAATATGATCTACATGATATAGTCTTGATTTCTATCTGTGCATGAGTATTTCTGGTTGTTAATCATGCGAACTGGAGCGACAGATGCATCAAGATTGTAGCAATCAGCCCTGCAGCGACTGATCATAACGATTAATTTACGGGAGAGTTCTCTGTTGAAAAACCAACCTTTTGCTATTTTAACCAAACTTTTCACTGTGCACTTTCCTCGACTAAACACATAACTCACTTATTTATTCTTTTCTTTTTTATTCGTTGGTTAATTTGCCAACTATTCGATCATTGAGACGTATCTTCAGAACCAGCAATTACTACGATTTAATTGATTCCTCGTACAACGTTCATAGACGGATCAAAGTACCATGGAAAATCTGTTGGACTTTCTCAGGTTAGAAAATTACGGAAGAAACGAATCGTTTCGAGCGGCGGAACAAGGGAAGATCTGCTTGGCTAGTCGCCTAGAGATTCTTCCAGTCAGAAGGGAAAGGAGGAGGATCCTTTAACCGGGCGAAAAAAAAAAAACGGGCAAAGTTTGCCAACGGAAAACCGGCATCGGGATAAAAAATCAATTAGCGGCGGTTGCAAACGAAAGAAGGCCCGAGGGATCGCTTTTTCTGCCCGGATGCATCCGATGAGGCTTAATATAATTACGCTCGAATATTTCATTTCGAGTTTCTGGAGCACGGAATTCCCCTGTAATTTTCGTGTAAGCCTCGGGTCTCCTAATTTTACAATCGGTCAAAAGATATGGGAAAGCTTTTAATTGCTTTCCTAATCACTCGATGCAGTTATAAATTCCAACATGGATCGCGCAGCTTCACAGTAGGTAATATTAGGAATATTGTTGTGTTTCTTTGGAGGTCTTGTTTTTATATTTGTCACATAAATGGAAAGAGGAGAAGAATTTATAGTACATAATTTTGTAGTGGTATTTTATGTAAAGTTATAGGAGCAAAAGAGGGAGAAGTTTATTTTTGATAAATATTTATTACTATATTCCATATTAAAGGATGTACGGTGCAGGTCCAAGAATTAATTGCCAATACAAAATATTCAAACGACTGGATACATTGAAGCAAGATAACGTATAAAATAAACGGTAAACATTTCATTTTATGAAGTATATGATTCTCTCAAGACTCGACTTTTTGTAGTAGAATCTCGTGGCAGACTGACTTCTTGATTAATGAACACACTTGACGTGTAGAGGCAGATAATCTTCTAAGTATTCCTTTTTCAGTGGAAGTAAATCTCATACAAAATCTACTCCATTTTAAAACAGTATTACATTTTCTTATCTCTCGACCAATACGAACTAACCCGATTCTACATAACTCTGGAAAAACATGGAATTTTCCCTACTCACTATAATTAATAATACTAAACAATACGGAAGATAATATTTGGAAACGTAATATTCAAGACGTTGTATTAGCAGTAATCACAAGTTTCCGCTCTAATGTCCCGCTAAAGTGAACGTCGTTCTGTAATAAAATATTCTTCGTCAATTATCCTTCCCTACTCCAACGTTTATTACTTGCTATTCAATCCCAAGATTCATTTCCAAAATACCTGCTGCTATTAATGCCTAATCGCCTAATCAACGCCTCATTACACCGATATACACCGATATAACATGTAGGAAACACGGAACTGGAGGAACGTGGCAGGCAAAAATCAAACAGCGGGACGACCATCAATTAACGGCAACTCGATCCCATCCCTTCGTGGCCACTTCACTAATCAAATCGATCCCGGCCAGCAAGAATACAGCAATTTCGATCGCTGCTCGCGTGCCTGACCTATTTCCAACTACCTGGCATCTCTTCGTCTATTCGGAGAGCAACAAGAAATCCTACGAGTACGAGCTGCATTCGTCGCGTAATTAAAATCGTGTGCACCGCAATACGAGCGTGATACAGTCAGGAAAAGTAAGGTAGACTACGCGACGAGGATGCATTTGTGAGAGGGCAGCGATTGCGGTGGGTTGCAGGAGAAGGGTCGTAGACAGATCGCAGAGGTGGAGGGTTGCCCTTTCACAGCAGCTTGACGAAGACAACACGGCGACGGGACGGTGGGAACAACGGCCAGCACAGAGACAAAAGTTTTCGGGGCCGTGGAAGAGCCACGGCCGTGGCTCTTTGCGGCCATGCGCCCCACCTATCGATCCGTCACCCCCTCAACAGCCGCGGTCACCTACAGCATCGACAACCGGCGATAGCCCCGTGAACAACAGCGTTCATCGAGATATTTTGTTTCGCGAGACGCGGTCAGCGCGATCTTAAAATATGGTTAGAAAATTGAAAGAAAGGATGAACATTAGAAGGGTAGAGAATATTGGGGGGGGGGAGAAAGGGTGGAAGGAGCTGGTATGAAGTATCGAAGACTGAATATCATGCAGTGCAGGTCCTGTGTGGCGAATAGTTTCAGGGTTGGGACCTCGAATACCGCTTCAGTAGAAAAAATGAGGAAGAAAAATCCTGGAAGACTGAATGACTTATGAAAAATTAGGGGAAATCGGATGGCTGAGAATTCATAGTGGTCCACTGTTTTAGTTTCTACAAAATTGTAGAGAAAAAAGTATTCGGGCGTACGATTGCTGCACTGAGATTCGAACCCGGATCTTTGGCTTATCGAGTGAGTGCTTTCTCAATTAAGCTATTTGTTAGCCAGACAGACGTCGGCGAATATTTTCCAAACTCCCAAGTTTCAAATGGCTACCGCCTACAAAGTAACGTTCTATATTCATTATTGCTATCAAAAATTGATTATATTCGTTCGAGTCATGGGAACATGCCGCGACAAAGAATAGAGTTACGGCTAGACTGCGGATTTCTACACATTTGTGAAAAATTGAAAAAATGCACACGATATGATTTTAATAATTAATGATACGAAGTACATAGAATATCTAAAGTACAGCAGTCTCTGTGTAGATTTCATTTATTTCATTATACCCGTAAGAATTGAAATTTCCATCGACACCCATAACTCAGTTATAATTTTTCTCTCTTATTAATTGTCAAAGGAAAGTGACGATACAGTAAATAGAGAGAAGACGTAGATCAGTCGTTATTCAGAAGGATCACGCGAATTCAAATCTATTCTATCCTAAGTTCAATGGTCTTGGCGTGGCCGTTTCCGATTGCCGACAAATTCCGGATCTTTATCTGGCCGTGTTTCTCCGCACCTTTGTACATGAACGTCTATCCTCTTCGCCACGCGCTCGTTAATGGAGCGTCGAATCACCGTGAGGGAATCGATAGAAAACACGAACACCAAGTGGCGCAGCCTCTCTAACGCGGCTTTTCGACAGCAATTACTTTCTCTCCGAGCAGATTGCCGTGCGGCAACATCTCGCAATTTCCGGAAACCGCGCTTTTTTTCCCCGCCATCTCCCTCTATCGTCAACGACGATTCATTCGGTTCGCGGCTTACCGACGGTTTGTTTATTCGTGGCTCGTTTCCACCACGAACACCGCGAATTCATTTTTCTCGATCCTTCTCCAGATCGATTCCTGTTATTTTGTTACGTTTGCATTGCACCCCCGGCGAACGATCAACGTGCATGGAAATTCAAATTGGTTCGCAGATCTCGTTTTATTTTCTGAATTTGGTGTTGATGGTAGTAACTATGTTCTCTATTGTTTTGCGCACTAGGGAACTCGTTAAGCATCGTAAGATTTCCAAGAATATGAGATGCAATCATTGGAAATGCAAGTCTTGACAGTTGATTCATATAGTATAGAGGTAATTGTACCTTTAGATTGTTAAAAAATTACGATTCGGACGAGTTGAATTGGGAAATAGTACACGTTCAAAGATGCATTGTAGTTTATTTCTTTTCAAGTAACAATTGGTTGACTAGACAAAGAGATTTGTTTGGAATCGCTTTATCAAGTTATTTAGTTGCGAGAATAAAGTTTGACGACAGTTGGTTGATTATTGGGACTCTGGTAGTCCTATGTAGCAATTATTTCGATCAATATCAATAAAATACGTAGGTTCCGGGCCTACGTAGGAAGATAATTTTTAAGGATCGTAACTTTATGACATTCCGAATTATCGTATATTTAACAGTGCATAATTTTAGTTGACCTGATTCACAGAATCTGCAGTTCCGAATTAACATATCTATTCACTGCGGGCTTGTTTCATTATCTACATTCCTGCACATTAATAATTTTCATATAATAGCTGGTCGTTATCACATTACAATATTTCTTAATTATTATGAAATTTTTCTCAGAACTTCATGATACTATTCCATATTATTTACAATCAAATTGGTGCTATACATCTAATCTAAAAGTATGTACCTGATGAACATTTTACGTGAAATATTGTACTCCTTCACAGCAAATATAAATAAAAAATCACCATTGTCGAAAGAGAGGCTTCGAAAGCTCAAGTATCAAGTACCAACGTATCGTTTCTCACAAATTTTTCTGTTATCTAGATAGCGAATAAAGGGCTATAAAATATACAGATTCATCTTATTATTGCGAGGGATCGTTCCACAGACTGCTGTCTCGTTTCCGTAGCTCAATTTCTCAGAACGTGAAATCCACGTAAATTATATATTCGTTACGGCGCTTAAGCGCAGCTGGAGACCATGAATGGAGGCTGATTATACGTCGTGGACTTAAGCGGTTCGGTAATTTCGAGCGCAGCCTCGACCATGATGTCTTAGAAGCTAGCCGAGTTCCAGGGTTGGAAAGTTTAGACAGAAAGCCATTCGCCTATTTTCCGAACGTATTAACGGGCCAACGAACTCGATCGCCTATGACATCGAGAAGAGGCTATTAAAACCATTATCGTCGCGAACGAACAACTTTCTCTTCCAAGCAAGTGGTACGAGTCAATGATTTCCGCGTCGAATCGTCCAGAAGATTCGCCGGAACTTATGAGCAAAGTTTTATTTCTGAAGTTTCTCCGATGAATAATACAGGAATTTTTCTTTGTATCGTTACTAATTAAAAATGGAGCCGCCCAGATGGAAGAGATGAGATTTTAATCGAAATTTCACAGCCGAAGGAATAATTGGTAAGATTTTCTTACAAGGAAGTTGGATATTATTTTGCAGAATTCGATAGCAGTTGTACGATGTAAGGATTAAACGAATTTTTCTGGACATTAATTATTTCTTATTCGCGTAGATAATTGTTGCGATGAAAATTTTGCAGAGGGAATAATTCACTGTACAAAGTGGCAAGTATAATATTCAATATCTTTAAAATATTTCACTTTCAGCCGTTTCTGAAAACGCGATCCATCTCTCTTGGAATTATCCTATATACCAGCTAGATGTAAAGCGTTTGAAGTTTGAAGAGACACTCTGGCGGCAGCGTTAAAGCGCGGAGTATCAGCGAGAAATATTATTCGGTTGCTGTCGAGAAATATCGTCGCGTTGCTCATTGTGTAGCGTGCCGAGACCGCGTCGAAACAAAGCGACAAGGTATTTCACAGAAATAACGCACACGCCACTCGTAATTACTATAATTTTTCAACGATAATTTTGTTGCGCTTGAACCTACCAAAATTTCCTATCTCTTTTGCTCTTCCTCCCGTTTGATTCTTTTTCTCTCCTACAATCGTTCTCGACCCAGATCAAGGAGCAAGTTTTTCAAGCTCACTCGACCGTATTACACGACCTTTTTCAGAAATTCAAATTAAAAAACCGCTTGGCTCGTGTCGGAAGCCAGGCACTGCGCGCGGGCGCCCTGTTACAGGAGCTACGAAATATTTCCTGGACCGATGCTTGAATCATCGGATCACGAACATTACAACCGTGAAATATTTTCGGCAGGTACATCGAAGAATCCAAGCGGCCATAAATCACCAGCTTTTTTGGTTATTGGAACGTCCCCTCGAAACGCATCGTGGCTCTTCCAACTTTCCAGTGGAATGTCAGGTCGACTTGCTTCGAGGCAATACCATGATTTCCCTTTGACCCGCGATTGAACGTCGCCGTCTTAAGGATTTTACTAAACGATAAATTAGAATTTCATTCCGTCAACAGATGTGTTTCAAATTATTAGGGAACTTCCGAATAGGGTGGGCTTTCTCAGGCTTTTTCAGACTTTCTCAGGCTTTTTCAGACTTCCTCAGGAATTTCATTTTATTGTCGTGTTGCGTGGTTTGTGCTCCTACAGAGAATGTTCGCTTTCGGCGATGACGTAAGAGCTTGTCGATGTGGCGGCGGCGTAGCGAGGTTATAAATAAAAACATTAAATAAAACACTCGGAGTCGTACATGTTTTATGGAAGTATTTTGAATTTTCAGATTGCTGAAATTATGTATGAAGCAATATTTTTAGATTGTGTGTATATTAAGCACAGAATAAATTTTTCGTTTCTTCATTTGATCGTCGAAAAATATATTAGGAAAAGTAAGTACTTTAGCGTGTGCGCTGTGTGGAAAATAGCAAATTACATACTTATGGAACCTGTTTCCTAGATAGTATGTCACACGACGTACTTTAAAAATATGCTACACAGAACGAAACATTTCCCCTACACATATTACATTACTGTTTCAACTTCTAAAATTCATGAACATTAAACCTCGCTCGATGTTACAACCTCGCTATGCATTATAACTTTTAATTCCCAATTTTTAATAGTACACTAAAGCAAACATTATCCCAAAAAACAATAAAGAATTTAGTACGAGAGAAAAAAAAAGTAGATTGTTGGACACGGTGGAAGCACGATAAAACGTTGTGATTTTTTGCGCCATAAAGCAACGCCAAGACCACAGCGAAATAAAATCACGAGGAGCACGCTAAACAGTCGTTCCCTTCCCTCTTGGTTTCAATGAAATATCAGGCTGTGATCGCGAGAAATCCGTGACAGCTTTGCGGTGGAAAAAGCTGCGCGAAGCTCGTCAGCTCGCGAGGAATCGAAGCTGACGCGCTCGCTCGGAAGGTTGCTCCCGAATTTTCGACAAACTCACCGCTTTTCCATCAAACCTGTTCTGTTCCGCCTTTTTAATTTGAACCTTTGTCCGGTCGAATCGAACGATTTATCCCGATTTTCTCTCACATTTTCCATTATTCCTTTCATTTAACTTGTCATTACGCGTTTTTGTTAAAAATTATGCTTTGAATCAGTTTCGTGATTCTTTATTCCTATGACATCGCGTAAATTATTTAAACACGTTCATTGTTCCAGCGTTTTACACGAACTTCGTATAATCGAATCGTCTATCTTCGTATTTTTCATAACTTGTGTTATTTGTCCATTAAAAAGAAAATTCAAGAAACGACAACGAAGATTCCAACAAACATGCCGGGAGTTCGATAAATATGATAAAAAATTATATAAAAAGTATATCAGTTTTCACTTCTCGTTCGTGGTTTATACGATACGCTGAATCTGTTAAATACTATTGATATGACACGCGTGAGTACTCATCTGAGAATGATCGAGTTTATGGTTTGGAAGTCGATTATTCGGAAACGCGAGTACTTCGAATCAATGGTATGAATAATTCTATTTCAATACGACCACGGTAGCTGACTGCTTCGATATTATCAAAAACATAAACGTTTTGAGTGAATTTGACTCAGAATATGAATGAAACCGATGTAGTCGAGAATATAAATATTCCGAATCGATATGAATATGAATACACGCTTCGAACCGATGTAACCGCTACTATAAATATTTCATACCGATATCATCGAACATATACGATGCCCACGAATCAGTGTAATCGAAAATAGAAAATATATGGAAATATTTCGAGCAAGTCGGTTATTTGAATCGTAATCGATGATATTAATAGTCGAAAGGCGACTTTAATAATCGGATGTCGTTGGAATGTTTCAAATGCTACTATAGTTGTATCGAATTTCCTTTAACATGAATTTCATTGATCGATGGTACACAAATTGAGCACGAATGAGTTCTGACTCGATTTCTTGACTTTTCTCGAATTTCCAGTGCCTTTACGGAGTTCTGTGTTTGAAAAAAATTATATACACTATCATGCACACTAGAAAAATTTAAATTCATAAAGATGTATTAAAACATGTAAGAAAAATCCAATTAAGGTCGCGAGAACACAACACAGAGGACGTAAACGTCTTAAACCAATGTAATCGCAAATGCAGTGTGCCACGAACGTGGGTACAATGGAACGATAGAATCGCAGACCATAGAAAACCCGACGTGAAACGTTCCATTATCGTGTCATGTATTTTTTATCGATTACGTTCCGTTCTTCGACAAGAACGTTCCATTACTTTCCCTCGTGATACAAGATTCTTTGTGACAACATCCCATCAAAGATATTCATCTTCCTTAACCTGTACATCTAGCGGCGTTTCCATTTCCCTTGGCCTTTGTTTGCATACAAATAAGCTAGCTCCCGAACGTCACTTTTTACCTAAAAATCGGCTTCCTTCGGGATGGCAAAGCAGCGTATGTGCTTTCTTCTTCTCAACCTTTCTTTGTCTTTTCTTTCTCTTTCCACCAACCCTCGCTCTACTCCCTTCCCACCTTTCACCAAGGCAGGGCAACGATTGATTGGGCTGTTCTGTTTTGTTATTTTCCGCCAGTTCACGTTCCCTTCTTTGTCGATTCTTTGACGTTTTGCTCGAATACCCTCGAGTGCCGACTGGATTCGATTCGAACATTCGAATCGAACTACGTAACGTCTGATTTCTTTTATGTCGGACGGCTGGCTGTGATTTTCTCCTCTGCGATTCGTGGTCGATCGTTTCCACTAGGTAAACCGTTAGTTAAATTATTTTGCAATTGGCGATTGCAGAGAATCTGATGAATTTGGTTGATTTCTTAATTTTCTTCGTATAAAGATTATCGAGCTAAATTAATGATCCTATGTCTTTCAATAATTGACTAACCACTTCCAGTTTTGTTATAGCATTGTTTTCTTGTAAAATTATCTTAAAATTCGCAATATTTCATAAGTTTGTTTCTTTGACAAAGAAGAAAATGAAAAATTGTTTTCCATGTCTTTTTTAACGAGATGCAATGTTCAGAAATAATTCCAGTAGTTCGAAATACAAATCGACATATAATACCATCGTATCGATGTATCACGAAAAATAAAGAGTACCGATTCGCGGTATTTTTCTTGCAAAATAAAGTGAAAGAATATACTTCACATGGTTCTTTAACCTTATTATTAATTGTAATATATATTATTCTAATATATATCCTTATTAATTCTAAGATATAGAATTAAAAAATACAGATCGATGCATCACGAAGGGAAAAAGAGTCACGCGATGTTTCGTAGTATTTTTATCTTCGCTGGCGAGGTTTTTAGGGAGATATGGAATTCAGAGATAATCCTCGGAAAGCCGAAAACCGAAATCTCTGAAAACTATCTTCGTAACCACCGTACTATTAGTCACCGGTAATCTCACAGACACGAGCCGAATGAGTCGTAAACTCTAGCGGAGCTTTTAAAATGTAATGCCATGGGGACACGGAATGCTCATCAACGGTTGGCCGACGTGATAAATCCGTGATTCAAGAAGTGGTACAGCAGCGAGATATTCGGCCGTAAAACTATGTAAAAACTCTTCGTCGAGTGACTCATACTACCGTAGCATAGTTATCATTATTATCCTTTTTTTTTGGAGTAACACGCGAAAAAGAATTTTGGCGAACGCAAACTTTTGCATTTAGTGACCTACTGTTGTTCGTCGGAAAATAGATTTACGCGAATACTTTGTCTCGTTAGATTAATTATTTTATATTCTTCAGTTCGCTTTTCTTCGTTCTGTTAACCACAATTGACGATATTAACGTTCTTAATGATATTCTATAATCAATAGCGTACTACGTGCATATAAGTTAGCATGTACATATTTTTAAGTCACGTGCATACTAGCAACTTGAATAATATAAATGAATAAATTGCGAAAAGATATTTAATAATGATTTATATCAAATATGCATGAGAAGTTTTATAACATAGGCACAGATGTATTATTATATTATTGTAAAGAAATTATTTATTAGCATAGAGGATCGTAGTTAATATTACAGGTAGACTACGTTATTAGCTGCAGAGTAGAAGAGTCACAGCGTTTTCACTTAGATATTTCGTATCAATTTTAGATGCTTCATTACTGTATATTTTGATGCTTTTATAAGAAATTCAAAGATACCAGAATATACGAGGATATATTGTGAAATATTGAAATTATAATTCTTGTCGTAATAATAAATGGATGAGAGAAATTTCTGCTAAAATTGTATTTCTGTAGTTGTGATCGTAAAACCACGAATTCGTATAAATATGCAAAGTCTAGTAATCAAAATCATATTCGCAGCGAATATGATACGTTCTTCTCTGTTAATTTCTTTAATCCGACTTCGTTTCTCTGATAATTTTACATTAGAATTTTAAACTCGTAACCATGCAACTGTGACCGTGGAAACGAGAACCTTAGTAATTCTAATTCTGTCAATATTTTTTCACGTACATATTCGTACACTCCATTTTGTACAGAATGGAACCGAAAAACTACGATTCCAAGTAATTTTTTCTCCATTTTATGTTTCCTTTCTGCCACCCTTACTTTGTTTCAGCTGGAATACAGTTTCAGCGTTGTTTGCTGCGCGATTTATAAAAGCGCGCGTAATTTTTACACGCCCCGCGGTACGTATTTGTTTCGACAGGAAAATACGTGAAATATCGCCGGTTATCAAACAACGAGAAGCTTATGTTATATTTTTATCCGCGTCATTTCCCCCCACGAATTAATGCCGGCTATTCTTTTACCCGACAACCGCGGAAATGAAACTGCATGAATTATTATTAATATTATTAGATCGACTGATATAAAACCGCGATGGGATTCAGCTAAATGTATTGCAACGAAACATGAATCACGATTAAACAATTTCCATCGGAGAATGGCAGGTTTTTCATTATTTTCCATTTATTTATTTCTTCTTTTTTATCAATTAAACACGGTGAAAACGAGTATTTTGTTCGAATCAAACGATTAAGCAGCCAATCCATGACTCATGTCACTCATCTAGAAACAAAATTTTTCTTTTTTTCTTTTTTGGCAAGTAATACTTCCCCATATTGCTGATATATTTTTCATCTTGCTTGTCGATGAAATTATAATGCTGCTTTGAAAGAGAAAATTTCTTATTATGTTCACAAGTCATGATTTCCCATATGTTTCATATTTTCCACGTAATATTTTCGATCAATTAAATGCGAGAAACTAGTTCCGAGTTGAAATCAAACGTTCAAATTGTCAATTTGATACAGTTATAATTCTCCGTAGAGACAAAGAAATATCCTCATTATCGAAGCAAAGAGTTAGACTTCTCATTATTGTAGCAACTAAGTCCAGATGTTTTTCATTATCGTAGGCAGCGCTTGAATTATCCCTTCCAGTTGCAATCGTCGTTACAAATACGTTACCCAAACTTTCTGAGAACTCCTGAACTTCATGAAATTCTGCATGTCGTTCGAAAAGAGCTGTGAGTTTCGTTTCATCAGAAACGAATGCAGTTGCGATAACATTTAACTCGCAGCTTTGTGTCTTCACGCGTGAATGTCGAACGCGATGCCGAGCTCGCGTTAATTAAATGCCCTGTGTCGAAATGGTTTCGTTTCCTCCTTTCCCAATTACGCCGAATCTCGTTTTTAACCGTTCAAAATACAGACGGTCGATCGTCGAACGTTTTCTGCTTTTATAGCGCTTTTGATTTAAGGAACGAGAGGTTGCCTTCGCGCCTTTCTCGACGCTCTTTGGATCCTGGCCAAAGCGAACGAACCACAGCCACGTTTTTCTCGGCTGTGTACGACGTTGTCATACGATATATCGCACGAAAGACAGTGAGAAATCATGCGGCGGAGAAGCTTGTGTCTACTTTAGGAGACACTTTACGAGTGATGCGTTTATTCTTTCAAGGAAAATCTGTGTACGGGTCGTGGAATCGAAGAGGGATGCTTTATATTCGTCAAAGTGAATCATCGAATGAGTCAGCTGCACTTTTGTCCTTTACTGCTTATCATTAGGAATTAACTTTGATGAACGAATTTGTGGAATCGTGTTATTTAAGAATATGGAGTGCCACATATAAATTCTTCTTTTGTAATCTCTACAATCGTTGCAGTTTTTAATCGAGAAACGATTCCCAGAAGCAAAGCTCATTAACTTTATAATTCTTTGTGCACAACTAAATCCACCTAAATCCCCGAGGAAAATTTCGAAAGGATATAAAATAAAACGTGGAACGATAACCAAACCTCTTACGTTTGCTTCGAGATGAAAATTTCGTGATTCCGTAAGACGCAATCGCGGAATGTCCGCCGCGTTTCTTCCGTTTTCGGGACGCAGGGACGAGTCGTTTCTTCAAGTCGAAGAAGAGACTGATATATGTGACCGCCCATTCTTCTTCCTGCCATCTGACGCTTCAATTTCAGGGCAATTCTAGGTGACGGAGTAGCAATTCGCAGGCAGCGCATCGACCGCCACGGCGAAACGAGATTTCTATCTGTCGGAACGAGCTAATGCACCGGCCGAGTTTGCCCCGCTGATTCTACGTCCTCGTTCCAACTGCTTTCTGCTGGAAAGAACTCGCGCTTCCGTTTGACCCGAGTCTCTCTTCCTCTTTTTTTGCTTTATCGCCCTCTCTGTCTATCGATTTAAGTTCCGTCACTTTCCTAGATATGCACTGGGGACACACGGTGTCTATTTGTGCCGCGTAGATTAATGATTCTTCGCGTGAATGAGAGAGCGTCGTAATTAGGGATGAGAATATGATTATTGCGAGAGGAAGTGCTGGTGGTGATGAATGAAATTATAAATAAATATCACGATTGTCATTTGTAACTTTCTGAATTAAATATTTTTGTACTGAAAGATTGTTTTCCTCTATGAATTATCAACAACAGAGGGACATTTTTTCTAATATTTTTGTGGAAGATGAAAGGAAGGAAAAGATTTTAAAATCAATATGTGTACTAATGAACTTCGTTTTAATGCAGGAATGAGAATTATTAGTGATTTTAAGTTATTTTAGCTCGATGTTGTTTGATACGCGTATTTAGTGATAATAGAAGCACTACTAGTATTTCGATAATGCTGTTTAACTACTTTTTCCTGAATGAAAAATTAAGATGAAAGAAAGCAAAGATGACATTTTTGGAGCGGTGCAGATATTGAAAATTTATTGCTCGAAGCGAAGGAATATTCAACGCGAGAAATTGTTTGTTCCAACAGTAGACTCGAATGTGTCGATATTTACCTGTTACCGTTTCATCATTTACACAGACGAAGTTAGCGAAACGGTCGACAAACTTCGTTCCTATTTGCGTTCACAGTTTGTTTAATTAAAATCAGAAGTCGCGAAGCAAACCAGCTCAAGTGGCCGTCTGTGAATCTCGGAAGTTGAAGAAACGCGTGTCACATTGCGATTTCCCTTCCTTCTTCTTCGTCGTACCTTGTTACATTAAGATACGTAAATAACAAAGAATTCGTATCCATAAATCTCGTCTCTATCGAGAATTCAATTTAAACTCGCTCTATTTAAATAATACCGACCATCAATCATTCAGCATTGAAAATCTGATCCGAAACACGATATCACTGATAAAACTTGTTAACCAAATCCAAAAGTCGAAACAAATTACGCATCGATAAATCTCCTTCAATAGCATTTCTAGGCGGGAGGAGAGAAGTCGAGTTAAACGGTACCAAATCCAATCGTAGAAATTTTTCCAAGGGATATAACCGACAACAAAAAAGAGAGCTAGATAGATAGATAGATAGATAGATAGATAGATAGATAGAGAGAGGGAGAGAGAGAGAGAGAGAGAAATAGGGAAAGAAAAAAAAAAGAATTAACTTGGCCAAACACGATCTATCAGAGCGCGTTTTATTTGCACGCGCCAACTCGCGGTCGAAACAGAGAACCCCCGACCCCCTGTGAATCGTTCCCGGTCTACTACCCCTTCCAACCTCTTTCCAACCCTCTTGCTATCCTCTTTTTTCTTTCCTCGAAACGAAATTTCGTGCTCGATCGCGATTCATGGCCCGCACAGTTTCGACGCAATTCTCGTTTATCGAGTGGCTCGGACGGGCAACGGGCTTCGCGTGTCCGGATGTTCGCCAGCTTAAACAGCCCGACGTCCATGACATCGCGCAATCCGTCATCCGCACCGGCTGATTAATTGCAGCCCGGTTCTCCGGCTCGAGTGCGATCCAGACGAGATTTAAACAGTTTTTCGCGTCGAATCGATGGTGAGATCGCTCGCAACGTTAAGATTCGATCGCGTTACGGCGATGCAACGGTAGATGGGAATGGCTTTCAAATGGATCCGGTTGTTGCGTCTAATTGGAGTTTTAGCTCGGATCGTGTAAGAATTTTTCAGGGTAGAATTTCTAGTTTGTGAGAATTCTTTTTTGTTTTCGTTTCGTTTCTTTTCTCTTTTTTTATAGAAACAGTTTTTCGCTATGAATCGGTTGTTCGATTGCGAGATCGCACGGAACGTTCGTAACATTCGAAAGTTTTACGTTGATGTTGCGTCCGATTACAATTCCAACTGAGATTGTTGGGTGGGAATTTTTCAAGCTAAAATTTTTAGTTTATGAGAATTTATGTTCCTATAAAACGATTTCAGGAACGTGGAAATATTGGGATACATTACGTTACTGGTTTTCGGTGAATGTTATGAGCGGTACCTATTGATGGCACGTGAACTATGGTGAATTATTTGTAGAATATGTTGATCGTGAATTCCTGTTTGCATACGAGGCATATTTTTGCTAGTGGTATTGAAATTTTCGGGTTTTGCTTCTGGGCTTGAGTATTGGCATTCGTGGAAATAGTCAGAATCTTTATGTTAGATTAACCCATTTGCAATGAAAGTTGGTTAATCATTTTAGGAACTTAAACACATGATCCGATTGACTTACACCGCTATGATTTTACGCTTGTAGATTGTTTTTTTTTGCTACCGAAAGAAACATCTACCAAAAAAAGATCGTACTATTTAAAACCTAACGGATTTAACGGAACGTAGGAAATGCATTCTCGACAGCAAGAGCCGAGACTCGTATTTAGAGCTTGTATTTTGTATTAACGAGGCTATGCAGGGGTTTCGTGCGTGTCACGCGATCGTTCAAGAAAGCTGGAAACTTCTGTGCTACAAGAACGATCATCAGGGTGGAAAGTTGCTCGAGTTCCTAGTATTCCGTGAAGTGGACCGAAGTTTTCCACCCTTGTTCGTCCAGTCTCATGCACTTCGACCATTTTCGTTTCTCCTTTCTACTCTAAACCTTAACTCTGCCGATGTAACTTCAACCTCTGTAATTTTATCGTGTCTCCGTTACTTTCGTCTGTAATTCTCGTCGTTGCGCGAAACAGTCTTCTTTCCTACCGTTGTTTCGTCACCGACTGGAAACTCTACATTCTCCTTCTAACCTTTCCATTTGTCAGTGCGTTCGAAAACTTCTTTCTCTTTTCCCGAAGAAGAAATACCGAACAATCTAACTGGAAACTCTACGAGATATCACGTATGCTTCCCACTGAATCTCGTGGAAACTTATTCTCCATTAAAACTTTCTTGCTCCCGTTTCAGTCGCCTCGTATAATCTTCCAATATTTGTTCCGATTCTTTCTAGGGACAGACACGATTTAAACGGGAGAAAAACATTCGCGGATCCCATCCAGAGGGTGGAAAGCCTGTTCGAGTAAACAAACTGCTTCGGGTTTTCCAACGATATACGGTGTGTTTAAATGATCGTGAAAACGTCAATGGATTGTGTGCAGGCTAGCGTCGTCTCCTGTTAGACTATTCGGGTTACTGCATTTATGTTTTCAAGCACTTGATATATATATGTTGATATGGGACTACGCGTATAGTTGCTATATAGGCTGCAAATATAGCCTAATATAGCGATTGAAATAGTTGAAAGATAGACGACGTTAATGTGTGCAGTGCTCATAATGTTTAAGAACTTCAAACTTAGATTACCAAAAGAATTGTAAGAAGTAGCGCTTAATTTCTATAAGAACCAAAGAATTGGACCCAAACTATAGGATCTGTATCGATCTATTATCACTAATTAAACAATTTTTAGTTGAATAATATAAATAAAACGATATTTTTAAATAAATAATATTCCATTTAAGGATCATTGAGCATCGAGAAATCTAAAAAGGATAATATTAGGTTGTAGAAAATGATTAAAATTACGATTTTTTTCCGGTCAGCCGTTTCAACAGATTGTGTGGTAGCGCTTAATCCACACTTGCAACGGAAAACAACTCGTTCCAGAATATACGCCCTTGTCTCTGCTCTAGCTTTTCCTTCCTGCCGACCAGCCTTCCTCCGTTCTTCCGTAATTGCGAGAATTTCGTGCCCGAAAGAGGACCAGCCACGGTGACAAAGCTGTCACGGCAATTATCTCGAAACGCGTGCACTGGCTTGGAGTCAGAAGAACGAAGATGGAAAGGGGCAGAATGGAAGAAAATCAGAGGGGAGAGAGAATCCAGTTTGCTCTCCTTTTGCGATACGAGCCGCGAGATCGGTTAATCACTGGACACCGGAGAAAACCAACGCCTCGAAAATTGTCCCCTATGCGAGTTGGTAAATAACGGCTGCCATCGTTTTCCCAGCTTCCCTCGCCGCCACCAAGTTTGTTTGCCAACGATAGAATCGAGCGTATCGCGTATACGGTGAATGGAACGAATATTCGATGACGGAAATTCGAATGAAATATACGACTTTTAATTTCGTAGAAAATTTTTATTTATCTAGGTAATAACGAGTGAGTTTGGAAAAAAATGAGGTAGTCTTGGAGTAATTTATTCTGTGGTGCAAACTTGACGAACATTTGAGAATATGTGCTTTGCGATCATATGGAGATAGTGTCGTTCCTCGGTGGTGCATTTTTGTCGCGATAGCAGTCAACGAAGAGACACGCGTCCGTGGAAATGATGGTGTCAGTTCAGCAAAATAAAGACTGATTACTTTAGTGATTTTATCGAAAGCTTCGCGTAGAAGCAAACGATGCTTCGATTTACAATATTTGTAATTCTTGCGATTTCAAAGCGCGAGTCACGATAAAATCTGTTACTAATTTGTCACTGCTCGTTCCTCAAGATTTTGTATGTTTAGAGGCACCATATTGCCATTGACTAACGCTTGAGTATTCTTGAATTATTAAAGGACGCTATCAAAGAATATTAAAATTCATTATATTGATCTTGAAGTTTGAATCGCTATTAAATTTCTTTTAACTTCACCACTGTTTGTTCCTTAAAACTTTATAATTACCGATAGATCAGTTTTCATTTTCATCTCGATGTTACGAGGAGAAACAAGATTCTACTGTCTCATCACTCGATCTCCCTCGTGCTGTCGTTAAACTTCTAACGATCCATCGTACAGACTTTATCAGTAACGTTAAAGCGTCACGTTACGAGGGTTCGCAAGATCCAAAGGGAGGAGTTTTTGAGCGTTTTCTCCGGGGATTTTTGAATATCTGGCTGGCACGTTATCGCGTGGTCCAAAGCGTTATCATCGTCGAGAAACTTTTCGTGGTTGTTCTTTCGCCGTTGCTTGCGCGAATCCTCTCTCTCTCTCTCTTTCCTTTCATTCTCTGTGGAAGACACACGTCTCTGATTCTCACGATATAAACGTCAAATTCACGGAAGAAGCGGAAGAGAATTTCGAGGAGTTTTCCCTCGGGATTCGGGAGATCTCCCCTTTTTTTCTTCCCTCTACACTTTTCGTTTCGCCATCATATCCGGGGATCTACTATCTATCCTAAATGTAGAGAGATTTCCCAACGCTGTTCTTTTACACCTGGCGATGCGTATCCCCTTTTCCTTTTCTTCGTAGATCCATTTTGATCGAAGAGAAAAATTCCCAGTATCCCCCACGTGAATGAAATATTTTCTAATCTCTACGGGACATGCGCGTGTAAAATATTATATCGTAAAGATTTTAAAAGTTTGATTTCTCAAATTTTTCTGATAATTTTTCCCTACAATTTCTACGGAATGGATACTTTGCGGAAAAACAACCAGAAATAAAGATGAAAAGGTATCTTTTCTCCGTTTTCCTCTTTGGAAATCGAATATAAACATCTTCTCTGTTTGGAAAAACCACTTTCTGTTGCTTTTCGTTCATTTTTATTCTTTGTAAATCTTCTTTCTACGCCATCACGAGAATTCTTTGCTAGAAGCTTCTGTATGAGTCGCAGGTAACTTTTTAATTAATCTAAATAACGCTCGTTGCTGGTAAACATCGTATTAAATATTAATGATATAAATTTATACGCGTATTATAATATACATATCATAATGTAGAGTAACCATGAAACGAATAACAATTACACGATAAATTATACATTAGTATCCATAACAGTACAAAATAGTATACATATAATATAATAGTAAACACATATAGACATAATCTACCTATAACGGTTGCAAAAAGACACGAACAACGCGATTCTTTATCGCCTAACTGGTTTCTCGTTTTCGTCACGATCTTTCGCGACCAGATCTTTCAGGATACGACACAAATTAGTTTCGAGTCGGCTGCACCGACCCTAGTCTAGCTAGTGATTGCACTTCGCCGGTGCACCACGTTGACGATCTTTTTTCCACCGGGCAACAACGAGGTAGAACGCGTTTCATCCGGTCGCTTTTTTCGCCAGGATTTCTTTCAGCGCGTTCGCTCATTTTTCATTTGTTCGTTTCTTTCGCCTGAGGAACAGAGGCAACTGGAGAAATTCCTGGCTGACGGAAAACCACGCGGCCAGATGAGATTTCGCCCTGGGGAAAGGAGAAGAGCGACCGATGCAAAGCGTTTTATTGCCGGCGCTCCGCTTTCGAACTTTCGCGCTGCCCCTCGCGAAATTACGGTGCAGGAACGCCCGGAACTCGAACGCGGAAACCTCTCGCAGGATTTGCACTTCGAAGATTGTCCAACGATCCAAAGAATAGAGTTGGAGCCACTCCATGGTCTTCCGGTTTTAGGATCTTGAAGCTCGAACGGCACGTGTTTGAAAGAAGCGCAAGTTATCTCGACGAAAGCAGCTTGGGTTTCGTCTTTTATACGTCTTGCAATCTTTACTCTGTCTTTTGTTCACAGGGTATGTATGGTAATCGCAACAAATTGCGTATAGAAGTATGTTAAAATAATGGAAGATTTGCAAGTGTCGTGGAAATATTAAAAAATGTTGCAATTGAACTATTAGGGAAGGAAATATTTTGAATCATTGGAAAATTTGGGCATATTCCGTGATATTATAGAGATATATTGGAATATGAGAAAAATTGTATTGTTAGGATTCTTTTAAGATAAATTCATGCAAAGTCTTGCAAAGTAAGAGATCTTGTTAGATATTACGCGAGAGCAAATGTGATTGCAGATGAGGAGGTTAGATTTTTAAGTCCTAAATCTATGGCGTTACTATAAACCGTATTTTCGCAATAATTTGTTTACAATTTGGCAACATACACCTTTTTCGATTAAAAATGTACAGAGTAATATAAGAGGACAAAATTCTTCAGTTATTTTCCTATAGTTTTATGGTCCATAAATTGGCAATTCAAAAATGTTCCACTCTGCTTGAAATAATTATGCATATAAATATTAAATCTTCCCCGAATAAACTATGAAACAACTTAATGAGTTTCTGTATGCTTTTGCGATACGTAAATTGACAATTCGGAAATGCTTTGCTTTGTATGGAGACAACCAGATATTTAAGGGATGAATGATTTTATTTAATCTAACTTCTCAATTGAACTGAAACTTAATTTGAGTGAATATATTTTGCTAAATCGTGAGATGAGGTTGGGATGCATCGTTCGCGGAAGAGATAGCCGAAGAAAATTTAAGGGCAATTTTATTGAGAATCGAGCGAAGGGATGCAGTTAATGCGGCGTAGCAAAGATGATTCCACGAGAATTCACGATTTTTCGTAGATGAAGGAAATTTTCGAGTAAATCCGCCGTAAATCTAGTCCAGCCAGAGCAAGTAGAACGTAGCACTGTGAACTTAATACGTCGCGGCTCCTTTAATCTCGATATTTCAAGAATTCGCCAAGTCGGCAGATACTCGTGAAATACTTGGCCAACTATGAGGACCGATAGCCTCCAACTACGAGTCAGCGTTAACTTTTAAAGGTACGCGTATGCAATGACGTGTAATGAGCATGATACATAATAGGAGGTTCCAGCAAAAATCAAAACCTAAATATGTACTTTGTGTTAATAATTTGAGAAATGTTTAAAAGACAATTTCGAAGAGCAAAAGCAAACCGTGTACTTCGTAATCGTCGTCTCTCTACCACTTTTTTTCACAATCATTTTAGGATTTTATCAAATTCTGAGGATTTATAATATAAATGTATCATAAATACCATTAACGATATAACCCTGTTAAGCGTAGAAATATTTGAAAAATAAAACGTGATTTACATCGCTCTTCGGATTGCAATTATTAAAGTTTAGGAATTTTAGATTATTCCTCGAGTCTCCTAATATTTCACCCATAAAAATCGGAATTTCATCTTCAGAAATATATGAACCTCTACCATCTATCATGTCTTTGGTATTTTATGGGTAACAATCATTTCGAGATTAAAGGGGAGAGCCCGATATTCTGAAAATTTTACATCGAATGTTCAATTTCGGCAAGGGTTTGATCCGGTTAATTATTTTGCGATAAACGTACAAAGGGAGGCCATAACGCCTTTGGTTGGAGACTGGAGAGGTGCCGATCTCGATAGGAAAGACTGTTTCCAGGAAGTGGCAGTAATCTGGCGTGTTAAGTGGTCGATAGGGACTGCCAGTTAATTTTCTCAGTCTGCTATTCTATCCTGAATCGGACGTTTGCATAATCACAGTATGAAATTTCTATTAGTGGAGATATGGATGAATAAGTAACACTTGACGTAGCACCTATCTGTAATATATGTAATATTTAAACATAATATACGTAGATGATTGTAATTAATCTGTGGTAGTTGAGTTGTGAGTCGTCTTAAATTCGATTACGTTTCAATTTATTATTCAGAAATTCCTTGAACATATTTTTAATGACATTCATGACGACATTTTTTAGGACATGCAACATTTTGCGCAAAAATCCTTCCTGAACCTCCCTTTACAATTAAGTTAAGCTGAATTAAAAATTAAAAATCCCTATTCTTCTCCTGTTTTATTTACTTTTATTCGACATAAGAATTTGAATATTGCAATAAATTTAAAATCGTCTGGTAAAAAAAGAAATGGAACTACACATAATTCGTGTTCTCATCTCGATAAAAGCCAACATCAATTTTACCAAAAGCATTCGCATGATTTTAATTATTGCAAAAAACAAACAAATGTGAAGACCTTCGTCTTTCCAAATTCAGCAATTCCAATACGTCACACAAATGTTACTGTCTCGCATTTCATCATCCCTTTGTCGCGCGAACACGAATTATTTCTCATTTACTTACAGTTTCTACTTCTTCCTGTGCGTAACCATGAAATAAATATTCGATAATTTCACCCTTAATATTCACCCTCACTTCGAGTAACCCTCGCTAAAAACGCGATAAATTACCCTTAAAAGTTTCCTGTGTCCACGCGTCACCTCCCTTAGTATCAATCCTCCACAAAAGGATTCTCTTTATATATTCTCTATACGAAAAAACCGTAATTCTCCTGTTTGAGCCGCTTCTTTTCTTTTTCGTTACGTCTTTCTTCTTATCTCGTGGACATATTACGAAGCACAGGGATCACCTGATCTAACTTGGTGAAAATCGCGTGAAAATCTTCGAGCTTGGTCGTTTTTTACAACAGTGGGGCTCGATGCAGACCGGTCGAAGCGCTCCGTGAAAATCAGTTGCCGTGAGAGATTCAACAGCCGGACATCGAGCGGAAAGAAGGTCGTTAAGAGGTTCCAGCGAAGAGCGTCCGGGGATTCTCTCCTTATTAAGTTCTTGCGGATTAGCGCAGGATGTGGCCCTTACTCGCATATTTCCGGTCCGCTCTGGTTTTTCTTTTTTTTCTCCTCTCCCTCTGCCCTCTCTTTTTTATTTTCTAAGAGAGTTAATTGAATTGGCTTTGATTTTCTACCCGTTTAGACCCTCGTCAACGACGTCAATTTGTATTATTAGAGTTAACGAGCCGAAAGATGTAAAACTTCGCGGGTAACTTCGTTAACAAGCTTCTCTCATGTTAAGATTTCAACACGTGGATTTCGTGGATTCAGCAAATAAGTCGAGTATTTAGCAAACGAATGAATCTTATTGCAGATGTCATAGTATATTGTTTTAAATTGTAACTGGTTGTACGTATGATAGGAAATATTATCTTTAGAGGATCAGTTAATGTTAAATTTATAGTACAGGATAAACGATGTATAATATATATATATCTGGACTTTTTCTGTTGGTCTTATTTCTTTCTCCATTAATTTCAGTTCAGCGTTTACACAAGGATTCTCCGTATTTACAGATGAATTACACACAGCAAAGATCCGATGAAAATTTCGTAATTGAACATGTTTGTATTACAATTCTCTGTCTTTCCTTTCCCACTTTTTCTACCCTTTTCTCCGTGATGCGAATAGAACCACGATCGTATAGGATTTTAATATAGATACCAACCAGCGATAAATTCGGTTTTCATTCGTCAGTGCCGTATCTTTTTTTCACCATTCCGCGTTAGTTTTCACGAGAGAACCGCAAATATCCTTTAATAAACCTGGACAGATATTCGCAATGCGTGTATTATCGAATTGGTCCGATAATAGTCGTTGCGCCTGGAAATTGAAATTCGTTCAAAGGTGAGCGTAGAAAAATATAGTCGGTTTTTATCGGATTCCGTCTTGTATTTGATCAGTGCGTACAAAGTGCCATTTTTTCAAATCAAATTTTGCAGAATGTCGTATTTTATAATCACGTGATTCGATGCGTCTATTTCTCCAACGATTAATAGGTTTCATTATTCCAGATCTGTAAGAATTATAGATTCCAGAAATGAAAATTTCTTGAGCTGATGCACACAAGTTACGATTCCTTTATTTATAGTTTTTTTTTTTTAAATAACCAACTAAAAAATTTCCCATATGGAATAAAGGATACTTTTAAGCTTCAACAAGCTGGTAAATTTATGTTTTTAACAATTTTCATGTATCTTTTCCCAAGCTTCATCTCATATAAAAACATTATGATCATCTCACTTGAGATATCAATAATGAGATTTTTATATCTTTATTATAAATCTCTATAATGTTTGGCTTATAGTAAGTTCATTCTTCTTTACGTGACTGACAATCAACGATAAAAGACAAAATTTACTAATATCGACTCGTTCCTCAAATTCAAACTAAAAAAAAATAACGTTTCCAATATTCCTAATATTATTTATTAAGTCTTAATAGCTGAATGTTATCTTATTTCATACTGGATATAGAGTTGTAAAGCATTATTCGAGATGGAATCGACGAGAAAAAGTCGCAATTATGTATTGACGGTAATTAAGTAAGTTTTCAGAGGAAACAGAAGACGATTGATGTCAGGAGAAACAAGTTTCAAATTTCGTGCACGATATTGGAAAGTCGTATCTCGTAGCTAATATTCCGTAACGGATCATGCAATTAGTTAGGAGCTATAATTAGAAGGCGAGGTCGAATTCGTAGCGAACTTTAGCTTCTAATTTCGATACGCGCGCGTTACATCCAGGGAATTAATTTATTAGCGGTTAGTTTGCTCGAACGTTCTCTCTTAGAAATGTGCGTCTTTAAAAACTGAACCATAATCACTCCCACTCGTAATTGTACTGTTTCCTGTTTATCGATGCATACTGATATACGTTCCTATACTCGTTTCTACTATTTAAGAGTATTAAGATTTTATTTACTTTGTCTTTACATTAAGATATTTGAACATTTCTATTGAGGCTGTCAGCCAATTTCGTGAAATTGAAATCCGTCTTTTTAATAATATCCGTTTAAATTAAACACACTTTTATGATCTCTATATAATTAACTTTTAATACGATTGTATGTATTGTAACGTAATATTTCAATTTAATACTTGATTATTTCCAAATTATGTTGTTGCATATTTCACTCCTTCATGTTGTGTTAGTTTTATAAAACAAATATTGATTATAACACACGGTATCTGTAATCAATAATACAATAAAGACAGAACACAGTAACTGTAACTAACAGTACAACACTATTTTTACCACACAAATTACAATGTCAAAAGATTTTTATTTTCCTTCCCTTGATTTTTCTATTTCTCTACCTAAATCAGACACATCCACGCCTTAAAAATCCTCCACAAATCACGCGAATCTGGTATCCCATTTGGCCCACGAAATCCCATATACTATCCCATATTCCAGATGAGCTTCCATTACCGTTACGTTCGCCCTATTAATATAGTAGAGGCATTATCGCAAGCAAGCACGCAGCGTGTTAAGCAGTCATGTCTGAGCCTCTGTTTTCGCTGGCCAGGGGTTCAATCAGCCGGATGAATAACGCGAAAAAATTACAACTATACGTCATGATGGGAGTACCATAAATCGAGCCACGTCTTTGCTTCGGATCGCACCCCCATGGAGATCCGGTCGCCGCCATGACAGCCAGGAGCGTGAGGCTAACACGCGGACATTATGAAAGGTCGGATATAAATTTTTGCTCTGACATGACGAGGATAAACTGCGATCGTGATCATTAAACTGCCGATTTTTATGCAAATTTATATTTTTACAAATAGTAAGTATGGAACGGCAAACAGAGATTTATTTTATCTAAAAGCGTTACCTATCGGACTGGTAAATAAATTGGGTGAAAAATAATGGGAAAATAGTATTTCAGATGTTGGAATATTTTCAATATTTTCGCGTATTATAAGTATTTTATGTATTTTCGTACGTTTAAATTCCCCAGAAATGCATAAGCACAGCGGATCATTATCCGTGCAATAATTGCGGTTAGAATGTCTCGTAATACGTCGTAAGTGGTGGCGTTTATCCCGGATACTGATTACAGACTGAGTTTTAGTGGTCTGTACTCATCAAAGGGGCCAACTTGGCTGTACCATTTAGAGCTTTGTTATTTCTTGTTCGAAGTTTCTTCGTTCCATTTCTATTATTGCGAGTCGGCCCTCGAGAGAATATTGATAAAGGCAAGTTTTCGAAAACTGAACAAAGAACTAAATATTGAAGAACAGTAAACGACGGATGAAGAAAAATCGAGACAATAACTACAGTACTCTGTGAGAACCTAAAAACGTAAAAAAATCATATTCTGCCACGAACCTGGTTTCCTTTGGATCGTTTTCAATCTACAGTACAATTTCTTCAGTTCGAGAAAAATATAAAAAACTCGTTGTTAACCCTTATCATTTCAATTATGCCATTTATAATATAAGTCTGGCTTGCGTTTGGCGCAGCTGTCAGTTACAGTGATAAGGGTTAATAATATCCTTGATTCCTCGTTTCCATTTTATGCTAAAGTCTTTCTTTAGTCATTAAGCTTCTTTTTGTTCCCTAGAATGAAAGAGTGATTGGAACTCATAAAACTTCATGAATCGTTGCAGGAACTAAAATGTAAGATAAAATTAAGGATCTTCATTAATCAGAAAAGTAAACAGTTTATACGATTCGAGCTACAAACGAAATGGTATCGTGTTCAACGGCAAAAACTTTAGATTTCAACTTTCATTATTTCGAAATAAAGATTGATAGGGCAGATAGAAAATTTTAATTGGCCGAGTCGATTCGTTCGAGCTTGACACGGCGATGAACCATAACTTTAGTCCGCGAAGTTTGATGATAAATGTTGAGCCACTGATAAATCTTGGACCGTTCGGAGCTCTAGAAACGAGCCAAGACAAAAGTTTGGAGAAGTAGCGTGGAAAAGTTTTACAGCGAAGACTAAGTTGAATTGTTTTCGAAGCGGCCTGGACGAGTGAAGGCGACGAGACTTGATTTTATAATGAGCCTGCGGACCCTTGATCTCTTCTCAGATTTATAACACGAAAGTTCATCGTTTAGATGTTCTTAGTTTAGGTGTCGATGCTTTCTCAATTTCGACCGCGATTTGAAAAGTTTAACACATCGCACAATGAAATCTAATGACTCGAGTAGCCGTCGTCACACGTGTTTTTTTCTGAAAATATATAAATTTTTTAATGTCTCTGTTTCTGGAAGAATATACGATCCTTATCCTTCATTCAGATTTGAACAGAGAGAATATACATATACGTTAAAAGATTACATTACTTATGGAATGACACGATATTTCCATTCTTATCGCAAAATCCAAGAGACACAGGCAAGAAATTATAAATTAGAATCCCATAAAGCTATTCGAGCTAGTTATCGAAAAAGTAGGTAAATTTTTCAAGAAGGGGACCATGAAGTTATTAACAACAGAGAGCTTAAATTTTAAACAACTATTTCTTCACCTTCACTATGAATTTTCCGAACATCCAAACAATATAATACTTCCATTTCTTTCTAAACCTTATAGAAACCATAAAAAGCCGATTCACCCTTACATAGAACAACGAATTGTTTCTATACCTCCATGTAATAGCTTAAAACATAAATTTTTTAATTCTAAGCTCAGCAAAGGTATTTGACGTCCCTTCGATGCGAAGCTAACGAGATCAGGATACGCACTGTCGCGTGTTCGTGTTGGGTTGGCGGGAGTTTCGAGCGAAGTGAAAAATTGTAGGCTGTTAACGATGATTAGGGGGATGTTCGTTATTGGAGCGGAAGCGAAAGGTGCTCCCCTAGCCGTTTCCAAAGGTATTATACTCACCGATGACGATGATTCAACGTATTTACGACGAATGGGAATTTCGAGATCGTGCCACGAGATTAGATTACGTTCGTGGAACATGGACGCGAGGGAGAACGAGTAATGGCGGCGATAAAGAATAGGTGCATCGACAAACAACGGATAAGTTTCGTGAAGATGACAAATTGTTACCGGAAATTCGTCACGATATTTTAATCCTTGCATCGAGGCTCTATTGCGCATTGCTGTCGTTCCATAAATTTCCATTTATTAGGGGCGAATTAATGCGCGATTATGTCCACGCGTTCTAATTGATTATTATCGAGATTAGATCGGTGTAAATTTTTTCTCCTCTTGGAACGTTAACCCACGTCGACGCTTCACACGTGCGCATATAATTTGCGGGTACTTTGAGAACGGAAGAGGAAGACTTGAGCGAGAGAGCATGGTTAAATTCTTCGCTGACTGGTCGTAATTGAAGAGTTTGCTGAAAAAAACGTCCTGTAAATGTATATAGTTATGTAAATATACAAGGTATCCCGAAGTTCAAGTTAATAGGTAAAATTTAATACGTTTGATATTGAGCTGTAAAATTTGATTACATACAGCGAAGTTAGTATTCAATTAGTTTTTAATGTGTTTAAAATTCTGGCGTGTTAAATATATAATTTGATATAACGGTTCCTATTAAAGATTATAACGCAATTTCGTATGCCCTTATCTGATTTGTTATATAATTATGAAATTTTTATAATCATTATAATTATCAATTCGAATGTAGCTAATATTTAAAAAAAAAGCCAGAATTAAAGCTTCGTATGCAGATTAACCAATTCACCGTTACGTTCTATAAACCCCTTACCAGAAAACTGCCCTTCAATTACTTACGAAAAAATTTTACATATTTACGGTATTAATGATATTTGAACAACACGGGTAATTACACGAGAATGAGTAATGAAACATTCCGAGTTAGCCACTATTATGGAACTCGATTTAGTAAATTAATTATCGGAAGTAATTATTCGTAGCAAATTGAAGAATAAGCGGAGCAAAAAGTTTTTCGTGGTTTTATTCTCAGGCACCGTATGCGAAATGCAGGGTAAATACATGGAGGAACATGTATTATGCGGGTACTTTACTGTAAGTTCGCTCCATCGTTTCTCAAGCACACAACGGTGTTCAGACTATCTTTTCTTCGTGCATCGAATTTCCTTTCCCTTTAACAGCCATTAAGAGCAATTCAAAAAGAGTACTTTACGTGGAATGTAAAAGATTTCTTTTTCGTTTTGTTCCTCCGTTATCTACTAATTTATCTTATAATAAAAATTCCTGGTTATTATATTGCCCAAGTAGCATGAATCAATAATAACGTTGTAGACTAAAATACAAATAAATTTGCACGATATATTTAATTCGTATTATAATCACGACGAGATCATTGATTAATTAACGCAACCAGAACGATCAGACTTTCATATTCAAGTCTGTTTATTTCATTCGAGTAATAAAGGCCACTGATGTTATATTAAATTTGATAATATATTAAAATATTTCAGTGGAACGTCATAATGTTTGGAAGATCATCAGTCAGCTATGTCCAGTGATATTATCGGATTTTTCTATTCTACACGTTGTGTTTCAAATAGTGCGAATCAATAACAATACTGCGTATCAAAATATAGACAAATCTACATAATATATCAAAACTATATTACGATAATGAGGGAACCATTGATCAAACACTCCAAACATAATAATCAGATTCTTCTGTTGTATATCGTCCAGGCAATAGGGTTCGATAATATTGTAGCAAACTTAATGATGTTATATCGAGGTATATCAGAGGTATAACAATTGCAATTATAAGCGTGCGATCATCGGTCAAACAATATAAACAATGCCACTAAATTTCTCTATACTGTACGCTATATTTCATTCAAGTAGTAGGAGTCAACAATAATGTTTCAAACCAAAATATAATGTTTCAAATTGAAATACCATGTTTCAGGTTGGTGTTAAGTTACGAACGAATCCCTATAAAATATAAAAGGACATCAAATTGATCAAATATCTAAAACACGGCCATCTGACATCTTGGCATTATATGCACAAAGTGTCTTAATGTAAGTAATATAGCTCAACGATATTACACGAAACTCAATAATATCATATTAAAGCGTCCGAACCGCAATCATACTAGTCAAATAAGACAAACGAGGCCATCATTCCCGTATTCCACGCGCTACATTTCACCCAAGTAGCTACGAGTCAATAATAACACCTTAATCACGAAATTACATGGAAACTATATGTGTAACGTTTCAAATCCGGGTATTATCCACGTAAACAGATCCATCGAAACGACTAAATAATAGGCCATCGAGCGAAACGCTGGCGATCTTGCGGAAATTTCTCGAATCCTCCGATCGGCTAATTAGTAGGATGGGATGGCGTTATCGCGATATTACTCGTACGATGGAAACAGTGGACCTAAACAGTCGCACAGAGTGGGAAAGAGAGGCAGAGAGATAAAGAGGGAGAATGAGAGAAGCGTATCCACGGCGAAAACAGCGTGTAAAGCCGGTACTGGGACAATGGTACGTTTGATTCGGTTAATGAATACTTGTCGAGCGCGGATTATCGTGTGCTTATCAGCGTGAAATATGATCGCGTCGGTGGACACGACACGATTCGCAAACAAACGGACCGGGCTTGCAAATACCGCGTACGGTTAACCTTTCAGGAACGGGACAATCGTTGGAAATGAACAATGAGAGGTGGCAGCCGAGAGGGTGGAGGGAACGATTCCAGGTTTGAAAATCGTTCGTGATTTTAAATATCGCCTCGTCATCGTCCGCCAGGACAATCCTTCATCCCTGCCACTGACAAAATTTTCAGGAATATCCA
Organism: Bombus vancouverensis nearcticus; assembly: GCF_051014615.1. NCBI lineage: Eukaryota > Metazoa > Arthropoda > Insecta > Hymenoptera > Apidae > Bombus > Bombus vancouverensis. The sequence goes on from NC_134924.1 coordinate 2,702,164, forward strand.
CGATTTTGACGGCACGCCGGAATTGCTTACGATTGTGTCGTGTTTTCAGTACGGTGGATGATCGATGAAATGCTTTTTCAATGATCGGATTATAGTTTGAGTGGAACTGACAGATAGTCAAGGTCGCGCCTCTGATCGTCAGCGGAAGATAAATTGAAATTCGATCGTAGTTTTAAGAACGGGAAGGGTTGATACAAAGTATGGAAAATATGAAAGGTCGATTATTTCTAGCATGGTTAACAGGTTGTCTGGTTTTGATCTAAAAGTTTGAGGCTTCTACCGTGCCCTTAACCGATCCTGCAACATCGATATATATCGACGAATTCTTCCTACCAGGGTGCATTAATCTTTCGTTATTCCAATAAAAATTTCCATACGCAAATAGGACGTACAGTCATGCTTCCTATCTCTACGAGGAAATATTCAGAAACCTTGCGATCTTTCCAAACCTATTACATCCACCGCGTTTCCCAAATTACCATGAGATCCTTCCACGGCTCAAAAACTGAACCCGAAACAGAAGACACACTACCTTCTTTCTTATCTGCCTAAGAAAATATATACAGCCCTGGCAATCTTTCCAAATTTATTCTATAATAAATTCCAACATCCCGTCCCTTTGCTAAAAATCGCCGTAAACCCCACCATGATCCAAAAATTAAATCCCAGAGAAGACACGCCATATCATACTTCCGGATCTATATAAGAAAATATTCACGCAACCCTCTGGATCTTGCCAGATACAAGATAGCCGTTTGCAACATTGCATCCAAATGCACGTCATGTCCAACTCACTGTCTTCTCCACCGGTTGCTCAACGATTCAAAAATTCAATCGAAATCAATTTTATCGATCTCTTTGACGAATCTATCTCAGCATCAGCGATTCGACCCTGTCTGACCCAGAATCTCGAGCTCTCCCGATAGGATTCCTCGCATTGCATCTTCGAGGAGGAAGCGAAATAGGGACGTGTGCGCGCGCTCGCGCTATCTAGGGACAGGAAGTTAAGCGAAAAGAGGACCGACCGCGTGAGTGCATCGAACGAGATCGATTTTCTTTTAATAACGTTGGCCCAACATACATATGAGCGCGTGCCCGCACCCACACACACGCATACGTAAGCATACGCGTGATCGAGACCCTCGAAGTTGCTGATGAATAAAAAAGTTCGCAGCGGTGTCCGCGGTGTTCAACGTCGATTCAGCGGTTGAACCGTGTCGCCCCGTTTCGCCTTCCGCTTAACGGCGTCAGATTACATGGACTTCCTGTTCCGTGGACTTCCTCCCGCGACACGTACACCACGGCTCACCGAGGCGTGTTTCGATCTTGGTGACCTGGTTCGTGCTAGTGATTGTTTCAACGGGTGGTTAATCATTGTTTTTTCTCCTTCTCCTGTATATCGGGATGATATATAGAGGAGTTTTGATTTATCGGTCAACGATATTGGGAGAATTTTTTTAATAATTGGAAAATGCATTCTGGTATAGCACCTTGATAAGGATCGAGTTATTTATAAATTTTGGTTATTTGTTATCAGCCGAGTTATTTATTCATTTACGTTATTTATTAATTCAATAATTTTAATTGTATAGCGATATACGAGGATTGAACGGGGCAAACACAATAGGTTTATCTTTGTTGATTTTTTAATTTATACGTTATTTTACCCGTTACATCGAAAGAAAGTATTTTTAGAGTAATATAACAGGAGCTAAATAAAGGGAATGTTGTAATATGATTTTGTTAGGTACGAAAATATATGTAACTCTCTAGAAGATAGCTAATGAATTTACCTATAATTCGACCGAGCGTTGAAAATGTTAACCCTAAAACAAAATAGAAAGACAGTCTACGTAATATAGAATTAGTTAATAGAATTTATAATGCTTCTGCTATAGACTTACATGAAATCGGCTGTAGGTTACTAATTATAAATGTTCATTATATTAATGGAATTAATCATAAATCATCATCTTCATACGGAATTGGTTACGATCAATAATAATGTCAGATTTTTCTACAACATCGTAAGATGTGAAATAGACTATACTAACTCTGATTCCGATGTAAGTACAGTGGGAAAAGATTTCATCGGATCTCACACGATTTCACACTAATCGAAATCATTCGTGCAGATGAATAAGATGCTCGTCAGAGATTACGAGTAAGACGAACGTTAGCCTTCCGGATATGTGCTATAACTTCCACTCTCACGAAGTCCAAAGTAAACGTCGATGTCTCGATAATGCATTCCAATCTGTTCGCTGAAGTTATTCTTCGATCATGTACGAACTACACCAGATACGCTCCAACTTTGAATTTCGTTTTCCAACAATGTTGCACTTTCAATTGACTTTCCAAGGAAATTTGTTCCAAGAGAACGAGAAGTTTAAGGAATAAACTTTTTCGAATTTTTTTTTCTCTAATTAAATCAATAATCCAACTAATAAATTTTAGAATAAACAAATGAGATCTAAAATTGGCAATTCTATGAACACACAAGGAATGTCTGACATATATACGTTCGTTCTACTGGAATATTTAGTAATGGGTTACTTATGTATACCTCTAGTGTTTTATTTTTTAATTATCATTGAATTATTATTATTTCATTCCTCTGAAACCGTCAGGTGAAAAACAGTTTAGATAACTGATTTTTTATATAGAAAATTATTAAATTAAATTCATTTTACAATTTATGATTTTTCTATCTTACAACGCGAGTTTACGTTCAAGTCGATCACAATCGACAAAAGTTTAATTAGATACCAACTAAAGTTTGGCTAAGTAGAATTCTACTGTACTTGGTCATATAAGAAGAATAAAAAGCAATTTTCTCGCTTGCTTTTTCAGGAAAATTCCTATCTTTCTTTTCTAGAATAACAATAAGCAAGACGCATCGTTGCGCGATTTCGTCAGATTATCAAAGCTGGTTCCCACATAATAGAGGAGAGCAAAATGAATTGCGATCATCTTTCAGCGCTTGTGCATCCCGAGAAAGCATGACTGACGAAAACATTCTCCTACGCTCGAAAAGCTTCAGCCCTACAGAAAATTTCATGGCGTACGAATGCTTAACGGCGGGTTCCTGGGACTCTTTCGGTAGATCGATTTACGTAATAAAAGATATTCCTACGATTTATTGTCTCCTTTCCATGTATCCGCGCGCTCACGACGTTTCCACGCAACTGCTATTAGTCTTCCTAGCTTGATAGCTACCAATATCGTTTTGTCCGTTTTCATCCCTCGTTACTATCCTCTTAGATCAATAGCCCTTATGGACTATAATTTAACTCCATCAATACCATCTCTCTGTTTCATGTTCATAAAATATAAAAATAAAATTTACGTGCCTGTACTTTTTTTGATATTGTGTATAGGGGGAACTCTAGAAGCATGTAATACTCATCGAGACAAACAAACAGGTCTGAATAAATATGGATCGAAAAACCATTAGTTTCAGAGTTACGAGACGTTTACTGTATAAAAGTACGGTGTATTGTAAAACAGTTGCTTCGTTAAACGAATTGATACAACGAATCGAAAACTGCTGACAAGAGATAAGAGAAACGTCGGCGATTTTTCAACGCGTGCGTACTTCTATGAGAAAACGTGTCGTAGTGTGTGTTGAAACGAACGGGGGACATATCGAACATATGCTGCGGAGGTAATGTCTCACGAACAAAAACATATGGTAACTGCGAAACTAATAGTTTTTAGACCCATATTTATTAAGATCTTTTTGCTTGTTCCGATAACTACCTACTATATGCTCCCAACATTTTAGAACATTCCGTATAGTTGTATTATTTGCTGTAAAATTAATATACAAATAGACGTTATGAAATTATCCTTGTCTTCTCCTTAAGCTTTACGAATTCATCAACGAGGCTTATTTCATCTAATTAGCACAATTTTTATTACTTTAATATTTATATAGGATTACGAACGAGGGACGATACAAACGATAACAATATATTCAAAAAGATACTAAGTAATATTACTCTTGACAAGAATTGAATCATAAAAAAGCCGCACCGTCTCTTTCACCAGGGAAATTAAAACGCGTCACCATCCATTCAGTTTCTTAAGCGGAAACAGCCTTGTGGATCGGCATATACGTATAATGCATCGTAGCAAAAGTTCATTCTCGTGGTGGCTTCGGTGGGTTGTCGGAATGAACGGAATTTCCCTACTGAAACTTTCCTTTGTCTCTCGTCGATATACAGACAGGAATTTCCACGAAGGAAGATCGAACGTTCGTTGATTGCAACGTCGTCGAATTTCGCCCTTTCGAATCTAGTACGATTTCGAGCAATCTGGTCTTGCAGCGGCAGGACAATCGTTGAGTTTGTCTTTTCGATAGTACTCTGCGTTAGAGCGACTGTTTGCCCGAGAAAAGTCACAGTTTCGATTAACTCTGTTATGTTTGTGTTAATAAATAACTTTCTTCAAGACAAAGATAGATACAGTGACTCGACTAGTTCGGCATCAGGCGATGTTTGTCCGCGTTGTCCGAGTCCAACGACTTCTTCGTGATCGACAGTTATTTTTGCACTTTACGGAAGGCCGCGAATCGTCGAGCTGCTTTACCGGAGAAGGTCGGATCGAGTCGCGGTTGCAGATTTCAGGGAATCTGGGACACGTTTTATATATTTACCAGAGCTGGCACGCGAACCGGGTTCGTCGCTTGAAACAATGATGATTTATGTACGCACGAGGGGATCACGAACGCACGATGGGATTACCTGGTACTTTACTGGAGGAAAAACGTGTTATCGCGAGCTGCTCGCGTTTCAGTCACTGATATTATTTACAGCGACGTACTGCGCCTGCTCTCGAATGATAATACGATAAAGAATGCGATTTTGAAACGGTGATACGATAATAGATAGCGTAAGTTACTTGTGACGTGTCAAATGTTATGTAAAGATGAACTAAACATGTTTTATGGCGAAGCAGAGAGAATGTCGATGAGATACAATATAATGTCGGTATTTTTCCTTAGTACCTCCTTAATATCTTAATATCCTCTTTGAAGTGATATTATAATGATTGGAATATGAAATGAAACGAATGGACATCCTCGTTTTGTTGTAATCTTTCGAAGTTTTGAAAATCTTCTTAAAAGATAACCGGTTAATGATAATAACGCAAAGTAAAAGTTAATGAACGCTATATAAATTCGTGACCGCAGATGTTACGATTTCACACTGTCAAATTCACGTTTCAACAGCTTTCAATTGAAATTTCAATTTCGAAGAACACGACTCATTCAATCATTCGATTTAAAGCATACACGGTTATTGTCTCTTCTACTTTGATAATAAAATAAACAGAGCAGATATATATTGGCACCTTCGTGAATCAGTTAACGGATTAATTATATATAGCGCGTGAAATTTGAGGATTATGCCTCGGTTGAAATCCAATTCGTTAAAAGTTTTCGCGATATGCGATCCTCCGTGTTATGGCAAGCGTTTCAACGTGTAGCGGCGTGCTCGTGAGCGTGTGCGTCACGTTGCAATTAGCAGTTGAATGTAAGCGTAACAGGTATCGTTGATTGAATGTCCAGTTAGCCGCGTATGCATTGTCCAACGAAATTCCCAGGTATAACATTCACCGTTTGCTCTAACTTTGTAAACAGTAATCAGCCCCCATAATAACGCGTTACGTTCACGTGTCGACTCTTCAAATATTTAACGAACTTCGTTTACAATCCAAGCCTTTTATTATTCCCTTTTGTCGTTCTGTTCGCCAGATAAAATATCAGAAATTATTCCTGTCGTTTTACGGCATCATTCTCTATTCTGCGTAGAATGGCATTCTTATTTATTATAGTTATTCTTTGCTTTGGAGCCTAGCGTGCGTAATAAATTTGATATGGATTGAAATGTAGTATGTTCTACATTATACATAATAAATAATAATTTGATGGGTGCACAAAGCCAGGATTACTCTTGGCTTAATCCTTCGCAAGTGAATTAATTTAGATTAATCTTGCATTTGGTATCCTGGATGGTTCATACTCGATAAACGACTTCCAGTATCTATTTTAATGCATTGTAACGTATAATAATGATATATTAATGTATCATTGCATACAAACGAATAGATTCTGCTCTGAAAGTAATTGACTAATTAAACTTAAGTATTAATTAAAATAATAATTAAAGTTCAGTACTAAATAAATCAATGAAAAGAAACAGATAAGCGTGTTTCACATGTATGTATGTTAAAACTAGATTGGGAATCTTCATATATTTAAACGATACAAGAATATCCAAGTGAAAAGAAAATCTAAAAAATGTACACGTACGATGATGTATAAAATATCCAAAGTACGGTATTCACTATGGTATTTGAATCGTACCGAAACTATACTCATCATACTTCCATTCACTATGATCGGTACTAACAACCTTCTGATTCACACCAATTTATTGCCGACTTGTATCTACAAATATTTCAAGAAGAAACGAAACTCGTTTAACTCGATAAAGTTCAAACAGTTAAAATTAAAAATCTGAAACATTTCGCAAATAATGTAATACTTTCGGTTAGTGCAGATTACAGACGAAACAATTCGTTTCGGAAGTATTCGCGATTCGCGCAATAAAATGGCGACTAGCACAACCTGAAACAAATAAATCTTGTGCTACGATATTCGACGGTTTTACAAATTGAGCTGGTCCAGGTTCGGACTCTGGGAATTATTGAATTCGCTAACGATGCATCAGATGCCAAAATCTGCAGAGTGCGGCTGAACCAAGTAATTAGTTCTGATTGAATCGTAGCGGATAGGTACGCGGAACGGCCCCGGGGCTATACGCGAATTTTAGCTATGCATTTACGATGCACCGTAATGCGTTGACTAATCTCCATTCATGCGTAAACTCTAAAATTCGATTACTCTGTCTGTTTGTTAAGTCGTATTAGATTCGAATTCAAACGTTAACGGCGCGGTAACCACTTTCCTAACGATTTCGGGCAATTACATCAATTTTCAGAATAATACAAGAAAAAGTAACAAACGAGAATGGTAAGCTACTTGGCTTGATAATGAAGCGGTGTATAAATATAAAATATTATAATATGTATGTAGTATAGGGGAGAAGAGCCCAAGAAACATCGAGTTAACCATGAACAATGTCGCGAGAGCCGAGGCGCCGTCGGGTCCATCAATGTGTCATCGGTCTTTTCAAGTGCATAGTTTCGTAGAAAAGGCCTACGTGACCCTGGCCACGAGCGTCTGCGGAACACGTGTGTGATGGGCCTAGGAAAAGACAAAGGAATGCTAGAACGGCCAGAATGCGAGTTGAGAGGACGCAGTGTGAGTTGAGAAGTTGCGGAGTGTGAATCGAGAAGTCAGAGAGTGTAAGTGGAGGAGCCGGAAGGTATGATAATAAGACGTACGACGAGATTGTAATCGGTTTTTTGTATTGAGTATCGCTTATTAAACTACACTAAACTCTAAATAAAACATCATTACTTGTCCTTATTCTAAGACCCATATAAGTTACCACATGTATATAATATTAAACTACCGATTAATGCAATCTCCTACTAAGGAAATAGTTCGTCTGGAGAATATTTCCGAAAAATTGTAGAAGAATTAAATCCATCAATTTTGTACTAAATTTATGCAAATCTCATGTCAAATTAAAGAAAGAAGCAGAGGAAGTATGTAATAATACATTTCAGAAAAATGTACAAGCGAAGAACGGGAAATTTTATGGCCATTGTCCATCATCCATGGATATTTTAAATCACAACGGAAAAAGAAGAGATTAGTCCGACATGGCCGATCAGTATCATCAGTGTTTCAATTTATGGCTTCATTTTATCGATTTTACCAATAATAGATATACCGATGAGAGTTCATTCGCGGGTTCGAGAACACACTCTCGCCTTTCCATTCTTCTCTCTTTTCTTCTTTCCATCATAAAACATGTCTAACTGTCGTACCATTATCATAAAACCACTACCATAAATTGTGACAAATATTGCGGGCGAATTTCACACATTTCTTGCCACCTTTCAGAAGGCATCCGTCAGTTTCCACAACGAAGCGATTACTAATTGCGCCAGGGAAACACTCCACGTAAGAGTAACGATCCTAAATTCGGACAGCTCGACGTGGTAAACATCGAGTCGACGGTCTTGCTCGCGTAAATAATCACCGAGGTGCAGCTCGCGCTGCGAGAAAATAACGTGGCAAACAGTCTAATGGAAATTTATGACACTGGATACACGAATGGTTATTGGATTCCGGGGGAACGGGTCACGTTGCGACGAGCCGAGCCACTTCAATCGCCCCTGATTACTTCGTTTACATTCAGTTGATTTCGCTCGCGCTAATTAAACGACGCGCTGGCCTACCTTTTTATCCGCGTAACGCGCGGGTTTCGCTTAACGGTGAAATGTAAGAAACAAGGAAGAAAGAAGATGAGAGTCTTGATACTTTCATGGCCTGGGTTATCACGCTTAACGTTATTACACTTTGCATTGTTACGCTTAACCCTGCTACAATTCTGGAATTTTGATATTTCAATCTGACTTTCGTTTTTTGCCAAGCAGAAAGAATTTAATACTTTAAGAATACGTTCAACGTAAAGTTGTAATAAGAAAATCACGCGTGTTAATGAGACTTTTTCGTATTTTCTCTAAACTGAAAATGTTTCTTCTTTACGATGAAAAAAGTACAGTCAGGTAGAAAACAGTTGAAAGTGCCAGGATTCAACGCTATTTGATGCTTCCAAATGCAAGCCTCGAAATGTCTAATCTCTTCCTGTTGAACATGGATTATCAGGAAGCCTAAAACACAGCAGTGTTAAGTGTAACAATGTAAAGTGTAACAGCGTCAAGCGCGAAAAGTACAGGATGGAAAGAACTGCTGTCAATCGTCGACAACGTTAATAAATGCAGCTTTCGCGAGGACGACGGCGCGGTCGTTCCCTTGTTGCCAGGAATATTGCATTTTTTCCCGCGTAAATAGCGTTCACACAAGCGGCACTAATTGCGGTAGAACGACGACGCATTCTCCTCCACCGCTTCTATATTTTTCCTCTTCTTTCGACCACGAGTTTTCCTATTCTCTTTCTTTCCGTGAGTTTTCAAGATGCCCGCGACGACTCGTGATTACGATTTGTTTCGCTTACTTCGAAATGCATTAAACAAGGGTTTGTACATTTTTCAGAGAGTGTTCGATTATGTGCTTGAATAGGTCGTTTATTAGTCTTGTTTGACTGAACTTCCGCGAACTTTACCGTAAACTGATCTCTCCCTGCAATTTTTTAAGATGTTGCACGTGCACTGAGACGACAATTTGCCTCGTTAATTACGCGACTTCACAGCTTCGTTATATATTTGTTCCATGAACTATACATAACAGATTTGTGTCTTAGATTATGGTTACGGTGGATGCGCTTTCTGGCAAACGGTCAAGTACATGGATTCTTACGAACGTAGCTACATTGTTTTTGTAACCAAAACGTTAGACGTTAGTATACTGAAAACCAGAGCGTACATTTGCTGGAAACTATAGTTAAATGATTACTTTATGAATCTTATTCTCAATGTGCATTCCACTAGCATAAGCATAAAAAAGTTGTCCCACTAAAAACGTGCATTTCTTCGATCGCAAGCATAGAAAGTTATGCTGTAGAAATGGATGATAGCTTCAAGTACAGTGGAAATTTTTTAAGGAATAGATTTGAAGAGAACCGTGGAAACTGAAAAAGCTGTTACTATAGATGGAAATGGTTTTCATTCGAACATTCCACTGTAACATGCAATCTCAATTTTCGATCTCAATGGTAGTATAACACGACGATTTCCTTATCGTCTCGCGTTGTACTCGAAGGAGGAGAAACTTTATCTTCCTTTATCTATATCTTACATAGGAACCATATTGAATTTGTCGAGATTGGTGTTCAGGAGAATGAATGGAGAAAAGAAAAAGACGACGAAGGCAAGCGTTAAGAAAGTTATGCGTGCGTAATTTTGCCACTAGCCGGAAGCAAAATGTTGGGTGACGTAACGGAGATCAGTTTCGATTTGTCGTAGCGCAACGACGAGCTTTCAATTTTTTCCCCGGCTCGATATCGTCCTCGAGAATCTCGAATATATTTTACGCATGATCTTATAAAAGGGCTTGCAGTCTGCGACGACGACTTCCAGGCCGGCGTTCATAAATATTCGCTTATGAGACGAGTTCCTTTCCATATACTCGGCTTGCGTTTCATACTCTCGTTGCGTATAGAAAAGCTTGCCGAAAAATACCGTTGTGAAGCTGGCTGGGTGAATTTATTCGATAAAATATACTACTTGCATAATCTTAACGCATAAAAGTCGACAGACTTCACTGTGGATACATATTGTATTCATGCTACGTAAAATAAAAAACTTCACTACGAAGAAGGATCTATTTTTTTTTTTTTTTTTTTTTTGTTGAAACCACACGAATCCTATAAATACGGGATTAAAAAGCTTGTAAAACGTCGGAAGAAAATAACAGAGAGTAACAGAAATTATACTGTCGATTAGAAAGTCCTGTAGGTATAAAGGCAACACAGCGAAATGAAATAAAATGGAAACACACAGACTTTCGATCTATTGATTCATCTTTCCTGTATTTCAGTAATTCGTAGTTCAACGATTGTTGAAGCTTCGTACCTTTATAATTCTTTGGTATTCCCATAAAGCATAGAATCAAATATTTTTTAATTATGTAAATAACAGCAACGCGTCAATTTTACTGGCGCGAGTAGAATAAGACACTACTTTGTCAGACTAAGGGGTTATATGGACGTCGAAGTACGTAGAACAGAATCCGCTGACAGCAGACAAGTGGAATGGAATCGTGTCCCGACAGCCAAGTAGAACAGAACACTCTTCAATCGGTCCAAGTAGAATAAAATCGAATCCAGTCAGACGAGTGCCGCCGAACCACTCACTCACAATCAGTCGAGTTTCATGAAACTTCAACGGTATCACTCGACTGTTCTCTACATTGCGCTTTCCAACGTGCATTACATCCTGCTTAACTCTCAAGTGCTATGGTAAAATGAAAGTAGCTGATGTTAATAAATGGTATTAGCTGTCTGATTGGATTCTGAGACGTTATAGTAAAAGATTGTTATAAAAGATTGCTGAGATATTTAGAGTTATGAGAGCGATATTATGATATTGTTTATAATTTTTGGTGTATTCTGGAACATCATAAAATATCTAACCATGAAATACTGCAGTATTTGTAGTATACTCTACCGTAGTAGAATATCGTTCTCCATAATGATTTAGCTATTTCTACCAGACATTATCACTTTTTATTTATATCCTTCGATATTCTTCCGATAAAATTATTCATGAATGATATTATCAATAGATTTGTATTATCATCAATATTATTATCAGTATACTCGGTATGTATGAATTTCTTTCAAATGAATGCTGCATTAAAAGAATTACATTTTCCAGCTATCTAATCTCTAATTTCAACTATTTTCTTCTTGCTAGCAGGATAATGCATACGTGAGTTAAACAGGAATCCTTGATATTCTTCTTTAACAAAATCCACTAAAGTTCCGATTGTTAAACGCATAAAATGTTAAAGATCTAATTTCAATAAAAGAACGAGTATCAAAGAAGACAAGAAATCGTAGTTTCGTTTCCTTTACACCATACAAGAATTTCCGGGATCGTCGTCAACTGTCTCCCGAACAATTTTAGCTGCGTTAAACCGAGTAACACGACGGCTGGGAATTTTAATCCGACGACGATAATCCCAAACTTCGTTTAGGTTTAATTAATGCTCTTTCGTTGTATTAGGAGTCGCGTGATCGTATCTTTTCGCGTGGTCCTACGAAATGTGCCATCAAATCTTTCCAAGGTGCACAGAAAGCGTTCAGGGTCGGCGAGGGGAATTGGAGATGGCATTAAAATTTTACGATACGCTATTGCACTCTCTTGGATCCGATGTAATTCTCCCCTTTTACTGTCCCCTTTCCACGCGAAACTCTCGCTCTGGTTTATAATAACGACGACCATTGACCCGTGCAATTCTCCATTTCTGTGTAGGCCGGCTGATTTTTACGATCAACAATCAAACAACAAATTATTCGATGATCGATTTTTCAGAAATTTGTGGAGGAAATGTAGACTTTTATTGGGGGAAATTGATGGTAGGATTTGTAGGATACTAGTATCGAATGAGTTAAGCGAAAAATGTTTTTTGTGTTTTATGTTTTTTCCTGATTTATTGACTGGTAATTTTCGATTAAGAAAATTGATAAATAGGATCCGGGTGCTGTGATAGTGTATAACGGTGTGGAGTACTTGTTACGACCGTTCGCGGAGAGACGCGGTCGCGAGGAAAACGCGTTAGCGATAGACGTAAATTCTCGCTACGATTTTGATAGTCGACGCCGCGAATTAGTCGTTCCCCTGTTTCGATTAAGATAACAGAGGTGGTCCAATGAGTTTAACACTGAATTAACAGGGTCAACATAAACTTGTATATTTGACAATATTTAAAAATAATATAATGAACACGCCACAAATTATGTACCGATGATACAATTGGTTTGTTACAATAATTCGACCCGACTTTATGATACCTCTTGATGTATTCGTTAGTCTAAGCGACTTTAATTTTAATCGTCTGAACTTCTCGATGCATTTCGTTAGAATCCTCAAATGATACTGTTGCCCTTCGATCTTTTTCTTTGTCTTCTCTCGGAGACGACCTCCACTACGCTCGGGTCACGCCACCGTTCGCACCTATGATCACGTATGCCACCTTCTTTGTGTATATGAAATAACGGACCGAAGGCGAATCGATGTTTCTAGAATTCGCCGCTTGATGAACTATGCACTTGCCGCTGCATTGTATATTTTTCGTCGGTCAGATAAGACGATTTGTCAGCGACACTGTATACCACGAGCGACGGTTAAGAATACGGCCTATGGTAAGACTCGTGGCGTAACAGTACTGTTCATTTAATTCACCATTAAGTATTCTTCCCATTTTCTGGAAATACTCGCGTGAAGCAGTTCTTCGTGCTATCTTCTTCATTGGCTACATTTATTATAATAATAAGCTATATATTTCGACCACTCGCGGAGAGACGCGATCGCGAGGAAGCGCGTCAACGGGAGTCGTAAATTCCCGTTACGACTAGATAATCGACGCCACGAAACTGATCGATCCCCTGATTTCTGTTACGATAATAGGGATGGTTCGACGAGTATAACACTGAGTTTAACAGGTTATAATATTATATATTTCCAACAACTTTATATAGAAGCTAGTTACGCTGGTGCGTAAATATAAGTTAAGTAGGTGAATAATTGACGGATAAAAACACGGTAAAGAGATGTTGACTGTTCTAAGGTTGCAGAATCAGTAAAGTTCAGTGACGATGATGTGGCAGAGGAAAGCTAGGGATGCGTGTGTCTAGCGCACGGGACCATCGCATTTGTTGATGACAATTTTGGCTAGGAAAGTGAGGACAATAGACATTGCTTCTGATTGGATAATAAGAAGGTTGGTGGACTAGAAAGGGTCTTAGCCGTCCCCGAGAAAAAGTTGCTAGCGGAAGATACCGAACGTGAGAAAAACCAACTTTCCCGTATCTTTCCGTAGTAGACAATAAATACAAGGAACACTTGAAATAAAAGATACTTGTTTGGTCTTAAGGACCTTAACTATGAAAATGCCAAGATTTATGGTAGGTCCTGAAGGCCATTGAAGGTACGCAGTAAGGATGTGTAGCCTGGTTTGTGGACAGACACTGGGCGTAACACTATATTTGAATTAATTTCTGTTTCGTAAAACGTAGTGAACCTAGATGTGAATTTTATAAGGCATTTGATTTCGGTAGAACAAGTCAATTCTTCGAAAATCACCTGTCTGCTTAATTAATGATTGATTACGTTCAACCGCAAGGCGTAGTCGTTTATGTCGCCCATTATCAAATTTCGAAACAAATTTTTCTATAAACAATGAATTGCTTGGCTTAAAACATAGAAAAAAATATTTGCAAAGCGACAGTTTCCAAAACAGGTTCGCAAAAGATAATACTTCAACATTTGTTTCTTCAAAACGGGAAAACAATTTGCAGGAACATTATCGCGTACCTAAAATTGAATCGCCTCTGCTCGAATCGAAATGGAATCGATTAGCGTAGCGAACAAGAAAAAACGAGGGTATCTCGCAAGGATGCCCGTTCGATTTTACAGGCAATATCGAGTTTACAACGTGTCGGGCGAATATAGTTGGAGCTTGGAACACGGCAATCTCTCGTGTTCGCGGCGCATAATGGATTCCGTTTCGAGATTTCCACGGCGTTAACTAGCGCAGCGAGGAGAAGTTGCTCGAGTTTCGGTTAAAGTGGTTCGCGTAAACCGAATTTTCCGTGGCAGGACTGAGCGAAATTTCGATGGTAGACGAATTCAGTTGCTTACCAACAAGGGAGAGAGGGATAGATAGATAGATAAATAGATAAATAGGTAGACCGATAGATAGATAGATAGATAGACAGATAGATAGATAGATAAATAGATAAATAGATAGATCGATAGATAGATAGATAGATAGAGATAGTGAGAGAGAGAGAGAGAGAGAGAGAGAGTTCTAGAGAAAGAGAGATCAAATGCGTCCGAGGAATTTTGCGCCGACCAGATTTACGTGAACTGACGAAGGAACCAAGTTTTCATCGCTGCAGATACAATTAATAACATCTTGTGAATTCGCTTGAGCAATAATGCGACCGATCTCGAATCGTGGCAAGATTTGCATATTGCTACGCGTTGATATTAGTGTTCCGTATGAAACACTGAGAACGCTCTTGTAGACTGTAATGGTCGAAACGTTCCTTCGGGTTTTATGCAACGGGGATTCGTAAAGATGTCAACAAGGTTTCGTCGAGTTTAAATATTCCCTTGTAAGTATCATGTAAGCAGAGAGATTTGAGATTCTTGAATTATTAGTTCTCTTCTACTTGTTAAGCGAGAACGTATTTTGTTGCACGCGGATAAGAATTTGAGATTTACCTGATATTTAGAATTATACGATTGTTATTCTCGATTTGGAAATATTTAAGTAAAAATGAAAATGAACGATAATTTAAGTGAAAAATATTGCTGTCGCTTTTTTCTCGTTTTTGGATTACAGATCAGAAAATTGTTGTAATTGGCGCGCTTATACCTAATTCTGTCAACGATCCAGCGGTGCACGTACGTGTAAACAATTTCAATTCCCGTGTAATTAGTTTTCCGATGCGCGGATCTCCCGAACCGGCATTTCCACCGGCATTATCTCCATTCTACGTGGCTGATTAGCAAAAACTTCGCCGGCAACCGTTCCGTGAAAATGATTGTCGGACCACGCGCAATCGAGATACCATCCACAATGTTTATGGGGAAACTATTAAATTGTCTTGATCTAAATTTCTGCCCCAGTCTGAAAATGTTCTCTTCGCTAGGACAATTCGTGTAAATTGTTCACATAGAATCTATGGACAGTCGTATATCTAGAATGGTCAAAATCGTATAGCTATATATTCAATAATAAACTCTAAATTTTCATAAGTTGCATGAAATTTCAGCAAATTACATAAATTTCTTTTCTGATAACAGAATAAGCTCATGCAGTCAATATTTTCATTTGTTCCATGAAATAATTATCCATTAGAGCGAAAAAAGCGAAAAAATTAAAAATACGCTTTCTCGATAACCGCAATCATTATACCGCGGATTTTTATATATTTCTAGAAAGCGTGAGCATACAAGAGCACACAGAATGCTCATAATATGTAAAAATATGCAAAAAATATTCAACCTACATTGCTCTTAATAATATTCAATAGATAAAACAATCGTTTACCTGATTTGCATTTTTTCAATTATATTCGCAAAAATATGAATTTCCATAAATATCAAGAGTTTACTGACCATTCTCACGCAACAAAATGGGAACCAAGGGGGAAAATGTTTCATAGGCTGTGTTTCACCGTGAATCACTATAATTCCATGGGAGCTGTACAAAACCGATCACTGTGCCAAAAGTTGGCCGTTCAGTCACGATAACTATTACATTAGGGCGCCGTTATCACAACCACGTCTATGGTCATGCATATTTGCTAGTCCAAAGTTCAAAGTTGTTCGGTACACGTTGCGCCTTGGTATCCGTAGCCGATGTTGGCAACTTCGTTCGCGCTGTCCCTTCGCTACTTGGTTCGGTAGTGTCCGTTACCACCCTCTAGCTGATTAGCTAATCGCGAATTCCACTTAGTTAGAAAGCTGCCAGCCCATTTCAGTTAACGTCCCGATGTACATATATATTTACGTAACAAGAGTCACATCGATCGCATGCAACGTTGTTCGTTAACGTGGCTCCTTGAAATTCGAGTAGCTTTATAAATTACCAGTTTTCGTTACAGCGAACGCCACTCCAAAGTGGATATTGCGCTTGCACACTCGCTCGTGTGTCCACTCGTGTCCTTTCGAAACTCTCTCTTCATGTAACGTTTATTCAGAGAAAGTTGACTGTCGACATCGTCGATTTTAGCGGTCCCGTTTGTCGGGCAAAATTGCGCTTGCTGCCCAATTTCGAGGAATTTGTGTCCTATCGATTTAAAGCTTCTTTCAACGATCGAACCTATGGTATTTTGGATTGCCAACTTTGCAATTTCGTGTAACTCCTCTTTTGAAGTTTTAAGCTGGTCGAGTTTCCTTGTTAGCGACGAGCAATTAGTCTTTGATGTACCTCACTTCTTATTTTTATCCTACCTTGCTAATTAAATATCTTAATGTTGGAACAGCAAACTTTCATTCGTTTACTTCAGCGATATCAATATTTTACTCACATTCGATACATTTAAGAACATTCAAGTGTGCTTAAAAATATACTACTCAAACTTAATAATCAAAGAGATTTACGAACGATTCGAATCAAAGACACCAGCAGGAATCGAAAGACCGAAACTCAATCTTCTCCCCTTTTTACGACAAGTCAAAACGACGTCGAACGTTCTCGCCAATTTAATCAGAATTCTACCCGGAGACAACGAAAGTTCAAAGGCGGAAAGAGCATTCCACGAGTACTCGAATGACAACGAAGAGGACGAGCTCGTAAAACTGCGACAAAACAGCCGATTCGACAGTCCTATGTGAAAATTCGGAACAGTCATTCTTCCTCTTTCCTCTTGCACATCCGTGGATAAGGCGTGTTTAATGAGTGAATAAAATTCCAGGGAAGTTTGTTCGCTTAAATTGCGCGCTTCTTACGCGATCATATCCTCGTCTGATCGTTATTTCGAATTTTATCGAGCCGCCACCGCGGTCCGCTTGAAATTCAAATTAAATTAACCCAGGTCGAGGGAAAGACCGCGGACGGGTGCACACGTTCCTGGAAAAATGGCCAAATATAAAATTCACCTCGCGTTCACCTTCGATCGATCGAACTGCCTCGGCTCGCCAACAGTTCGACCAGTCGTCGCTTTTTTGACGATTCGACGATTTTTATTTTCGTGCTCAGCAAACGCGTGATGGGCAATTACAATTTTCTAGCAAAATTATATTATCATTAGCAGACTGCGGATTTTTATGCAAACTCATATTTTTACGAATACCTTTTATAAATTTTCACAAAACTAAGACGTAACTAGAAAATTATTTCAGCATTGTTTCGAATATTCGGCAATACTTTACAATTTGATCAGTATCTTTAATTTTCTTCGAAATTCAGGGCTATTTAAAAGCTGTTTAAGAAGGTAAAATATCACGCAGGACGAAAAGTGTCGCAAACTACTCTAAGTATAATTAATTTTATATTAAAGCTGAATCTACGACTGAGAATTTGGTATCTTATTTGTTTGTTTAGAATTTTTTATTTGGAAATTCGCTTGGTGTGTAAGCAAGTGCCAGTATCGAAAACTTGAAAAGGTAAAGTATCATTTAAAAAACTGTCGCAAACAATAATAGGTGTCTTTTATTTTATACTAAAACTAGACCTAAACTCAACTTAGAGTTGTGATACAGAAATTGGAATACTATCGAATAGGAGCAACGAACAAGATTCCGAGAGCGACCGAGATCACTACTAAGTTCCATTCTTGTTTATTTATTCTTTATCCATCACTTTTTGTTATTTCAATTTATTGTTAATAAATGTCTTTTTTAACTGGTTAGTTTCTGTCACTTAATTTGAGTTTACGATTATATAGTTTGTCTCAGGTTAGTCTTATTTTTAGTTTCAATGTAAAATTAATTAATATAAAATAAAATTAAAATTACAAGTATCTACAAATTTTGGAAGGTATAGAAAAATTAGTATATTTAGAAGGTATAGAAAAATTAGTAAATTTAGAAGGTATATATTACCTTCTATATTACCTTCTGAATTTACTAATTTTCCATGTGTTAAAGTCTGAAGGAAATCGAAGATACCGAGCAAATTGTAAAAACTACATATTACCGAATATTTCATACGATCTTACATATTATGTTCTTTTTGTTCATATTCGGACTCTTTAATTCTTTATAAATACGTAAAAATCCATATTCTAGTCATTAGTAAGTTGCGGCACGTTGTTCGAAGCTGTTTTGCGATTATTGTTCGATTCGTATTTTCCACCTGCTGTACGATTTATATCTACTTGATAAACTAGATGGCGTCGTTAGTGAGATGGCAGGTCGAACAAACGGGCAAGTGACTATTCGAGGGTCGCGCCGCTTCAAATTTAAGTTTCAGAGGAAAGAGAGCGTGGCTGGAAGCCGGAGAACCCACGGGAATCACTGGCTGCGCTGGTGCATGCACACGATGACTCGCTGCATTAACCACGACGGGACTTTGTCTGTTCGGGGCCGCGTGACGCCGCTTTCTAAATCAAACTTTCATCCGCGAGGGGAGACATCAAAGATTTTCACTCGGCTAGTGACGTGCACCCGTCAGTTAGTCGACTCCCCGGGCAAAAGGGGAATGGTTCTTTGCTAATTTGACCGACAAGGACGAAGATGGCCCCTAATGGGCGTCCTGTGTACGAACTCTCGCCACGAGGGTGATTATGGAGCACCCTAGAAACCGTCGAAACGAGCCAACTTGTTTCAGCTGTTTCGGATGGATAGCTGAGATGCGGGCATTGGTTAGCTTAGAGATTCTTGCTGCGGTGGTTTGAAAAACCTCTGGACTGGCTCTTTCGGAGTCGCCACTGATATAAATTTGTGTAAAGTACAGGCTGTATATAATTTTCATCATCGATAACTTTTAAACAAAATTAAAAACAACAATCATTTTAATACAAGTCATTTATTAATATCTGGAAATTACGGATAATTAGAGCTGTCTGGCACCAGGCGCTGTGCGAAGTCTGGTCGAGGAACATCTCGTCCAAGTCGTCGAACACTACCTCAAATATGTTTCGTAATCTTCCTTGCCGATACAGTTGCATGTTTGATGACGTTGGCCAACCAGCAGCTTTTAATCGCGTGAGAACTTGCCGCGGACAAGGCTTGACAGCGCGAAGAGCAGAACTCGCCATGGAGCAGAACTCCACACTCGCCACTCGACCGAATTAAGGGTAACCACGTTAAGCGATTCAGAGATCGACGATGTTTAACGCGAGCACTAGGTCCATTTCGATTACCGTTCGTCGCTTCTTCGCGGATTTGCTAAGGCTCGTGTAATTAGTTGCTTGACATTGTTGTTTCCACAGAGGCTGGCGATTGTGAGTCTGGATTTCGGATGATTCTAACGCGTACAATTATTCAGCCGTGTAAGGAGTTTGTCGAACAGCGTCCCGTGTTTTGTATGCAGCCTCGGGATCGAAGTACGCGAGAACCACGCTGACAATGCGAATACCTCTTTCTCCGAGTTTAATTAAATTTTCTGGGCATCCGTCTTTTCGTATTTCGCCGAGAGGAGCGAGAAATTGATTTTAGAAAATGTATTATTCGAATGGCACGGTGGAAACTGGATAACTTTGACATAAAGTTTCCTACTCTCGAAGATACATTTCCACGTTGCCATTTTATCAAACAATTTTATTCTTTATTAAATTTCCGTTCTTCTTTTCTTTACTTCTTTTCTTACTTATTTACTTTATCATTCTATCAATAGATATGTAAATTATTGTATCTTTTAAACACGTTTTATTATCATATAAGACTAGCGTAAAAGGAAGTGGTGAATGTAAAGGGATTGAGAAAGACTGCTACAAGGTTGGACATTTGACACCGATAACGATAAAAACGAAGTCTTCATCAGATGAGAATTAATTATTAACGAAGTATCGAACTTCGTAAAAAAAATTATTAGCGAAGCTCAAAAAGAAAAATCGTGGATGAAAACGTTCGCACAGTTATTGATCGCGAGTATATGGAAATGAAATGGACGGGAAACAAAATTATCTGTTCGCAAATTCGGTGGACGTACTTTTTTAATTAACAGCCGGGACACGGGATAATTGAGAAGTTTATCGGGGAAAGCGTGTGCTCGTTAATTGATCATGTTCCATTGCGTGGTCGATTATCTGGTCGAAGCGGCTTGTGAAGTATTCACGATACTTTTGTCCGTTGCGCGGTTGCCTGCGAAATTATTTACACCGACAACGAGGTACAATGAGCCAGATGTAAAACAATAGTTCGTGGTTCGTCCGAAAGATTCGCAAATGCGAGCACGGCTTCGCTTTACGGGGGCAAATAAAATTGGATGTTTCGCTTTTTATTTTCCTTCCTTTTATTCTTTTTCAGATGTTTTGAACGAGATTAAATTATATCATCGACTTGGCATACGCAGCAATTTCCTTTTTCTTTGCTCTTTAGATTTCTCGTGCTCAATAAATCGTACAAAACTAACCGAACGTAATTTCGAGTGTTTATCAACGAATCGCAGATGTATTCAATTGCAATATTCTTCTGTCCATTGATAAAGATGTAAATTTACACGTGGCCTTGAATTGGTCTACAAAATGGTTTTCAAGTTGCCTTAAGATAACTTGAAATGATTTCAATTAAGCTACAAATGATGCAAAACAAAACTTACAATGGCCTTTGAATGATTTGAGAAATTACCTTTAAATAATTCAAATATGACCTTCAAGCGATACGGAAATATCCTTCCAAAAATCTTAGAATGACATTCAAGTTGCCATGATCTGCAAGTAA
The DNA here is from genome assembly GCF_051014615.1 of Bombus vancouverensis nearcticus. Classification (NCBI taxonomy): domain Eukaryota; kingdom Metazoa; phylum Arthropoda; class Insecta; order Hymenoptera; family Apidae; genus Bombus; species Bombus vancouverensis. The sequence continues at coordinate 2,723,332 of NC_134924.1, forward strand.
CTCTCCAAACTCTCCTATTCTGGATTTCATCGTTCAAATATAAACCAATCTTAATTTGAAACAAATTTTTGGTTTCAGCTTTTTCTCTTTGCGTTGGACAATATTAAACAGAGAAAATTTTAGCGTATTTCCCACAGCTTGTTGTCTAAACAAGATTTTTGTTCTCAAATGGACGCAAGCAACACGAAGATGCGACTAGATCCGGCGCAAAAAAGCTAAAGCATGCAGTCCGGTAACTGTCCTAACGTAAAGAGGTAATAATTCTTGTTTTTACTGACCTCCGCTAGAGAACGTTACGTAAACATAATTTAAACATCCCTCGGAAGCAGATAAATCAATAGATCAACGAGTTTTTACCCGAGAAAGTTTTTCTCAACTCGTTCTCCTTTAATTCGCGAAATATCAGCTTCCGTATTTCACATGGCACCTGCTACTTGCTTTTCGCATGGAATGAACATGGTGCTACGAATTAGAAAATATTCTTAAAAATCTATATGTATTCTTATAAATATTCTTAGAATGATAGTTTTAAATCTGAATGATATGTTCCGGTTAGTTAATTCTGCAGTTGCGAATTTCAAGTATTTTCAAGCGATTTTTATTCACAGTATTTGCGGAACATATTTGGTACTTCGTCGCTCTTTTTTATCCTGCATTCTTTTTTCATCGTAAAACAGATGCTATTTTTCGAACACTGTACTTTACACTAGATAACATAATCGAAAAGCCAACAAGCACCGATAACGTCGCGTTTAATATGTAACATCATGGCCACTCAACCTCGAAAGCGGGCACATATCCAACAATTAACCACGACCAGCGTAGCTTAACTCTGACGATCGGTCGACAACCAATCTCCAACCAACTAACGCTTCAACGTCAGCGCCTCTATATTTCCACTATTTCAACGAAATATTCAGAATTACTGCTTTACGCGCGCACGTTGCACGGATCAAACAAAATTGCAATTTTCATTTTTCTCAGCTGTGATTGGGTCAAGTTATACAGAAAGCTACCACGATCCTCAATGATCTGAAATTGAGTGAATTTAGTTTGAGGATCTCAACTTAGAAAGAGAAATGTAGTTTTATCTCTATTTGGTATATTTTATCTCTTGTCGTTGTTTTACGATACTTTTCGTTGGCTTATTTAATAGCGAGCAGTATAACTAATATGTGGCTTGGGATGTTTTCTGCAAAGTAATTATAAGTTTAAGATGGAACTTCGCCTTGGTAGTTTTAATAATTGCATAATCTAAGAGTTCTATAGATCGGCAATTTTTTGCAAAATAAAGAGCACGTAATTATGGGATCCGTGCTGTGTGTAACTAATATTTCGTTATTTTGAGGGTTGGCAGGTGTTTGCATAATTTGGACCAATTTTTGTTGTATTACCGCACAAGTAGTTCAGTTCTTCGTGATTTTTAAATAGATTTATTATGATTTATGATTTATTAAAATTATATGCTTACTATATGACCAATAAATAGAACACTAGATTATATAACGTTGCTACGACTAAATGATCAATTTATGATCGGTTATTCAATTCTACTTTTGCGATGATTAAACAAATTCTTCTCAATCTTCATCAATTGAATTTCCACTATCATTTCCTTTCCAGAAGGACATAAGATGCATGAACGATTCCTGATAGTTACTACTCAATTATCTAGTTGAGCGCTGATCAATGAAAACATAGTTGAATTCTTCAACGATGACTCTATAAATAAAACGAAATTTAAAAGATAACAAAGCATTAAAACTATTTACATATTCCGACTTAGAACTATATTTGTTCCGAATGTCCGTCCAATCCTTTTCAACGTTCCACCGTGACGTTCTAAATTCTACAATCTTGTCGAATGAAACGGATGTTCGATAAACCCGAACCGTTTGCATTTCTGCCTTATGCAGCAATTTTCCAATCAAACTGCGGTCTCGAATCTTTCCTCGTAAACCTCATCGGTATTCCCTTGTCCTGAAAACTTTGCCCCTTTCTTCTTATCGCGTTCTAAAACGCAACCTATTCTCATTGTTTGCAAGATTTCTCTTATTGCACGGTTTACGGTGCATCTTAAACCGAATCATGACTCCTTTCATCCGGTATGTTGCTCGCCCGTTTATCCGGAAATCGTGCTGGATTCGGATGGAAACTGGTAACCGCTAGCCGGATGTCAACTGCATTTTTTATGGGATTCTGCGTCCCCGGCGTCTTATCGAGCGACGACGAGCGAACGTTCCACGGGGGACGCGCAACCGCATCGCGATCTCCACTTTGTTCCAGAGATTTTCCGCTCAGATTCCTTCTTCAAACTTAAGAAACGTTTTCCTGCGTCGAAAATATATTTGACGTGTAATTAACATGTTTGTAGGAGGCGTTATGCTATGCGAAGGAATTACAAGGATGTCTGCCAGTGGGATCTCATCGAATTTCTTTTTCGAAGTGGCTTGAAAGACCAGCACGGTGATGACGAATCGTACACGATCGTAGAAATTACATTATATTTTATTTCAAATGGCTCGCATTTTTCAAGCGAAACTTAATATGATAAAAGGGTTTCAAGGAAGGTTTGGAGGTTGCTAGTGAAGTCGACAGTGGGTAACTTAGTCGCGTCTCAAACACTAGGATAGTAGAGACCATATCTAAAGTCATGTATACGGTGTTCCCTAGTTATGAAACGATGGGAAATAAAGGAAAATTTCATGAGGTGAAATTCGATAGCTTCGTATCATGCAAGATCTATAATACTATATTCATTCGCTTCAAAACTGAAGAGATTTTGAACATTTTACGGTTGCTGCTACTTTTTTGAGTTTACCCTAAACGATGCATTTTATTATCTGTTTGTTACAAAAGAATATGTTAAGGTCGTCTTAAACAGAGCTTTAAATAAATTTCTCTCTTAAATAGATCCATTTGATTTGTTTATATATTATCGATACGTTTTATTATTTCCTTTTCGTTTTATTATTACAAAAAATTGTATTAATTGGTCCTGTTTGAAGAATCGTCTGACGACAATTATAAGTGGTCCGCTATAATGTAAACGTTCGATACATCCTCGCTAACCATCGATCCCTTCAACCGCATCACCCACAATGTCAAACAAAGTTCACTCGTTGACAGCTCATCATCCAGCATAGCAACGACGCACAATATCGTTTGAACTCACCAACGAGAGACATCGAAAAAGGGTCGGCGCTGGGTAGATGGAGCATTGTATCATCAGCACGAGTCCTGTCGTCGGTTTTGCTTGTTCGCCCCTCGCGGTGATAAAAAGTGGAGAAAAAGAAGCGACGAATGGGGAAGGCTGGAGCCGAAAATGCCCGCCAGCCACTCCGCTTCTATCTCTTTTTCGCCTGTTCGCCCGCGCCAGGGGGAGAAAACAGAGCACACACGGTGTGCAGGATCTATTCAAAGGCATCAAGGGACTTCGCGCGATGCACGGAACGGAAACTGAGTTGCCGTCCGGAGATTAATTACCGAGTTTCAAGGGGATGGATCCGGAACGTCCTGTGCAGTACTATAACAACCGCGTTATGGGTTGCTGCGAATAGGAACACTATACACCGCTCTTGAGTACCAGACGAAAGAATTTTTCACGTTTTTCACTTAACACGTTTGCGATTTAGCGGCGTAAGTATACACGTGCATTAGACACGTGATCTTTTATACCAATCGACAGCTGGAAATCGTTTAGAAAAATACTAGTGACGGATAGACTGATTATTTACGCAAAAATTTGCTTATAAATTTTCTATAAATCCATAGAAACACAGTCCGAATTTTCTATAAATGCAGTGTAGTAAGAAAGAGTCTATAGCGATAGGAAATCCTTAGGCGTGAACACTCTTTTCAATCGAAAATGTGTAGACGCGGATGTCTGACTATTGCGGGGCACTTCCACTGTGTATTTTAATGAAGCGCTATGTGCGTCATATTTCTTTCTAAGAAGATTCATTAATGATGAGAGATCGTTGAGTATTCGATGATTTTGTTTGAGCTTGGTGAATTTACATGTGGAACAATTTTGCAAGTAACTTTTTTCTTCCTTTCGAAATTGTATTTTGAAAGTCACGAGCTTGTGAAAGTTCATGACTAGATTACTTTTAAACGAAAGAATAGAATTTCATACCGTGTTGTCGTACAATGTCTGTCTTCTTTCGTTTTTTCTTTCTTTTTTTTTTTTTTTGTTTCTATCTGGGGACTGTGCAATCTCTTGGGTATTTTGTTCCCCAAGCATTTGGAATTCTTTTGTGAATACGTTGACTTGGCAATCTTGGAGAAGTTTCCAGAAGCAATTTCGGTGCTTTCACAGGGAGGAAAAACAAAATTACAGTCACTGCTATAAAGGGACTTAATTTACCGGCAATGAAATTTCTCTTATGATAATCAATTACCTGTTGCACGAATTAATAATCTGTATCCTATGCCAGTTAAAATATTCCAATGGATATCCTGGATTTTAGAAGCTTGTTAAACGGACCACGAATTTTCACAAAAATCCTATCCTTCGACTAGCTTCCAAAATTGCAAATTCTATATATTTTTAAAGCGTGTAAATCCCAAATAACAGATTTACTTACGGGCCATACTATCTGTATCAAATGTAAAAAATAATCGGATTTCATGGTCCCTGAACTATACGAATATTAATAAATTTTTATTAAACGACCGTGCAACCTGGGCGAATAATTAAAAAAATTTCATCTTTATTTATTCGGGCGAAATATGCACCGAATCGAGGAAGGATTCCGTGAATAATAAATAATTTTACATCCGACTTCTTCTTGTTGGATAATAAATTATTTATGCGCCGCGGTGTTAGGAAAGAGAAAATACATTTCAAAATATCTCTGTACTTTACGTGTTTACCGCACACACCTCTGCCAACGCTTTCCCTGGCTCGTTTTACGGACCGTCCCACCCTTCGCAATATTTCACTTCTGTTAACCGTAAAAAAATATTCCGTCCCAACTTACAGACTCTCGAAACTTTTGATCGTCACTCGTTCGTGTGGTCGATTTCTTTGGAGTTTCCAAGTTAACTTGAATATTTCGCTCGGACTCGAGATATCGGACACTCGTAATTCACGTAGCGACATTTCTCGTACGACTTCCGCTTCGCACCGTGTTCTTGCCACTTGAAGAACGAAAAAGAAGAGGGAGAAAGAAAAAAGAAAATAGAGGAAAAGAAGAAAAATCACTCGTCACGCGACGTTCCAAGAGATTTATATGGTATATCTTCGAGAAATTCGTGTGCTCGTCGTACAGATTTACACCGGTCATTTTGTTTCCACCGTCACGAATTGAAAAAAGTCAAATATTCTTGAATGAAAAAACAGATTAATCTTTTGAAATTTTGTAGAAATTTTAACTGCCCTATATTTGTAATAATAACTCCAATATAATTACCATCACTTCAAAAGAATGCTATTTCCAAGATGCTGCTCTATTACATCTCATGATCTTTTCGAAATTTTTCCTGTCTCAAGATAACGTTACAACACACGTGTAACACGTTACAGATTTAAGAGAGACACTGATCTGGTAATTCTAGAATAAAATGTTCTTGAGGAAAGACCCCGAAACTTCTTGATACATTACAAAATTCATTGAAAACCTTTAAGTCTTCAAATCCTTTTCAAAATTCAGAGAACCTACTTTTCCATGTTGTAACAACCATTAAACCCGTGACCTTTATCGAACCATTAAATCTACAGCTTTTATCCAACCGTTTCATACGGAACCAAAAACCGTTTCTTTCAAAACCTACCTCCTTCCGAGCACCATCGATGCAAACACGAAAGCTTAAAAAAGGAACTAGCCGAAGACCGAGAACACTTCGAAAACGGGGTGAATACTTCGAACGAAACTGAGAAAAAAGAAGAAAAAAGGAAAAGAGAAGAGAAAGAGGGAATGCGGGTAAAAAGAGGGTGGAAAGGGGTTGCAGGATACAGGAGGGGGAGTGCATTGGGTGCAATTTCGGCGTTGAAACCGCGTTGCTACGGGAATCTCTTCGACGCTTCACCGGAAACCTATTCCCTCGAGCGAGCCAGCGAACAGAGGCTTGCACATAGGCCAGAACTTTTGTTTTCGCCGCGGCAATGCAGTCGAGGTCGTGCACAATGCACACGGCTGTGCATTCTCCTTTTCCTTTTTTCCCCTTTTCCTTATCCGCCATTTTGACGCGCGATCGAACCGTGCAGTCTTGTTCTCAAACCGGAAACCGACGACGATCGACCATTGGAACACCGCTTTTTTCGTTCTTCTGTCGTCAAATGAGAGAACCTTGGAGTTGTTCAATGTGTCGGTTCGTTTTGGTGGTTTCAAGGGGTTGTTTACCGTAATGGGACTAAGAGTGTCGTTATAGCGTCGTTACACAAGTTGGGAGGTTTTAGGTGTGGAGTCGTATTGTTGGAAAATTGCCTCTTGTAACTTAACCGTTCTTAATAGGTTACACATAGAGTGTAAAGAACGGGTAAGCTTTTTCCCATAGAATCTTCGTGCAACACAGAATGTTTGTGTTATACCAATACGATACTACAATATTGTATTTCGTAATCATTTCCGTTCAATGTATTTCCAAGAAATAATTTATATTTAGTAATGCCACTTTATTATTGATATTGTATACTTGATATTTAAGAATCGTGCTTTAGTAGTAATTTGAGCTTGCTTGAAGCGAATGTCGTATCGATAGGATTACGTTATGCAGCATTATTTCAACTCTGTCTATACATAATTTCGTTACAATATACGTATATCGCAATTGTGTTATACCAAATAATTGCAACGTCAAATCAGATTATGTTTAGGTAGATTGAGAATTACTTCACCCTCCAATTTCAAATCAGACTCTTGCAACGGATAACGAATAAAGAAATTTCCATTGTTATGGTGTGTAATATTATAATAATAATGTACAAGATTCCAATATGTATTCCTCTTTAAATCTCTTCTTAATACATAAACCTTATTTCTAGAAGCAAAATTTTCACTATAATTAACTTTCACATAAAACCCTGCAATTACAACGCGTTACGAACTCGCACCACAAATCACTTCCACCAAACGATATACACGTGTCGATCCGTCAGTCGCGGACACATTATCACGTGCAACGCGCCAATAATTCCTTCCGGTCGAACGAATGCGGGTCAGTGTGCTAATAATCGTCACCGTTATATCATTCGTACGTTAGTACGAGTCGGGCGTTAACAGGGTTGGATAATTGGTCCTCATAACGATTTCTACCACCTTCCTTCCTTCTCTTTCCTCGACTATTTGCATACATTTTCTCTAACACTTCGAACGAAGCCTCGGATAACTTGAACACTTCGTACAACGTCTGATGAGACAATAAAAATACGTTTCATTAAGGCAAGGATCGTTTAATTGCCGGTCGTTCGGACTTAAGTGTATCGATTCGAACTGATTTCCGGTTATTTATGTGTGCGGCCTCTTTAAAGGAATTAGTTGGGTGTTTAAAGAAGCGAAGGAAACCTCTTGGTTTCGAAACGGATCTTCCTTTTTTCCCTTTCCTCTTTGAACAGAAAAGACACGGCTTCGACTCTTGCAACGAGCTCGGCTACGATTGGACGAGGGAATTATCGAGTAAAGGAGAATCAGAATGCTTTGGATCGTGTACTTTATAAAGATTGTTAAGAATATTTAAATGAAGGAACGTCGGAGAGGTTGGAGATATAATTGCGGTTGACGGAAGGGCTTTGGTAAAGTGATTGGCTAATTGATGGCTTTAGACTCTCGCGAGAGTTGCTACGAAAGTTACTGGATTTATTATGAGACTCAGTGTTACCGATTCTCTCAGTTGGCGGTAACCGATACCACGAATCGCTAAAATCCGATACCGGGCAAGTTTGGACACTTGGGACTTAACGTCAAAGTCTTGCGAAATTCGATACCACCATTCTCGATTTATGGAACTTTCTAACACCATTCGTGCGTAACGAGGACGAATCCAACCTCTGAGATTCGAAATATCAAGTATCAAAGTTTGAGTCTGAAAAGTCAATAATTAACAGGAGGATAGAACAACCTGAACGCGCAAATAATTTTGTTTGTATTTCTCTAAAGACAAATTACAGATTACCAAAAATCGCGGGTTATCCAAAAATGTATAGATCATTCATTTCACCGGCTAATATTAAATATAAAAATAAATAAAATACAGCTCCCAAACAGTCTGTGATTTCAAAACATATATACGTATATACGTATTAATTCAAATACGCAAATGTTTGCATATAAAACATCGTTCTTAAAAGCAAACTACGAGGTACTGGCTTAGGAACAAATTCATGGATAATTCGTTTTATATTACTATTATTAAATATAAAGCAAAGCAAATATTCAGCGCTCAAATAGTCAATAATTAAGAACGTATGTATTGATCCAATCGCTCGACAGTTTTCATTGAAACATTTTTAAAAGCAGATTACGAATTACCAAAATTCACCAATTTCATACGGAACGAGGATAAATCTAGTGCCTGATCGGATTAAACGGTTCACCAACGGAACCGTTACAGGTTTGCCACGCATAACGTGATAATTCCTAGTTCTGAACACCGTTTCATCGGATCAGCGGTGATCGAGCAACGATCTTGGAAGGAGCATCGTCGCGTATTTGCTGTCGCCGCGTTTCGATTGCCCACCATAATTAATTCATCGAGTTCTCGCCTCAATCGCGTATTTGTACGTTCGATCAACACTGGTCGGCGAGTAATTTAAATACGACCGTCTCTTCGTCGACTAATTAACTTAAAATAACATTGTTGGGATAATTAACATTGGTACCGGTTAACAGACATAGTTGCTTTAATCAGTGAAAATTTGGAATACTTTAGTAATTGGGGTTAGGTTAGTAATTGGGAATTAAAATGATTCCTAAACCGAAGTAAGCGAATCACGTGGAACATTGGAATGTGAAAAATACGAGTTATCGTTAACAGAAGCTTCACTTTGACGGATCATTCTGTCCGACTGAGCATAGATTATATTACTGCCATAAATCTAATAAAATTTAGTCAACGTCAGCCTAATCTTAATCAGCGCAACATTTACATCATGTCAACGAGACTAGTTCTAAGCAAATAAATCATCTGGATCGTGATTAATCGAAATTTGATCAGGCAAAGGTTTTTACGCGAGAGTTACAAAATTTTTCAAATCAAATGAGGACTATACACAGTGACACTCGCTGTTATATAATGAACGATTGTGAATGATTTCGGAGTTCGTACTTGATATCGATGGGACAGAGAACCAATCGGAGATAGAACAAGGCACGAAACTAATGGAATGAATCAAACCGACGAAAAAGTGACTAGCAGAAGCAGAACATCGAACATAGCCGATTGTTATTACATCCTCGTCGCCGCACTATTTTTCGACGATCGACAGAGCACACTTTCGCGTTTCCCTGTGTACCGTGGAGAATTCGGATCGATCACACGCTATAGAATAGGTGTCGACGTATGCCGATACTTTCGCGTTATCGAATATCGCCCTCGTCGCTTTGTTCGATTTAATCGATGCGTATGGCACGCAACGTTCACTTTGAACTTTGTTTGTTGCTCCTGCTAGTTTGTCGTCACGGTGCAAATATTTAACTCAACGCAACAAACAGAGCGGGCGTTTATAATTTGACTTTCTATATAAATTATATTAACTGTATAGAGATTGCTTTAAAGAATTATAAGTTTACAGTAACTTACAGAAGATAGGTATTTTGAACACCTACTATGGAGAACCTGGACTGTAATATGTTTCATTTGTAGTCAAACAAATACTAATATCGAAGCTTCTGATAAGTCTCTATATTTGGAAATATTTCTTTTAAAAATATTCTTACAAAAATATTTTTATAATGGTTAATAAGAAATGCTCGTTTCATTTTAATTAGAAATATTGCAGCTTTACTTTTTTATCCAAGATTCCCAATCGTTTGTCTTTGATTTTGTTCTTTTAGAAATATGTCCCTTCTATAAGACTCTCCACTCATTGTTAGAAGCGTAACGATTAAAAGGTACAATAGCGGCGATGCATCAAAGTACAGTTTGGTACTGTCGAATGGTTTGCAGTGACACGAATTAGCATCATCAACGATTGTGCTGTAACTCACGCGGCGCCAGCATTCCAGCCAACTATTTGGACAACTATAGAAGGAGGCAACTTGCTTCTCCGATTTCGGTTTACCAACGATCTACTAGTTCCTACTGGGTTCCTTCTCTACCACTTTCTGCTGCATTTGTGCAAATACATATGTATGTCCTTCACCATACTATTTTACTTACACGAGAAAAATAAATCTTGATCTATGAAGAATTTGAACCAGCAAGTCGAACAATTTCAATTTTAACTAGTGACTTCTAAAAGAAATTACAAAAAGTAACAAAGTCTCCTTCTGGAGACTATCCCTGTTTTTACAAGACTATAAATAATAGTTGGTACAGACTGACTTCCGAAATCCAAATCTGTTACTGAATAATATATTAGTAATTTTAAATATTCGATAATACTGAATATATGTATATTAGAATGAATTGCAATAATAGAAATTACTTGAAGGTTAGTAGCACGCAATACAATGGCATAACCTTCATTGCAGTAGCAAAGTGTTATAGAAAGTATATACGAAAATATTCAAGAAATTGAAAAAGGGGATAAGTAGTACACAGTACAATATAAACGACATAATTCCTAGCGCAATAGCAGAACGAAATAGAAAGTATATAGAAAAATATTCAAGAAGTAGAAACACACGAAAACGAGTAGTACACAGTGTAAAATAGAAGACGCAATCTTCATTAGTAAGAACAACGCAAGAAACAGCAAAAAAAGCGAATAGAGAAATATGTAAAACACTCGAAAATCAGTAGTACAACTTGCAATATATGAGACACGATCTCTAACTCTCTATTTTGCTCTTCTCAACTCTCAATACGATCTCCAAATCTTCTTAAAACGTGATAATTCAACCGGTTAGCAGATCGCAGCGTGTCGCGGCCCGACAAACAACAATTAGCCAAGCTAAATAATTGGCGTTTGGGGTTCGCGTGTTACGTCAGGCATCTTCGAGCGGCGCTGTAGCCGCGCCAGTGGGCGCGCGCGCGCGTTATTTGCATACATTCTCATTAGGCGGCGGTACTCGGCAGGATAATTTGAATATTGCACGTTACTCGCGCTGATGAAACGTAATTCGAGCGGCGTTACCTCGCGGAGGAACAATTCCTCGAGACGTTGGGACACCGACGTTGCGAGTCAGGCGAACATTCGGCGAGGGCAACGGCGGAGAATCTTGATGAGGTGTTTCCACAAGCAGGGTGCTCTGAAATAGCGAAGGCTTCCGTCTCTTTCCCCTCGTTGCTGTTCTTTGCCCTTATGAACAGCGAAACTTCTAATCTCGAACGCGTTACACGTCTCATTAAACAATTCGTTGCAAGGAAACGTTCAACGCTTTCGTGTTCCACGCATTCACGATCGTTTGAGGGATGGAAGAGCAGAAATGAGATTGAAGGTTTGGGGGAGATTGGTCTTTAAATGATTTTCGAGAGAACAGATACCTGATATGTTGTTGTTCTATAGTACAGATTTTCGTGGCTAACTAGAGAGCATCGACACAGTTTTTGTTGAATCAATAACTTTCTTCGATCTATTGTAATTCGTGATTTTATTTGGATTAATATTTTACAAATAAGTCATTAGATACTCATGAAAATTCAAATTCCTGTAAATAATATTTAAGAAATAGAAAATAAGTAGAGAATGGTTTTATTCACTGAATATTGTTATAAATACTATATCTCCAGATATTTGATATAATTTTATAGATTTAACTTGTAACATTATCTTGCTATTCTTGTTTTAATAAAATGTCATACTGATTTCTACGTTTTAATTGCGATAGAATTACTAACCATGAATGTATAAATAATACATGGTAGTTTCGATGACGTATAGTGGAAATTGTGCAACTACAATAGTTTCAGTAAGCCAAAACTGAACATATCAAGAACAGAGCATGATGTTAGCAGGGTTTAACGAGTTTAGAGAAAATTGCTACTGAAGCCAGTTAACGTCGAAGACAAGCCAACTTTATATTTTTGGGAAATTTAATACGATGTGCTAACATAGTTGAAGGGGAAAACTTCATATTTCGTGACCTAGTCCACATAGTTGGCAGAGGATAATGTATACACGACACGTTTAGAACGTTCACTGACACTAAAGTTTAAGGGTCGTATTAGGGAACATTGGTTTAATATATCATAAGCTATCTACATGCTTGTCGAAGGACGTCGAGTGGAAGTTGATTTACAAGCGATACGTTCGACGAAGCTAAAGGAAGGTGTTACAAACACTGATGTAATATCAACCTGCTGTCGAAGGATGTAAGGATGAAGTCGATGCTCATGGGATATATTATGGAAATTTACCAAGAATGAAGTCGAAGTACGATTTTGGGAAATTTTCAGCTGGTATCTCATGAACTATAGATACCTAAAACTTGTCTTGATTGCACAAATTATTACTACATCATGTGTATGTATGTATGTATATATATATATATATGTAGAAATTATTTTATTACGGATGTTTATGAACATATGATTTAAAAATCTGGTCTAGATGGATATTTGTTTTACCATTATTATAACGAATATTTCACTTTGAATATTTTATATGTTTCTGCATATTATGGACACTCTGCACATTTTTGCGGCTTTAAAATTCTAGCACCATTTAATATTAAATTCGTCACAAAGTTTTTTAACAACTTATCAACTTCTATATGTACAGCTATGTAAACGCTGTGTAAAATTTGCTCACTTGTTTCAATTTTACTGAAGAAATAAAAAGAAGTTGAAAATATTTTGTGGTTCTAATTCGATAGTCAGAGACCATACTACCTTAGAAATGTATTACATAATATAAGAAAATGTCTTTATCTGATATTATATGAATGCATACGAAGATACTCTATGCTTCAAGAAATATCTCAGAATACATTTTTCATCATTTCTCTCTTAATTTAAAAATTTTCCCTTTGGCTATTTGTTTTCACAGAATTTTCTCGAATTAAGTCTTTTTTAAACGATCCTACCTCGTGAAATGAATGCCAGAATATTTCATTTCATTTAATGGAAGTTCTATCTGTATTCACCGTCGCGAATCGTCACTGACTCAACGTGTTTAATGAGGAAGGAAGGGTGAAAAAAACTGGTTGAGACAATGCGGACGGAAAGTAATCAGGTTCGAGTGTCAGTCGACCGAAGATGCATTGCTAATTAAACTACGGAAAAGTTTCAACTGGTTCGCGATAGACTCGTTGAAATAGCGATTAAACCCATTCCACCGTGTCCATTTCGTCGGAAAACTGAGTTTCGCGTTGTAAATGTATGATAAATGCCTGTAGAGAACCGTTTGAAGAAAACTCGGTTGTTTAAGTGGAATAGGTCCAAGGAAGGTAGCTACTTTGAAACTGGTTGAAAAATGAATGATTTGATGAATTATTGGCAAGAACATTCGATGTGTAGGTATAATTTTGTTTCAAATAAGACTGCAGCTCGCACGAGCAGCGTAATTCGCTCTCGCGATTTAATATTTTCCTCGCTTAGCGAAAAATATCCCTCCTTCATTAGAAAACACAGATTGGATTCTAGATGTAATAATAATAAAACATGGTAATAATATCCAGCCAATTCTACAATTCTCAATCCGTACTACGAGATTATAAAAAATGACTAAGGCAAATATTTTCATGAAATCCCAAAGCATAACTCATTGCCATAAGCCAATCAAAATCTTCAGTTCATTTTCATCAACATTTTTCCCAGGCTTTTCATGCATCGTTCTATTTTCGCATATTTTACAAATTTCGAAATTTATTTTCTCATTTTGTCTTTGCACTGTCCCTGCTAACCAATTAACTGTTACGAGTTTCTGAACTCATATTCCCTCCTTCCATATATTTATCGATTGTTATCGATAAACAGTACTAACAAAACTTTCGTATTGCGCAATGCATGTAGAATCGAATCAATCACTACACATAAAAATCATCTGAGAATGACAAGAAACACAAAAATCGAAAGATGGTCGAACACGAACGCGTATACGACAAAAAGAACATTTGTAAAAGTACAAACAATTACGCGGCAAATCACCGAATTATTTAAGACCTACTACGTTCTCTGAAAAGGATCGCGTCATCGCGTCATTAAGTTGTCATAGAAGTTGAAAAATACGCGATGTTGATCGATAAAAATTGTTGAGAATTGTGGATCTTTGAAGCCGAAATAATGTTATAGGAACACTAAATTTATACCTGGGATTAATATTAGAATAGTAATATATTTATTTTATGGACGATTTCTTATATATTCATCGATACACACTTGCACGCGTCTCAGCACTTTCTTCTATACCCGACTGTTAACCGACTGAATAGTTTACATTCATCTGTTTTCGAGACGCCGCGCACACACATGCCTCCACACACTGATACCCACATACAAGTATCTCTACTTAACCCTATCTTAACCCAGTCCAGCACAGAAAATTATACATATCTCAACAAAAATAATCACGAGTTGCATTATCTGGCTACTCAGATAAGTTGACATTAACCTATCACACCTTCTATAGAAATCCTGATAAAATTCTGACTGCGCGGTAACTCTTCCAGTAACATTAATTTTTCTTCTAAAGAGAAACCTGTTAACAGGCTGTACAGTGAGTTTCACACGTCCAATGAAAATGGTAGTTTAGTGAGCCGGTTTTAATTTCTTCGGCCGTTTTCCCAAACAGGATGTAGCTTCGCGCTGGCCGTTCGAATGAATTGTGGTTATTTCGGACATCCTAACTATTGTATGGAATGGAAGCTGACGAGTTCGTGAGTAAACCGCGATGTTGCGGCGATATTTCGGTTACTGTGTCATCGGCTCGATGTTCATATTAGAGGTGTGCTTGCAAAATCGCGGCGACATACGTAATAATACACGCGCGCTAATGCTTTCTGTATCATTCGCTATCCACTGTGAAATTAATGTCGCGGAAACGATAACAAGTGGATCACGAGTGTGAAGCCATAACGAGTATTTTTGGACTTTACTAATAAACTCGGATTCATTGTGCTTCGATTTCTGATTCGTCTTCGTAAATCTTCGTTTTCCTTAAACCGTGAATTTTTTTGGAAAGTCTCTAATGCTGTTTTTACAACGACTGCCATTCGTCGTGCCCGCGCGTGTTACATTACTTTTACTTTATAGAAAGAAGACTGTGCTCGTCGTTTAATGTACCGCGATGAAAATTTGTCAGTTATACTTTCCGACTGATGTAAAAAAGAAAATATATATAAATCTTTGGCAATAGATTTTCGATTAGACGTATTTTAAGACGAAGAAACTTTAAGCTAATATCTTTCTAAATTCTTAGCTAAAATCCTCCTGAAATAAGATTCTAGAGCTAATTACATTCTATTATATTTCATTATATTTAACATAAGAAGTAATTCCTCTTGAAAAACACCTTTTTAGAATTACTCGCTACCAAGTATCGTCGTCTGTAGCCTCTCTCATTCTTACAATTGTAAGGCTAAAAAGAGGTATTATACAGGCGAAAACCACGCTTCTCTCGTTTACAGTTTCCAGAGAACTGGAACATTCACCGAGAAAGCAGCGAGAACAATCGAAATAACGGAGGAAAAGGAAACGATGATAAGGGAGGCCTCGTAGAAGGTAACGTTACCAGAAAGATATTGGCGACGAGAGTTTGTGAACCCTGGGGCACGATTTTTCCTTTGTACCATCGATGAAACCACTGCTATCTGTGCGATACTGTAGCATTTTCATCGGCCATGTGATTAAAATTTTATCGCCGCTTTGGCCGGTTGAATATTTCAAGCTTGCGCCGGTCAACTGCGTAACGAGTGCCGCAAATCAACAGGAAGCTAGATAATTCATAGAACATGGATTTTTATGAATTTACAGGAGATTCAGAAGCGCAAAATTTTACAAAAGGCACGTACAATGAAAAAGTATACAAAATATCCAAAATATAGCGCTTTTTATAACACTTGATAGGTAAAACAATTTTCTACCAAGATACTACTTGTTTAAATATATTCTAAAAATTGCCAATTTACGTAAAAATCTGCTGTCTACTAATTTACAAAGGTTTATTGACGCGATGTGCAGTTTAATGAATGACGAATAACAAGCTGTTCGCGTGACTTGATAGTCGTGACTCTACTAGCCGTGCAGGTTTTTTAATGACCGAGATTGTAGATTCGCTTGCCAGTATGTAGCGTCTATGTTTGCTTTGTCGTGAGAAGTGAAAGATTTTGGCGATCGGCGGATCGGAAGATTTGGAGATACAAAGTTTCAACGAATAAGCGGACCATGTTTATCGACTGGATAGGAATGCGGATAAAAAAGAAAGAAAAAACAAAAAATATGGTGATAGACTTCAAGTTCAGGGTCAAGGAAGTGGAGGAGCCGAAGTTGTTGAATAAACAGTCTGACGAAGGCAGAAACTGGGAGAGTAAGCAAACAAGGGATGCAAGAATGTAGATAATGAGTCTCGAAATGTAAAGAAACAAAGCACCTAAGAATGCGAATGCACAAATGATGTAGCAGAACTAAAAACAAGCAAGAAATATAGTGAAAAAAATCAAGGAATGAAAACAAACAACAATCCAAGAGCAGAAAGGACGAAGCAGCGAATGGAGCAACAACTCAAGAAAATAAACAAGCAGCATGTAAATAGGAATGCGAATACAGGGACCAGCCGAACAGAAATGCACATAGAAAAACAATCCACGAGTAAACCACACAACTTTATCTACCAATTATATTTCCCGGGCAATTTTCAACATTATTAGCCCCAAATCCAAAATTAAAACTGCAGCCGTAGATTTCTCTCGCTTCTTAATCACATCACACTCAATCTTCCCGCTTAATTGCCTGAAAGGAATCTGAACGAGCCATCAACAACCGCTAATAAGCAGCCATAAAGATTGCATTCAGCGTCAAGACCAGGCTGCGGCGCATCAATCGACAGAGGCGGTTCAACAGTGTGGTAGAAAGGAAAGAGAACCGGAAAAAGGCTGGCAGAAGGAAGGGGAAGGCACGAAGGCGGCTCGGACGTAATTTGTAAATGGAACGGGAGGCGAGATTGAATTTTACGTCGAATGGAACCGGCAATTTTCTTCTCGGCGAGCACCGAGAACGAAGAAGCCGGCTGACGTGGTTTCACGTCGAACGAGCCTGAGACACGTCACGTGACGATATTCAAAGCCGTTGGATGCCTACACTCTCTCTTTATCTCGCTTTCTCTCCTTCAGAGAGCACGGACGATCTTTTGACATGCACCGAGACGTTTAATTTCGCCCGACGCTCGCTCCGTGAATTTCTGCGACCAATTGAATTACCCGGGCAAACTTCCCACCAGCTCCCTTCCAGTTTCCCTCGGGGATGCTACGACCGACTCCTACGGTTGCATAAACTTACGTTCGATCGAGGACTGGTCGATTAAACCGGGAA
This sequence comes from Bombus vancouverensis nearcticus, assembly GCF_051014615.1. Classification (NCBI taxonomy): domain Eukaryota; kingdom Metazoa; phylum Arthropoda; class Insecta; order Hymenoptera; family Apidae; genus Bombus; species Bombus vancouverensis. Next base: position 2,740,903 of record NC_134924.1, read on the forward strand.
ATACACAAGGAATGATAAGTGATTTTAGGGCTGTTGCTCGCTTTAACGGTACTACGATGAATGATATCACGTCGTTGTATATCCCTGTTCATGTGTATTGGGACACATCAAGGAAAAGCAAACTTTACAAACGATTAGGACATTATGAAAACCATATTATTACGAAACAGATTGTCTCCTGTATTTACTGGTCACGTTCCTCGATCGCAGTTTTCATGAATATTTATACTCGATCTACTTTTTACGATCCTATTTATCATATCGTATTATAAATAATTTTGTAATTCAGATTTTTGCGATTGCTCATTTAATACGTTCTAAATTGAGTGAACGCAAAATTTTGATCGATCCTGCGATTCTTCCGAGCGATGTATCATAATCACACGCATTATTATCAAGCAGCTCTACTAGAGAAAGAATAATGAAGAGATTCGTGACTCTTAGTATATTAAAGGTTTTCTGAGATTTGTATTCGTACGAAACTAATGATTTTCAATAATAAAAAATTAAATAATGATCCGTGTTTCGGTGAAAAACTTTTCAAAAGCCGATTTTGCATTGTGTTCTTGGATAAACAGCGATCTTAAATGTTCTCCATTTGTTTCTTTACCATTCGGTCCAAAGTTTCGAAATTCAGCGGTATGGTCTTAAACCTCGAAGGATCTGTTCTCTCCATAGAACAAAGCCGGAATGGAAAGAATAGGTGGAAACTTAACGCGCGTAAGAAAGACGAAAATGATTCTTCGCCGGAAAAGGAAAGTTTCCAAAAGTTTCGTCAAACTACGAAACTTTCTGTATGTATTAGTTTTTGATGGGTAACACGCGTTAAGTAAAAGTGTCGATAATAAAATGGTTGCGAATAAGGCTGCCAGTTGTTCTACCGAAGTTCGATTCCCTCTCGAGAAACTCTAACTCCGAAATCTCTGGGTAGAATTCCGACTCTAAAACTCTCTCTAAACTCTCCTGCTAAAACCCTCGTTCACCATCGTTCGAAAAGTTACAGTTGTATCTACGTGTATGCTCGCTCACGATGCGCGTTTACCAAAGCCCTTCCCTAAACATCACGTTCACACTTCGTTTCGAAACATTTGCATTCGTGATGTGGCAGAAATATTGCGTTAGAAATAGTTTCAACTCGTAAAGTCTCAAGCAAAGCAAAAGGTATATGTATTTAACGATACAATTGATAAAAATGATTATTCTTGCTCTATGAGATGAAACATCAAATTTTCATTAATGGATTTAAATTCGTGCCTCGAATTTCGTATTCTAATTCCTGCCTTTCAATTATTCGATTCTTGATCTTCGAATTTTTGTACCTTAATTCTACTCCTATTTTAACAATAATATTTCAATATCCGAAGAAAAACTTCAAACTCTTTTAAATTTCCTTCAGAGAGAAAATTGTTCAAGATAAAAACGTGGTTGAGTAAAACTTTCCCATATTTTCTTCGAATATAAAGGCAATTTTTAGATATCAGAAAACACGAGCAAAGTCGAAAATTGATCGAAATATTGAATATTATTATAAAACCCCGGAAAACTCGAATCGCAAAAATCTCCAAAAAATGATTCTCATCGATGATTCTGCTTAATTGTCAGTTCATTGCTTCTACAAAACACCTTTCTGTTTAACCATAAAAAATTCTTTCTCGCAAAATACCCTTCGACGATATATATCCTTAAAAAGATTCCCTGGGAGATCGCAGACTTACAAATCACGCAAAAAAAGTGCCGAGAAAAGCTAGTATTTTTTCTCCTTTTACGAAAGAAGCTTTCAGAGGACAATGCCTCTCTGGTGTACGAGAGGGCAGAGTTTTTCGATCGGCTCGATATTTCAAATTGCGCCGGTTCGGGCATCGATACGCGGCTTCCAGAGAGAAGTCAGAGGACGGGGAAATTTATTTCGCAGAAGGCTGGCCACGACGGTGCACCGTTGCCGCGGGGGTAAGCCGGACGAAACAAAAGAGCGAAGATGAAGAAAACAAGGCATCGGTGGGAGGGAAACCGACGGAGCTAGAAAAGGGTGAAAGCGGAGCTTGAAAGAGGAAAAAAGAATGCGAACAACGTAGGTGGAAAAAGAAGCGAAAGAGTCGACAGTCGAGGAAGAAAGGAGGAAGGAAAATAGAGAGCGGAATGAGGGAAGAACTGAAGTACGAGGGAGAAAAAGAAGATGGCGAGAAACGGACAGAAAAAGAGAGAAAGCGATGAGACGAAGGATGGGTAGATTCGGGGAAAAATTAGAACAGGAAATGGAAAGAGAAGTGGAAATTACAGTGGCGAAGTAGAGAAGGAAAAACAGAAGTCGAAACGGGAAGAGGAAATGATAAATAAAATGCAAGGGTAACAAGGGGTGCAGCAGGGATAATACTTTGGAAGAGAAATAGACGACCGAGAGGAAGGAAATGAATCGGTAAAGAATAAGTTAAAATGGATGCAGGAATTGACAAAACAAGTCGCGCCAGAAAGTTTGAGAAAATAATAGAACGTTTGAAGAAACGGGCACAAAGGAAGGGGCAAAGGGGTAGGGGTGAAAAAGTGTCTGCTCGTTGGGGAACAAAAAATTGTTGCCAAGATAAATGGAGACAGTGAGAACGGGACGCGAAAATGTTGCAGAAGAAAGAACGGGCGAAACCTCTGACTGAGAAATTGCAAATGCGTGTATATCTATGCCATAGAAATGAATATGAGGAACTAGAAATGCGAGGACATCTGCATTATAAAAATATTGGATACCGTAAGAGGATGCGGAAACTAAAGACCAAAAGTTAAATTCTCCGGTGCTGTACTGCTCAGCTCCATATTTTAGCCTTCGTGTTCTATTCCGCTCGAAATTTATCGAAACGCTAAAAAAGTTCACAGGCGAAAAGAATAATAAAACGAGGAAAAATTCAACACTCGGAGCGCGTAGAACATATTGAAATTACCCTCTTGCGTGAAAGCTCGCAGAGCAAATAAAACATCTCGCGTGAAAGGTCGGATGAAAATGGGCAAAGAGGAACGAACCCGTAAAATCGCGATAGGGGCGAAGAGGAGGCTAGAATTTTCGTTTTTCCAGGGTGACTCGAATACGAAGTGTGGTTTGTCGAACAGAGGTTCGAGCGACCGGTGGGACTCTCAGACGATGACCTTCGCGGAGAAGGGGAAAGGCTGGCGTTTGCCGACGAGGACCCTAGTCACGCGGAATTGTAACTACGTGACCGAGCGAAATTAGAGGGTGGCTACGAAATGAAGTAAAAGGACGTGGCGGTTAATAGTTGGCTGGGAGGGCGGCCTGTCGCTCTAAAAGCAGCCAGTTAATAGCTGGAGAAAAGCTGTCCCGTGAAAATTTATAATGACAGGGAGCCGATTTTCCTGGCCTGCTGAGCTCGCGCGAATCGTAAGGAGATTTTTTTTTTTTATTAAACGTGTCTCGCGTGAAAGATGACCGCGTATCGAATATCGAAAGACGGTTAATCAACCTGTAAAAACCACGAATCGACGTTTTACCGTCGTATGATTTATTTCGTCGACATAGACACTGTTATTTTTTCCTTTTCTCTTTGTTTTTTTCTCTTTTTGGTTGGTCGAAGATTAACGATTAAGTTGATCGTATCAGCAGCATGGTTATTGGTGACGGAAGAAAGGCTTGTTGGATTACTTTGTGGATTGATGAATCTTTGGTTCTCTTATGAATTATAATAGGTCATAAAATGTATCATTTTTTAAAGTTATTTTCAGTACGATATTTAAGTCCATATTTATTGGGAAAATACGTGATACCTTTTTTAATTCTTTTTTATCTTATTTTTTATAATGTCGATTATAATATAATATGATTATATAATATTATATTTCCCGTTTATTTTTGCCAATTCGTACATATTCATAATTTTCTTCGTACAGCTTTAAAATGGCTAATATATTATTTAAAATTCATAATTCGTTCTGATGTTCGTTACTGATTTCTGTATTATTTAATTGCAATTCTAGCCACTTTTCTTGTCAGTTAATGTGACTGAATTGTCACATTCGAAATATGTAATAGATTTATAAAAGAGAAAGATGAATTAAAATGTTGATAGTAGTGGGGGAAGTGGCCTTGAGCGGCAACAGACTTTGAGCAGATTGTAACTAACGAGTCGTGCCAAACACAATGGTGTTTCTGTGAACAAGTCAGTCACTTTAAAGCTCCAGTCTCTTCCTGTTCTCCGTGCCTCTTTCACGCTACACTCTCATCACACATTGTCTTCCTTCAAGAGCACTCGTTCCGATATGTACACACGTCCGGTTAACGTTTCAACGTGCATGCATACGCACCCCTCGAATTCTTCCTCTTTAAACGACGAAGTTTCCCTCGAAAATTTCTCTTTGGTAACTACATTACGAAAAACAGGAAATTAAGTTTCCATGTATACACTTTGTGTACATCTTGCAATATTCTCTCATGAATTTTAGGATCTCCAACAAATTTGGAAGTCGTCTTCGTTCAAAGATATGTTGGGATTTCTTCACTGTATTTCGTATGCATATGTAAAGTTTACTGTATTTCTTCTCCGTATATTTTTTTCTGTACGTTTTAGCTCTTTTCTGGTATTCTTGAACAAATTATTAATAAATCGACAGGGCATCGAAATTTTTATTGGAAAATATCTTAAAATACATTCATTGTATGTAAAGTTCCCTTATGTAAAGTTTGTTCTATCTTGTCATCGTGAGTTTTTCCGTTCTCACATTCCAATTATTTCTTTTTGTTTCCTTCGTTTAATGAATAGCTAAGATACTAAAATTTATACATCTATCCAAATATTTCCACCATTTAAACATATCTTAAAACAATATTCATTATATCTTCGTGTAATTTCAAGCTATTCAAACTAAATTGGCCAATCTGAGAAGATAAGAACTCACAAACTGAAAAAGTTAAGCTCTCATAAAGCCTACCTCGAATTGGAAATCCACCTCGTATTGAAAAGCAAAATATACCCGGTCGCGCGCCACACAGAATTTCTTATTTACACCTTCGATTTATGTGCACACATCTTAAACGTCGACACGTTCAACTAGTTGCACGCGTTCGTAAGAAGCAGAAGGCATTTCGGAGCACGTAATCTCGTTCATGAGCCACAGAAGCTATTGTTCCCTTTAAACCGAGCGCTGCCTTTGTGCACAGGCCCCAGAATTTTATTCTAAAGCAACGAATGCTTCGCAATCGGCGCGTAGAATTGATTAACGAGCGGCTTGCCAATGGATTTCCCGGGCCAGCGAACGCTCGATCCCCAGAGTGAAATTGCGTAACAGATCGTGTAATTGTTAAGCTTCGGTGAAATTTTCCACCCTGCAGTCTCGTTCGTGTGAAACGATACGCCGTCTGTTTACGAAACGTGGCACGTCTCTAATTATTGCTCTTTGCTCCTCGCTATCGTCGAGTTTCTTTCCAAAAATGTGCCACTCACAAATCAAAGTGGTTAACTTCACTTTTTGAAATTTTAGGGTCAAAGCACTTGGCCGATGCTTATCTTTAGATTGCGGATTTCTATGCAAATTCATATTCCTGAGTATATGATTAGAAAAGTAGAACAACACGGTACAAAAGTACAAAACTGTTTTACCTATCAAGTACTATAGGAAGCACTATACTTCGGGCATTTTACGTATCTTTTCGTGTTGGATGCATTCTGTGCAATCTTACACTTTGAAACATCCTATAAGTGCATATATTATCTTCTATAATCTCGTCAATTTTCTCTACGTTTTGTCGCAACTCCACTCTTTGACATTTTTCCTGCTAAAACGCTTGTCATTTATGTCTATCTTCGTAGGATCTCACAAAATTTTTCTACTTTTTGTTTCGTAGAATTAACCGATTTTGGCAAATAAGCGACTCGAATTCTATAGCAGTGGAATCCTCTTTTCCTCCGTATCTCGACTGGCTTAGTGTCAACACGAGAATAAAAATGTTAGACGTAGATAGGATAGAAGGTTCTTGCAGCGAGATCGTCGGCGTAGATGTAGAATGACGAATGTTTGAAGAAAGCGAGTGTCGGTAAAAGAGAACGTGAGGTGAATTAACGTGGAATTTTTTTTCAAGCTTGACGGTAAACGGACGAAAGAATTAACGGGTGACGAGTGTCGGAATCTTCGAGATTAAAGATCGTGTTTAAATTAAAAGAATCCGAGCGGAGGGGCGGGGGCTCGGAATTAAAACGTCCTCGCGGCAACAAATTTTCGAGGAAGGTACAAAGTAACGCGTGTTTATACTTGGAATTCCTTTATGAAATGTGGAGAAACGTGCTTTTTAAAATTGCTAGTTCCTCAGAAAGTAAATAGTCATTCTGTTAAAGCCTGCGTGGAATGCAGCATGGGCCTCAATACGTAGTACGAATGTGACGAAAGAAAGTTTTATGGCGTAGAAGAAAAAGAAACGATGGAACTAATTTTTCTTACACGAAGCTTCGTTTTCATGAAATATAATTTCAATTTCTATGAAAGGTGTGTACATACCTTGATAGAATATCAAGAATTCTCAGGAAACACATCTAGAACCTTGCATAATTATAGAAAGTACCAACACGTCAAACTGTTGAAAACACGATTGAAGAACTTTCCCATTTCTAAGTCCACTCACACAAATTTGAATCTAGATCCACACCTAATAAGCCGATTAAATCAAACACACAAATCTATATCTACAAATTATTCATACAACCCCAAACATTGTTTCCTTTCGAATAACCTACCCTGTATAACTTAAAATACACAGCGGTCACAAAAAGTATTGCCACGTCTCTTATCTTGAAACATTTTTTTTATCAGCCATTGCATTTCATTCTCGTATGATTAAATTTTTGCCGTGTGAATTTAGTCGTGTGAGTGCTACTAAATGACACGAAATTTAATATACTTGGACCTAGTCAATTAACACGTAAATGCTATAATATATGAATACAATGCTGTGCCTTGTATTTTACCTTACTTTATACATTTTATAATTTATTCTGTTGCAAGCATAATGCAGTCCTAAAACCGGAAACATAATCCCGATAGTTACCTCCGCGGAGATCCACGAGAGAAGGCAGAGGACTACATTTTTCCATGGTAAATTCAGTGAAAGAGGACAAAAGACAAAAGGACGAAGTAGCCAAAGGTAGTGGCGAGCGGTTCTCTCCCGTCCACGTCATTTACTCGTTCGTTTTGCTCGGTTACAAGCGCGTCAGGCCGGCGAGTACGTGACCGACCGATGTTTTCGCGAAAATACGTTAAACGCTTGTTATCCATCCGCGCCTTCGGACGACGATCGCGTGACAGCGGGCTTTTATCCACGGTTCGAGTCGTGTCGACGCGTTTTCGCGCGGTTTTACGCCGCGTGAGCATCGCGCCTCTCTATCTGCCGTTCGCTCGAACATCGTCGTTTTTACGAGCACGCTCGTCGATAGCGGCGTTTAGATCTCGTCAGCGGGATTTCTGTTTATGTGCTGAATAAATTTCGTCGTTCATAGGCGATCGTGGCGTTTAGAGGTACGTGGGAAGTTTCGTCGGTCACAGGTTGGTCCGTGGTTCAGAGAGTATTCGCTGTTGATGGCGATATTTTGGGCGCAGGGTAGGAGGTTTTACGGCAAGGGAAATGGAAGTTGTGGGTGTTTGCTAGATAGAGGAATTTATGATGAGAGAAATATTCAATCTTCATTTTGATCGAGAATCCTATCAAGATCGTCATGGAGAATTAATTGGAGGTGGATGTTCAAAGACTATATTAGCGCGGACAAAGAGGATTAACGAAGAATAGAATAAAGCAACTGAGTTGTAAGAGCGTTCTACTAGTATTGAAATAAATTTTTTATGGAGTAAGTTTGGCTTTGTTTGGCAGAAAAGCTGTCGAAGATATTCTACGAACACTTTTCTTTCATACATAAATTTAACCAAAATCACAGGTTTATACATAATATAAACTAGTATAGTGTAACTAAAAGTATGACAGATTCTCTTATCTCATATACGATGTTTCTCTTGCGTCAGATTATTGCCTTTCTTTTCTACTGCCGCGCACTGAAACTCCAAGTAGAAACACACCGCCATAACCAGACAACGAAAGTAACATTGTATTATCGAATTCCAGCCAACATACACATATTTCCCATTGCGATTTCTGTTTGAAAGAAACATCTCTACAAGGTAAAGCGAAGTAAAAACAGAGAACGATATCAGATAGCAGATAAAAAGGTGGATGACAATCGGTCGATGTCTCCCAGTGTGCCGATAAAATTTTCTCGCACACTTTACAGTACCCGAACGTAAAAACTGATTGGTCGTCTTCAGAAAAAAACTTTCTGAATATCCCTTGAGTGCACGGTCCTATTTGCAACTTCGTCGCAACGATTCTCGAAACTCGAAACACGGGATAGCCGAGAATAACCAAACTTAAACCTGCTGCTATCCACAAATTTATATGTTTCAGTCTTGCTCTTATTTCAACGAACAAAAAGAATATTTAATGTCCAGAAGAAGATGTACTAGATATAATGTAAAAGAAGCTTTAACGTACGTTCAAAATTTAGACCAGGAACCATGTAAACGCCGACAAGAACTTCTCGCAATTTATAAATCAATTTGTCAAAATAATTTGTAATCAAACTTGACATATTTTTTAACATATTACTACTAACTAACTGTTTTATACGAAAGCTAAGTTAAATTTGTGCATGAAGATACAAGTTCACTCGTGACCGATGAACAATATGTTAACTTTGGAAAAATACGAACCGGTCGAAATTGTTGAAAAGAAAGTAGCAGAGTTGAAACGTTGCTTCTTCATTACGATTGTCGCAGAAACTGTGCAACGAACACGGACGAGAATTCTGGCCAACCTACGACAAACCGCATCTCGCCCATAATCGACATTTCGGCGAACCATCGAAAGGCATCGCACGTACGTGTTACAGTCTGTGCAAGAGGGTTGCTGTTCTGCCTATGCGTACAACGGCCCTGGGGCAAATAATGGCCAGGCATCCGAGTAGATTGAATGCAAAACAGTAGAGGCATAGAGTGATCGCCCAGATCCGCGAATGCTCGAATTCGACGCTTCGTTTCAATGTTCAATTCGAGCACCGACACTCAATGTCCCTCTCCAGTCGTGAACTTCCGCCATCCCACCTCACACTTTCGTCTATTGAACTATTCACATGGTTAAACCTTTTTCTTCTCGTTTCTTCGTCGCGCCAATATTGATATTAACGAGAATTCGTGGTTATTACTTTATCGTTTATCGTGGGTATTACGAGAAATTTATACTGGAATTCCATTGGGTTCTCTTTTCAGAAATACAATTTCGTTAACCTCGGAATTTAATTGCGCAATCGGTTGTATTCAGGATGTTACCATAAAATTTTGGGGCTGTTCCTTGAGGTTTGTAGAAGATTATATTAGATGTAATTAAAAGTTTCATTTAGATGCATAGATACTTTTTCATAGATCAATTTCTTTCTTCGTTTCGTCTTTTTGTATGTAGACAAAGAAAGTCTGATTGATGAATGCTGCCACATGTTACCTATTACTTGTTTCTAAAGTAAAAGAACATCCTGAAATATGATGTCGTTCACTTTTTACGAAATATCTTGTACAAACATCGTTCTCGTTTTTTACACTCAACTAATAAAAGCCCAACAATGAGCCGACGTGTCCTACGCACCTAGACATACGTGTATGTGATTTCGCCTGATATAACGTAACGTATAATTCTTCGCAAACAAAAAACAAAAAAAATTCCGAAATTCTCTGGCGACGCTTGCTTTTGTGAAATACAGTTTCACGAACGTAATTCTTCTACCACACGCTCGCCTAGTAAAAGACCAATAATCAGTCACACGTCGAATAAACCGGCCAGTAAAAGGAACTGAGTGATTCGAGACAGAAAAAACAGGACAAGGAAGAAACTCTGAAATTTCGTAATGATACTCCCCGTCACGGAATTATACGTTCTCACAAATGTAATCGTCGTATCACTCGCCTAATAAAAAACCAACAATCGGTTCACACTTCAAAGAAAGCATCCCTGAGAGGAATTGAGCGAGTCGAAATCCACTCTCATCGTTCATCATTGAAACCCTCGCTTCTCCTTGTCACAGGTCCGCGTGGACATTAAAAACGGCATGAAATCGACATGTACGGTCGAAGGGAACAATAATTTATACGGCACGGGACGGATTATAAGATCGGCCGGCGGGACGTCTGCCTTTGTGCGGCCATATCCCGGAGCCGCTCCTTTGTTTCGCCGCCTCGCTTAAACGCTCCGACGTGCACACCCTCTGCATACTCGGTGAATTCATTAGCGGCTTGGTAATAGGGGCGGTCGGGATAGATCGGACCCACACGGACGCCTGCTAATGAATAAAACGGCAGGAATCTTTCGAGTCTCTAAGTGAAAAGAGAGAACCCCTAAAAAAGCAACCAGCGAGTTAATTTCGGTCTTCGTTAATTGTGCTGAATTAGTAATTAAAACGTGTATCATATGCACGAATGGAATTGGCGTTTATTGAATTTACATATTCAGGTCGATTTATATTATCCGCACAGACATCAGCATAGACGTGCATCAGCAAAATATCGGTCCAGTCATCCAATATCGTCGGGAAAAATACTTTGTCGAATATTTTTCCGACACACGTCGATGCTCACAATCTGCGTATGTTTCGGTGCGATTCGAACATAAATGCGACGATAAGAGAACCTTAACGATGGATTCTGAAAAATTTACTGAGCTCGTTAGGGATTATACTCCTTTGTACGACCAACCAAGTAAACATATGATGATAATGTCTAAAAAAAAAAAAAAAAAAAGATAGAGACAGAAGCAACATGAGTTAACATATATTTATATGTATGTTTAAGTAAAAAAATATTTTTGTTCGGTTTTATATTTTTTTACGAATCGCTTTCTGTTGATTGACTGATTAATGCTATGGTTCAACGAACGTATAATATGGATATCCGTCATATTATATGTCATATCAAAGCAATGCCGACACTAAACCGTTTCTTGTCGGATACGATTAATATAAATCCATCTTCATGTGATTATAAAATTACCTTGGTCTTTGGTTAATTTTGTACTTCTTTCCTCTTCCAATTTGTGAGATACATAGTAGTATTTTAGTTTGATTTAATTTCTGCCATTTCGAGCAATATACAGATTTTGTTTCCTAGTTTATGATGCACAGGTTTATTCAGAATGGGTTGTGCGACAGAGCAAAGATAAGTAGATAGAAAAATTATAGTTGTTTACTTTTATAATGGGTATATTCATATTTTATTTTCATCACGTATAATGATTCTAGTATTAATAATTTTTCCACATTAAATATAATATTAACCTTCGAATAATTATCGATTTCCAAAAGTATGCATATGGTATCCGTATGAGATAACGTGTTCAATTTGACGAACGGTTAACGCGCTTTTTATTTGCTATCGAACTAATTGTAATTGTAATGTTAATTACCATTTTGCTCGAATTGTTCTTTTCGTGTTATTATGTCGCGCGGAGTAAAATCGTAATTTCGATCAACTGTATTGAGCGTTCATGAATTACACAAAATCAGGTCTCCTCGCGACGAAACTATTTTCTTGTCGTAATCTCACCCTACTGATCACCTGTTCGTCCAGATCGTTCTCTTATTTCGTTGGAGCCTGTCAAAAAATGCGATCAGTTCTGACCATTAATTCTCCAGATTTGATTTTCCGACAGGCTCGCGAACTCTCCCGCTTGCCAGTCGGTTAATATCCTATCGAACTTCAATAAAGCTTCTCTTTATAGCTAAACGATTTCGATTTAACTTCGTTCGTACTTCGTCTCGATGCTTCCTTTTTCCGGCTCGGTGCCCTGGAATGCTCGCCTTGGTCAGCTAACGACGACGAAATCGCGCGAAACGCTCGCTGGAACTGTCTCTTTCCTACGATCCTTCCAGTATATCATTACGAGTAAAGAAAATATCGAAGATTCGAGGAACGAACAATGTTTTACTTCTTAATTTAAAAAGATCGCAAATTTGTAATGAGGTTTGTTTCCGGAATTCCTTACTCCTCGCTATTTAAAAATTTGCAGGCTTGTAAATTTGAACGTATTCTGAATCTCTAATAAATTTTATTTGTCAAGCTTCCAAGGTAATGATTAAATGGAGCCAAATTAAAGGTAAAAGAATGGTAGGAGAAAGTATTAGAGTATTAATAAAGCGATATAAATATGTCTGGGAATCTTTACTTTTCGGTATTAAAACGTTACAAATTTGTAGATTTAAGTATTTCCCGACTCCGTAAAAATTTTCCAGCGAGTTTCACAGCGTAATACTTCGATCATTTCACTCTCCGTCAGATTCAATCTCGTACTCTGAACTCCCGACGAATTTTAATGCGCCAATAGCGTACTTACGTCACGAACCACGAACAGAGGGTGAATTCGGCTATTCTTCGAATCTTCATCGGTCTACTTGAACTTTCGAGAGCTAAGAACCTTATGTTAATTACTTCGTACGCTTCTTTAACTCCTGTGCTCTTTGGTTCCAAAGTACCCGAGAACTAGGACGATAAGGTTGCAGATAGGAAGGGCAGGATTTATGCTCGCGGTTCTAGCTACTTCCGTATTCCTTCCACTCTTCGAAGAACCCATCGTTCGTTTCTTTTTCCTTGGTAATTAGGCAAGATGCTGTACCGTAGATTTCCACCGGATGATTCGCGTTTAAACGGATTTACGGTTGCGCCAGGCGATTCGCGTTTAAATGGTTATGTGAAATTAGCGGAAAGTTGCAAGAAATATCGTATTTACGATGATAACGTCAGTACTTTAGTTGCATAGCGTATTACAAGTTGCACAATTAATCCAGAATCATTCGAAATTCCAGCTGCGTCATCAACTAACTAGGAACGAGGCACAGCTAAGTATTTGCAAGCGAGTTTTACTCGCCATAACTTAACATCGCAGAATCCTATTAGCTTAAGAAACTTGGTTGGTTAAGATTTTACTCGATGTAAATGCCAGGCTTGCCGCGAAACTCTTCTAAACGTGAATTATTTCATTAAAACCAGTCTGATATTCATCTTTGCGTCTATTAATTTTTAACGCCTCGTTCGACGTAAATATCAAGCAAAAGTTATCGTTAGAAGACCGTGCTTCAATTAACGTGATAACAACGATTCAGAAACCCGTCTGTATGGGGTAGATAAACTCTTGCACCTCGTCTCAGAGCGAAACTTCGTCGAATAAGAAGCTTTGTATTAATTATTTTCACGATCCCTTCGTTGCCAACAGCCTTGCTGAGCTTAGAAACGGAACGTGGAATATTTTCTTACGAAAATTAACTCTTCTCGTAAAAAGATTTCCATAATATTTATGTCATGTGGGTGTGATAAAATTAGGAAGTGAGCGAGAATGACTGGAAGACAGTCAGTGAAACGCAGTGAGACGTGTGAGCATGTGATTTAAAACAAAGTGTTACTTATAAATACACGGTATGTGTATATTAGGATGTCTTCCTTACAAAATCATTTTACAAAAAGAATTTATTATAGGAAAAATTTGGCAGATTTGTTTATTTTTATTTCAGTTTCAGGAAGAATCAATTTTTGCGGGATCATTATGCTCAACTTGTGTTAGATTATACATAGCACCAGTATGAGTTACAGCGTAGCTCGACAAAAATTCGGCATCATATATGTTTCCACCCCGTTTCCCCTTTTTTCGTACCTCTCATGTAAAATAGTCGACATCGAAACTCGATAACGAACACATCCGCAGATACCTATATACATATATTTATATTTCTCGCTGTATACGCTGTTACTCTATCAGTACACATTTTGTTATAGTAGTATTCGTTATTAACGATCGTAAAATAGCGCGCCAGTTGAGATTTAATTACACAATAATAGCTGGCGCATCGTTGCACTCTGCCGTCGTACTTTTATTGAAGGGCCGTATGGGTTAATTTAATAAAAGGAGGCCAGCCGCACAGCCAGGGAAATTAATAGCGTGGAAAATACAAAATATCTCCCAGCGATTATATTAATTAACCGCAATTAAAACACGTTTCGTCGCTTCGCCGAGAGTTTTTTCTGCAATCTCTGCCCGGTTTCTATTTGGACAATTGTATGGCCAAATGAAATTTCAACGCCCATGATATTTTGATCGCACATATCGCTCGACAAGCGGCAATCGATAAAACCTCCATGTAGAATCATTGCGAATTTAATACTAGAACTTTAATATTAATTTGAACAGAGAGTACAGCCTATATATATATATATATATATATATATATATATATATATATATATATATGTCGGGTTAACATTAAGATTTAAGGCGCGTAACGATTCTTCGTTTGAGTTAGCCATCGTTTTACGAGACAGAGATTATATTTACGCGAATATACAAGATTTTACAAAATATTACGAATATTGAGTTTAATGAATGATAAGATTAACAGACGATAAGTTTAATTATTAATTAGATTAAAGAATAATAAGTTTAACGAACAATAAGAGGAATGAATAATATGTCTTACGAATAATAAATTTAACGAATAATGAGATTAACGATTGATAGGTTTAACAAATAATGAATTTAATTAACGCTATTAACAATGTTTCCGGGGTTCAAACGAATCCACGGTCAACGGGATAACTCTTTACTATGCGTAGAATAATTTTAAACACAAAAATACGATTGCTGAGACACTCGGTAAATTGTTCGATGTATCACTTTCCAAGGCGATCGCACGAATGAATATCTGATGAAAATCTTTTTCGCTATACGACTGCATTTGTTTGTTATATGCTCGCTGGAGACATCGAGAAGGTTCCAATCGTTGTTGCTAGGCAATTTCTGTCAAAAGTTTGTTGTATACTCTTTGGAAACATCGAGAAAGATCCAAACGCCGTTGCTAGGCAGTTTCTGTCTGGAGATTGATTCCTAATACAACGTGTGTCCCATTATATCGACATCTCTAAAGTACAATTCTATGTGATTTGTAGGGAGAACAATACAACCGATCCACACCTTCGTCAGGCAAAACGTTTATCCCGCGACCGTGGCTACGTTCGGCGACCAGTTGTCACCTCGAACCCACTTTCGCTTTCACAAATATCAAACAATTACAAATGACAATTGCTTAATTACACTTATGATAAAATCTAGGCTAAAGCATTAGAAGACTTCCTCAAAATTGCAAAGGGAAGGCTCCGGTTTTCCTTTCATTTCCGACATATATATATTGTAAAATTGTAGAGTTATAATATCATCAATCGTCGATTCACGACTACTATTTAACTGGTAAATCATTATGTAGTCATTGTACAGAAAAACCTGATTGTCTGAACCACCAGTCTCTCAAATTCGAAAATAGGAATTAATCTTTTCGTAAGTACGTGTGCATCTTAAGTAAGCCTGAAAACATCAAAACAATAGGTACTATCCTCATTAATTTCTGATTTGACTAGCAAACGTTATCCTGCAATCTCTAATTACAGGGTTATATATTATATATATATATGTGTGTGTGTGTGTGTAATTTGATTAGCGAGGGTTATCTACGCGACCATAATTGGATAGTTGCATAGCAATCCCTAATTCAATTAATTCACTTAATTATTACTTTTACGTTTGCATATAGCAATTTATATATTATCAATATAAATATATATATTTATTTTATATGTATGTTCGCCGATTTCTTTAAATCCGTTAAATTTCCCTCGTTTTTAATCCCGTTACAAAATTTTTTCGCATTTGTTTCTTTTAGACTATTTTCCTTCCAAGTATATATATGTCGGGTTATCATTAGGATTTAAGGCGCGTAATGATTTTTCGTTTGAATTAGCCATTGTTTTACGAGACAGAGAATATATTTACGCGAATAAACAAGATTTTACAAAATATTATGAATAATGAGTTTAATAAATGATAAGATTAACAAACGATAAGTTTAATTAATAATTAGATTAAAGAATAATAAGTTTAACGAACAATAAGAGGAACGAATAATATGTCTTATGAATAATAAATTTAACGAATAATGAGATTAACGATTGATAGGTTTTACGAATAATGAATTTAATTAACACTATTAACAATGTTCCGGGGTTCAAACGAATCCACGGTCAACGGGATAACTCTTTACTATGCGTAGAATAATTTTAAACACAAAAATACGATTGCTGAGACACTCGGTAAATTGTTCGATGTATCACTTTCCAAGGCGATCACACGAATGAATATCTGATGAAAATCTTTTTCGCTATACGACTGCATTTGTTTGTTATATGCTCGCTGGAGACATCGAGAAGGTTCCAATCGTTGTTGCTAGGCAATTTCTGTCAAAAGTTTGTTGTATACTCTTTGGAAACATCGAGAAAGATCCAATCGCCGTTACTAGGCAGTTTCTGTCTGGAGATTGATTCCTAATACAACGTGTGTCCCATTATATCGACATCTCTAAAGTACAATTCTATGTGATTTCTAGGGAGAACAATACAACCGATCCACACCTTCGTCAGGCAAAACGTTTATCCCGCGACGGTGGCTACGTTCGGCGACCAATTGTCACCTCGAACCCACTTTCGCTTTCACAAATATCAAACAATTACAAATGACAATTGCTTAATTACAGTTATGATAAAATCTAGGCTAAAGCATTAGAAGACTTCCTCAAAATTGCAAAGGGAAGGCTCCGGTTTTCCTTTCATCTCCGACATATAAATGTATATATATATACATATATATATATATATATATATATATATATATATATATATATATATCAGTCTCATATCTTATGAAACAATTAAGTGGGCATTAAGGATGCTGGTGAAAGTTTAGACTTGTCCGGGTTATGGACCTGTAATTCTCTTTATATGCATGAAGTTTGATATCCCAACAACGGCGAACCATTCCTGTCCGTATCATAAGATCCATTCAGCACTGCGAACAGTCTTGTAAGATCCAAGATTAATCTTCCAACTATATAAGCCGGCTATTCCAACGACCGACCTCCGAATTTAATACTAGGTAACCAGTTCTGTTGATTGAAATACCTCGGACTAACGAACTGGTCGAATAACTCAACACCTTGGTTAATATTAATTCGATTTTCTTCGTACGTCACACGTGTCACGAGGAAATACGGTTAATCCTCGAATAACCTGATACTCGTACTATAAGGTTCGTACAATATGACCAGAAATTATGATGAAACTTTGATTTTAGTTTAATTGAAATAAAGTTTTAGAAGAATTACTTTGTATTATACGAAATTAGAACAATTGTTCTTTTCCTCACAATTTTTTAGACTATTCCAATTTCTAAGACTTCGCTGTCGGCGTCACTGACATGACCTAACAAATAGGAATTTGGACTATTCATAACAGAAAGATATCCAATATCCTCGTGCGTTTCAGTGTTACGATTTATGCAAAAGTTTTATACGTTAATGCTTCGAATTAAACTACATCATTTTTATTGCTTAAATAAGGATTAACCACGCTATTTTGAAATATCCTGTGTTCCCCGTTCGATTTTTTTGACAATCAATCTGAATTTATGAAAAATTTAGATCGATCGGAACATGATCTACAAATATTTGGAAAACAATATAAAAAGTCCAGATAGTATAACTTCCCGGAACTAGGTTATAAATTTGAAAAATTTTTAGATACAAACTCGAGTAAAATTTAATGAAGTTCAAAGGCGGAAAAAAGTTGGAGAAGAGAGAATCGATTCATAAGTTGGCATCGTTTGTTGCGCGTTCGGAGGCAGCTCACGACAACCGGAAGTTGCTCGATCGTTGACACGGTCGCCTCGATTTGCACTGCCAGTCACCCAGCGATCAAATATTATTCGATGCTGTACGAATGTACCGGCGCGTTGTTGGCTGACGTTACGTTGTTTGATTTACGCTCCAGCTGGATTTCAGGGCGCTGAATGACATTCGAGAAGTCAGAGTGCGATTGTGTCATGTGTTGCGGCCCAATCGACATCGTAAATTGCGTCTAGAGAAATCGTTCGATCTCGCACTAAGCCAATCGGTGAGTCTCTCACATCACAAGTAGGTACATAATTAACATTCAATACCGAAAAGAATTTCTTTCAATAAGAACTTCCGTCATAAGTTCATTAGAAAAATTATTTTCTACGATCCAAGAAACATTCAATCTTAGAAGAGTTAAACATCAAGAAGCAAGTCTAGCGTAAAAATAATCACCTCCAAAAATCGTCCGATATCATCCAGAAAAATCTCCATCCTAGAATAAAAAATATTTCTTCTACATACTGAATCAATGTTAGCGACTATCAAAAACGGGGGTAAGTGGCGGGCGACGTGTAGGGCGGTCGTTTACGAACTAGAAATAAAAATAGAAAAACGAAGGTAGGAAGAAGAAAAAGGAGAAAAAGGGAGAAAAACTGGGATTTCCCCAGTGGTTTGTGGAGTACGTCTACGTGTTGTTCTCAATTAAAGTTAATTGCTCTTGCTATCCCCCGTTTCTTTCGGGGACACTTCTCGCGCAACGCGGATTTTCGTTCGCCTCGCGGCGAGCGTGAACGTACATCGAGGAGTCGTGGGTTAACGTGGCCGCGACACTTCCAACTCGTTAGACGTACAAAAAAACCGTCGCCGGTACAAAAGCCTTTACCGCGCCTTTGCGACGCTATTTTCTTTTTTTTTTTTCTTTTTGTTCTACTACCCAGCCATTCGTGTTCTGGCGCAAAACCGACTCGTATCCAGCCAGTCGATTCTCCGTCCTGCTCCTTCGCTTTCCATCCATGGTGCATGCTGCGTACAAAATACGAATAAATCTTTCAGAGTTGAACGCGAGCTCGCCTAATTGAACCCGTGCCATCTGCGTCGTGTTGGAATTATTCAGTTCCCTCCATTACGACTGATCTCGCTAAACAATGCTCGGCCATAACTGTCTTTAGCTCTTGCTCTGTACCAGGTGAATCTTGCTTTTTGAATTAGAACGCTATGCTTTGATATGATACACGAGAATTTGATTAGATAGAGCGTGATTTGACACGTAGTTATTGAGTTTGATGTTACATATTTTGATTTGGAATTTATCCATTGAAATAATATACCACGCGTAGTAATTTATATACAATCATATCTCTACGTTGATTGCATCACGAACTAGAACATTCGATCATATTCGTACCATATTCGTATTTTGTAATGTTCTATAAATATTATATCATATAAATCCTCGCATTTATTAATTCTACCACTTCATCTAATCATTCGAAAATATCCTATGGGAGCTCTTCTAGACTCGCGTCAGAAGGAAACAAAACTAAACACAATACTCGAGAGTCTTCAACTTGAACCACCTCTCTCACACAAATATATCATCTAACTTGGTCTGCGTTATCCTAGCATCTAAATTAAGGACCGATACAAATCTCATTGATGAACTTTACTCAATTCATCAATAGACCTTGAAACAAACATACAATTTTCTTTTCTGCATTCAACGTTATAATTTTATTAAAACAATAAATTCAAGATACCCTTCAGAATACTGAAAACAAATTTGAAAATTCCCAGAAGTACACGAATTACTCAACTCATCAACATAAATCCACCTACACACAGCAAATGTACTTTGCAACATACGTTTCATTCTTCTTTGTCCTTCTCTTTTCTCTCTTCCATTTCCAAAATTTTATTCAAATAATAGATTCGAGTTATCCTTCACAACCCATAAATTCACTCCAAAAGCTCCAAGAACACGCGAATCGCCTATCTTATCAACCCAAACCTACTTATATACATACTAGATTATCAAATCCTAAATGTAACACACTTTTCCTCTCCTCTTTCTCCTTTTCTTCCCTCTTCCGTCTCATGCCACAACTCTATTTAACTAATAAATTCTGATTACCCTCTACAACTCTAGAAGCCAACTTGAAACCTCTCAAGAGACACGCGAATCACCCAGTTCATCAACTCAAATATACTTACATACACACTAAATTATCAAACCCTAAATGTAACACGCTTTCCTTTCCCCCTTTCCCTTTTCTGCTCTCTCCTCCATCTCACGCCACAATTTCATTCAACTAATAAAATCAAGATACTCTGCACAGCCAAGCCAAACTAAAAGCCAAGCTAAACGCTCCAAAAACACACAAATTACTCAACTCATCAACTCTAACCTACTTATACGTATACCAAATGCATTTCGTGACACACTTTTCTTTCCTCTCTTCTATCTCGCAGCAAAATTTCATTCACATAATATTTACATTCAAGTTACCCTGCACAAGCCTAGAAAACCAGCCAGAAAAAGTTCCAAGAAACGCTCGAATTATCCAGCCCATCAACTCAAACCCCTGCACACAAACTCGTTCGTGGAACATACACTGAAATCGAGTTTTTCCCCAGTGGTTTGTCCCGCAAACGAGGAGGGCAGTCTGGACAACGACATAATCTCCCTGGTCGCGAGAAAAGACACGACTGTCCTCCGTCTGCCGCAACGTTTTACCCCAAACTACTTTTCCATGGGCGTGTGTCTAGCCAGTCACGTCATGCCAGGAAAAAGCAGTTTCTTCCGCGGGTGACGCGTCCAGACTGGTCATTCCTCGTTTTCTTGTCGCGAAGGGCCGTCGCTCGCGACATTTTTCATTAAAAAAGAACGGCCGCGTAAACGAGGAAAGGAACGTGATCGGCAACTCGGTGACCACCATAAAAACATCGATAAATTCAACAGGCCGCGCGGTACGTGCACGGAATCGGTCAGACAGCGACGTAATCGAGTTCAGTTTCGATTTTCTTCCGTCCATTTACGCGATTACCTAATGTCATCGCTCCCTTCCTCTTCGTGACCGAATCGGACTCGCCGGTTCCGCCGCTTCCGCCGGTCATTTCCGCTTCGGGCACAATAGGGAGAGACGATGGTGAATGGGGAATTTTCGCGTTCGAGTACTGGAGCTTTTTATCGGTTGCAATTTCGAGAAGTGAGGAGATAGTCCCGATTGAGAGACAGGGGACGAGATTGAATGGGGAGGATGATGAGTGAATGAAGGATGTTTATGTATTTAGGGAATATGTAAGTCTATAGAATACACGTGATACGAACAAGCATGAGAGATATTACGGGAATGAGAATTTTGGCCGATTGTTTATCGTGAGTGGAAATCGTGGAATTGAAATTACTAGACGCTTGAAATTGCGGAATTAGAGTATTCGTGATCCACTTAACAGTATCTCTTAATATATGCATATAATATATACGTATCTTATTATTTATGTTATAGTCTTTATATATTATCTGAATATAATATATTTTAGTTCGTGTTTAAACTATGTAATATCGCGTGTGTTCGAGATTAGGATACGGGTGTAAAGCGCGTGACTATCTAGATTTTAGAGCAGACGTGACTGAATGTGCCCCGAGAATTCCTATATATTTTGGCCAAAGTATGTGAAAAATATCGTAAAATAGAAAAAGAGAGAACACACAGTTGTTCGGATATATCACGTAAAAAATATGTGCCTGGAATAATCCATCCAATATCTTTTTTTTCTATGGGGAATCCTCATGGATACCCCCCCCCCCGCCCCCCACCCGCTCTTCTGGGAAGCAGCGGGGTAGTGTCGGACTTTACTAACTAAAACCCCACGGTGAGCCGCCTGACGTTCAGCTGGGATGCCGCGGGACCTCTTTCGAATTACTACCGGAGCACTCCTGCGTCTTCTTCTGTCTAAGGGAGTCATTCCTTTGTTAGTTCGGACATTGAGAGTGACTACCTCCCCTCTTAACGCTATCCCCTGGGTCGTCGTGCAAGTCTGAGGAGATCCAGATCCTCCTCGGCGTGTCGGCTCCTAAGACCACCTAGGGCGGCGCAGGGCTGTCCTTCGGCGCGGAACCCTGCAAGGGTGGGATGTTCTCACCCTTTCCCGCTCTGTTCGTTTCTTTACCAACATTAAGCCTTCGCAATATGAGCGAAATGCGAGGAACTCTTGCTGCCCCCTCAGCATCACCTCCACAACTGACGAGGGGTCTAATCTCTCGCCAATCGCTAGCCATAGAATACGACGTGGGGCCTTCCACGCGTGTGTGGGCCGTGTCCTCGCTCCTTCCGCAGTGGTGACAGGTGTTCGTCGCCTCTCTTCCGATTTTCTGCAGGTATTCCCCGAATACTCTATGTTCTGCGAACACCTGCGTCATCCGAAAGGACAGCGGAAGCCCTCCGCGGTCCTCCAAACCTCCCAATTTGGCAGGACCGATCTAACGGACCGTTGGCCATGGACCTGGTCTTCGGCGAGTAGATCGGAGCGCCATCACCCCGACACCTCTCGTCTAGCTTCCCACCGAACGTCTTGGGCTGCCTGTACACTCGTCGGAGTACCTAGGCCTGGAGCTCGGACGGAGGAGACGCCACCAGGACAGTCACCGACGCATATGATATCGTCCGGTATCCCCTTACGATTCTGATGGCGGTCGTCCTGTGAAGCCTCCTCAGTAAGAGTATACTGCGACGACTTGTCATCAGATCCCCTGCCCATACTGGAACCCCGTACAGGACCCGAAAACTGACGACTCCCTCATATAGTCGGATCGCTACGACTTCTGCCCTACCGATATTCGGCAGCAGGCCACATAAAGCGTTGGCTGCCGTCGTCACTTTGGGAACCAGGAGCTTGAAATGCGACCCGAACGCCCATTGACAGTCGATAGTGAGGTCAAGATATTTTATCTGAAGCCCTACCTCAACCTCCTTCCCGCTTATGTCCAAACACAGGCCGGGCGGAGGAGTCTCCCTACATCGATAGTCATAAAACCATATCGCCTCCGACTTGGCTGGGGACACCCAATCCATCCAATATCTAGAATCGTCTTATCCTCAAATCCACATACTTAATTATTAACTAAATTAACCCTTGAATCGTTTACGATCTCCAGTCTCGAATCTTCAGTTCCAGTTGACATCAACATATGTCAACAATATCTCGTAACTACTCTTCGGACAAGTTACTGTAATGTAACTACTTCAAACCTCCTCCCAAACTTCATCATCCCCTACAAACTAACTCCATCCAAGGTAGATTTTAACTGTACGACTAGCGCTGTACTCGTTTCATGAATAAAAATTACCTTCCATGTACCCCACTGAAGAAAAAACGGAAGAAGACCTGAGTGCGACTACCCGAGAAACCTCAGAACCAACCAACCAATCGTAAAACGGAAAGAGAAGAAAAGAAGATTGAAAAACAAAGAATTGGTGGAGCGAAGGAAATAATCGAAAGCTTGATAGCTAAGGGCTGAAAACACAAGAGGTGACAGGCTTGAATTAAGAGGGAGGAAACGGGTTGTCGAGTGTCTTGCAGGGTGGATCGAGTAATTGCCGCGGCCTAGTTTCCGGCCGGCCGAAGAAATCAATCAACCGGCGACGCTGGTGTTACGTAATTATTACGGGGGTTGCGAGAGGGTGAGAGCTCGTTGACCGGCACGCTGTTCCCCGTGATAACGCGGCCGATATTGCCCCAGCCGTAGTCGGGGTGTCTATTGAGCGAAGTGGCACAAAGCGGGCAGCGCATTTATGAAAGACGAACCGGCGTCAGCGAGATTGCGTATTTCGGCCTCGCGTGCCAACCGGTACGCTGTTTCCGGGGGCCTCGTTATTAACAACCCGGTTGCACGGATAGGTTAGGTCGCTAGTTTCACTCTATTTCGCTCCTTAACGCGATACGTTTGTCTTTACGGTCGACTGCTCCGGGCAAATCTCGCGGATTTACCTCCGTTACCGGAACATGCTCGTTACGCTCGAACAGTTACGCTTGTGAACGTCGTGCAGTTGATTCGAAGAGAGTTAGACATTGGATGAAGAGGAAGGAGGGGGGGGGGGGAAGAAAATAGAGTGTGGAGAAATAAGAAGATCGAAGGGGTTGTACTTCCGAAGTTGAATTTTATTTTGTTTAAATTTTTCTAGTGTTAAACGTAACTTCGTAAAGTTGATTTACTATAACTATAAGGAATAGTTAAGAAACGATTATTTAATAACAAAAATTTAGTGAAATGTATCACAGTATTCGGAGTATTAAGAGATCGGGAGACAAGAGAGTTTAAATAGGAGTATTTCCGATAATTGAGATTCACTGGCTAACTTCACCATCGCTCTAGTTTAGTTATGATAGAATTTAATTGTTAGTATTTCAACGTATCGTTCTTTAACATGTATTATACAATGTGTTTTAATTTGCATATATCAATATCCGTTTCTAATACGTGGTTTGATATATCAAATATTTTTATTCGTAATTTCGCAAAATGTACATAGTTTTGCACTGTAATTGGCACAAAATCTATTAACGGCACCGTTGTTATAAACAAAATTACTCCAAAAACATACACGTTTAACCCAATAACCTTAAATAGACGTGTAGCACCTATTAAAACTTTAAACGATTGCTGTTACTAAACTAATGGAAATTTTTTAATCTACTTGGAATTATCAGGAAGAATACCCCCCCCCCCTTGTAAAATGTACTGTGTTTTGTTTGGATCCGACTTTCCGGATCTTTGCTGAGATTTGTCGTTTGAATAGGACTGAATTTTTCAGCGATTCTCTATCTCTGTCTCTGTCGCACGCTCAAACCTCTCAGTCGCATAGTCTACTGACCAATCGCAACGTCGCTAATAGCGGGCTGGTCAGTAACAGACAACATCTGCGTCCTTCCACTATTACTACTACTAACCGTACGCATTTCCTGGAAAAAATGTAGGCCAGACTGCAGCAGGCTGCCATTCATAATCTTACAGGCTTCTGATTAGTTACGTCTATTCTATTTACTTTACAGTGCTATGTCTACAGAACTGAGATATCGATTTAAATCAAAATGCATTATTAAAGGTATGCTTTCCACTATCTTCTGAGTAGATAATAGTTAAAAATTTTGCGCCTTGTACGTGTTTATATTTATTTTTATATGTACCTATGTATACTTATACGCACTTCATGATTTAAATCGAAATTCATGATTAAGAGTACATTTTTGAATATTTACTGATTAGGTAATATGTACAAATTTCGTTATTTATGCATTCAATTGAGAACGTAGAAACGCACGAAGGGCCAAGAATTATTATGATGCAAGCTAGTCCACATTTATCTCTCATAAAGGAATCATTACATTTTCGTAAATCATGAAAACGTGTGTCAGCAGTGATTAAAAACGTTACGTAATCAATACAGAAACTGAAGGCACGATACTCTTAAAAATTCAAATGCTCAATTAGATTTAAAGAGTTTTGTGAGAATTGTTAAATAATTAAAAGAGTCACGTAAGAATTGAAAGAGATACAATTTGAGAAGATGGAATACAATTTATTACATTTACTTCTATGTTTTGTATTTCAATATAGTTCTTGTTATTTCATTTCGTATTTAATAAACGACAACCTGTCTACAAAATCCAACGTTAATACGTCATTAAACAAATCTTTACTTGCGTCCAGAACTTTCAAATTTTTGAACAGTCCTCTCAAGATGTTAATTAATATTATTAAGAAATTCTATGCGACGACGAATCGAAGCAAGCGAGCAAACAAAATCCGCGCAGATCATTGTAATTAGCGTAGCCGAAAAATGTACAGCGAGAACGGTTGCTTCGTTGATGTAGGATTGTGAAATTAATAGAAACGTCGCGATGGCTAGCGACGATCTTGAACCGGAGATACAATTGGTGAGCCAAGGCGCAGCTGTTTATTCTATGATTCACGTTAACAAACCTCTAAAGTTAATGAGGTCGTTCGCGAAACGCCGCGACGACGACCCGGAACGAGATTAGGGACGACGAGGGTTGGAACGTTGGAAGAGCCAGAAACGTCTTTATGCAATTTCGTCGACGTTCGTCCTTACAGTCGTCGTTGCCCGTTGGCTCCATTAGCGACGGCTACGTAATAGTCACTTACAGACGAGACTAGACGACGCTGCGGTTACTTGTAATGGCCGTTGAAATTAGTATCTCGCGTGAATTACGTTGTTCCCGTGGTCGTGTTAAAATTCGAGCTACGCGCCGTGTTTAGAGCCGGTTACGTTGCTATACTCTCTCTGACTAATTAGATGTTTTGCATACGCGTAATCTTCTCAACCCGATTGCGAACCGTCACCTGTGCGTCACACGCAGATTTGTCTTGGTGGTTGAAAGTGGAAATTGGCGATGGAGCGGTTAGGGATGTTATGCGGCTTTGCTTCGTCTGTCTATTATTCTATGTATTTTAGAAATGCTTCGAATTTCAGAAAACGCTGGTTTTCTTATTTTTCAATAACGTGGGAAAATTATTAAAATATTCAGGTCGACTAGTTTTAAGTAGAAGTGGTAAAAATGAATTTGTGAGAGTTATGAAAGTCCCGGTTCGATTTATATCTCTCTGAATTAAATTAAGTTTCAGTTATTCTTGTTAAATTTTGGATTATTCGTACTTTAATCAAACAATTTCATCAAACTGAGTCGATCGTTGACAGACAAATTGATATCTCTTTAACGCGATATTGCACTGGTCTTGTTAATGCCACGCTCCTTCATAAATTATAATTGCGTCGAACCTCAGGCAGCGTAATGATTTTCGTCTTAACAAGATAACTTCGCCTTAAAAGGAGTCGTACGACAAAGATTTGATATCAAGTTTAATGTTAATATCGCGTGTCGTTTGTTGCGTAAGTTTCATTGCACATTAGAGAGCAGGCTCGAGACACGCGTCGCGTGAGAGTAATTCTTCCGCGGCGAGGAAATTAAAGGTAGACCACAGCGGTCGATGTTTAACGTTGTTTCATGCCTACGTTCCGTTTACCGCGTAATCGAACGCGAAGCAATTTAAGTTGTTACGATATTTCTAAGTTCTGATAACTTTATTGCCGGTGACAACTTTCTGATAGGAGGATCAGCCGGCGTACGCGATCCAATTTATTTTGTCTCGGACGTCGACGCGATTGGTCTCGGTGAAAACATTAGAAAATATGAATAATTCCAGTTTCAGTGGAAAATACCTACTCTTTAAAACTAAATCAATCCGAAAGAGTATATGGTTATAGCTTGTAAAAGCAATCTTCGTTTAGATTTCATTCCTCTACTTATATTCACAAAAATATAATTCTTTTTCCCTGAGTCCACTTTTCAATTATGACCTTAAACTGCAAAAAATATCGCGTTAAGAAGAACAGAATGTCGCGTGAGATATAATTTCGAACGAAAGAATCAAAATTAAAATTCTCTTAAAACGAAAACATTTCGTTATCCCTCTATTCCGAATCCGTATACTAAATTCTAAAAGTTCTGGTCGTTATTTACCATCGACCAATAGCGTTTCGAGTCACAATCACGAACTGGATAGTACTGTGGTCGCTCTGAAACGTTTGCAGGTCGTCTTTTCGGCCGGGCCAGAAAACGTATGAAAAGGTGAAGTTTGTAATATTCGCTGAAAGCCTGATGAGCGGATAGATGGATGATTCGAGAGGAACGGCTGGAATAACAGGCGGTGAGAAAAGGGAAGACATGGCGAAAGATAGATAGCCAGTGTAGATGAAGGAAGAGAGGGAAACGCTCGTTTTTGTGTCTATTCATTCATCTATTCGCCGATCCTCGGTCGCCATTTCTCTCCCATTTTTACTGTTGCCTGCCGTGTTGTGTGTACACGGCGAGTTCTATGCACATCAGACATCTCACTATCGCTATTGGTTAACTATAATTACAAAACAGGCGACGTCGATAAAAATCGAGGACATAAGTGTCCGTATATAATGATGTTGATGATACGCGTCGCGTTATTTTACGTTGAACGTATTTCCAATGCACTAGTGACGACCTAATAGTGTGAGAACACGGTATTAAACCAATTTTATGGCGCGATCGACAAGCAGCTTCAGCATATTTTTCTTATGGAAACATTTGGAAGGGGATTTTTATATTGGGATAAAAAATTTATGGGTAAGTTAAAAGGCACGAAAATTTACAGAATACATATAATATGCAAAAATGTGTAAAATACGCAGCTGTTGAAAAAATTTCTATTCAACTAAAAATAGGAATTTGCATAAACGTGAATAAATTTATTTATGAACTAGTCTTTTATATTTACTGGCGAAGTTCTACCAGTAGAGATAAAATTTTCATGTTATCGATATATGGTGTAACAGTAGCAGAATAACAGACGGATAATTAACATAGCGTGGTAATTGACTGAGTAGTTTAATTTTTAACTGTTATTTTATTACATCCTAATAGACATAATGTGATGTGCGTGCGTCGAATGCTACAAGATGAATTGCCTGATATGACATGACGTATTCAATGTTTATGTGCTTTGATGTTACAAACTGAACTCTCTGATAGAACGTGATGTGTTGAGCGATCACGTGTGTGTTTCGATGTTATAAACCGTATTGCTCTATTTAAACTACACAGTATGAGAATGAGACGTTATGTTACGAAAATGAGGAATTAAAATTTTCTTCATTGGATATCGGATATAAACAAAAAATTAAGAAATTAATAGATGAAGAAATTAGCAGATAAAAACAAAGAAATTATGGAAGATATTTGCACACTGGAAAAAATAAAATTGTAACGAAACTAAATCGAAGGTATTCGACAGACTCATTAAAATAACCAGTTCGTGAGGTACTGGAAATTTGATGACAATTCACTCTTGTCAGTCCAATAATACAATGAAGAATGCGTCGAGAATTCGGGACGAGGAAACGGATATCCGTAGTTTTCATCCACGTTTCTTTACATCACCGCGTTTTCCAATTAATTTCATAGATTAAGCTTAACGAGCTGCACATTTTTTCCAGATTCGTAAATTGGAGAACGCTGGCGACCGTTCGTCACATGGAACATAATGCCGTTTGTTCCTTTTTCTGGCACACGTTGGAAAACAAAGGAGCTAAATGTAACTCGACAACAAAAGCTCGTTCATCGTGACCAGTTTACGAAACTAGTACGACGATGACGTAGAGTCGATATCGAAAAAATGGTCACGATATTTTATTAACATCGTGGCACGAGTGAGAAGCATTAAAAGTGGATCGAGTAACGATGTCAAACCGATAGAAACCAGTGTTAAATCGACATCGAGATGCACGACTCGAAACGAGCCAAGCATCGTGTTTTGATCGTTGTTTGGTTGTTGCCAGTTTTGTTACCCTTTTCCATAGTGGAGTTACGGTTTTATTGCTACAAAGTTCCAACGAAGAGAGCCGTTCCTTTTGTCTCGGTGCGATTCAATCTGACAGTACCAGTAGATTCAAACTTATATAATTTGTCCTCGCAAATACCCGATTTTATTTTTGCGCAGCATCACGAAAGTATTTGAACAGTTACTGTAGACAATTTTTATGTTTCTACCTATTATTTGAAAAATATTTGTCTCTAAAATGACCCAGCCACGGATGGCGAATTAAGTGCTTCGCTGACAATTATCGAGCTTCCCAGAAGCCAAACTGAACGGGAACCACTGTACTTTTTATTAATTTCTTAATTTCAGTACATAAGCACGCGAATTATATTTAATTCGTAAATTCATCCGTCGCAACTGGACATCATCGATAAAATAATAATAAATTTTAAGGTAAATTTAAAAGACCGTGTCTGTAACATCATCATTTTCTGCACTTTTCAAATTACGGATATCGATTAATGAGACCTCTAACCAGCTCAATTATCAATCACGCAAAGAAGAAGAAATATCTTATAAATATTATATTCGATGTTAAGAAGATTTATAACAAACATGACCACCGCTTAATGATCATAGTGAGTAACTAGAATATTCATGCGATTTTTTAATAGCTAATAATAATTTTCTACTATATTTCTACGTAATTTTCTTTCATCTGTATAGTTCAATTTTGGAAACCACGAAAAACGGAAATCAGTGTAACCACACACCATAACCACTCTCACGCAATTGTAAAGCCGCCGCTTTCCGTTTGCTCTCTGCCTTTGATTAAGATTTCGCGACACCCTTGGCAATAGCGGCGCACACCAAGAACTTCATGAAACTTAGCAACCAACTATAAGATAGTTTATATGATTGATCGTTCCAGTTCAATCTCGAATACCTTCACATGATAATTACCGCCGAGTGCCTCTCGAAAGGGAGTTATTCGATCGTTTAACTGTTCCACGGTGATTAGCTTTCGTCGTCGTGAATTCGAGACACGACTCCGATTGCGTTATTCCTTGGATTAAGGCTGAACGTTGGAGCACGTATACACATGCGACAGCGGGAAATCGCTGTTGAATGAAATGACGAAATTGTCGTGGGATTTTTAGTCATTTATTAATTTGATTATAGAAATCAGAGAATATATTGACTTACTACATTGTCAGAATATTAGGGATATATCGATATATAAATTTGTTTGGAGTATTCAGGATACTTAGAATATTTAGAGTATCTTTTCATGTTTTTTATATTACATTACTTATATTGTATTATTATTAATTATTTAGAGTGATATTTGGAGCAGTTACGTTGGTTGGAATTTGACTACAGTGTCAGAAAATTATTTATTCACTCGACCACTGGATTATTAATTAGAGTCGTGTGGTAGTAAATTAGATTAGATAAGGCAGTATTAGGATATAGATTAAGTTGTTCTCTCCATGGAATTTTTATTTCCATTAAAAAAGATTTCATATATTTACCATAAGAATGAATCGTAGAACATAATAGTAGAGACGCTATTCATAGGTATTCTAGAACTTTTTCGAAGTTTTCAGAAGCTTGGGATTATGAAAAAATTCAGTTCGGATGTAAATTTTGGTTACAAATTGTTAAAAGAGTAACTTACTTTCTTTTTACAGTTAAATTCGAATTTTCTAGTGATATACTTTATCCCATCATTGATTAATATAGACTAAGCGGCGGAAACTGGACGAGGTACTGTTGCTTACGTCGCAAATATTCGTCGACCCGTATTATAGCCAGGCATCGAGGTCAGAGATAAACAGCGGCAGGATTAAGGATTGCCCAGTGGGGACGGAAAAACGTGTCGTTGCCAGCGGCAGTCTGGCTCAATTTTGTGTTTCTGCCTCGTCGAGTGTACGCAATTAGTCGCGAATTATCAAACGTACTCTTGACTCCACTCGGTAGCGAACTTTTGATAAAATTAATTCGTTCTTATCGAGTGAACTCGCTTGAGAATCAGAGATTGGAATTCCGGCTCTGAACGCGTCAGTGTGACTTTAATACCGAATCGAGAATGCGTGTTTGTACGTACTTGCAGTTTCACTCGAGGGTCTTAGGAGGGGAAAAGGTGGCAGCGGCGATAAAATCTTTAATTTCAGGAAACCGTGGAAGTGAAGCTCTAATAGAAACACCTGTATATCTAGAAATATTAAAACACATTAGGTACTATTAGTTCTCGCAAAGACTTGGAAAATTTATAACGAAATATAGTAGGTAAACATGGATCAAGATACATATTATCGTCTTTTGGAAAGAAATGTACCTTTATTTTGGGAAATTCGGGAAAAAAGATTCAGAAATGAAAGTTCGCTCGAAACGTGAACAACTTGGTATGCAAGCAACAGTTGCAACAATTTAATAATCCATTATCCTCGTTAATTACGGAGTAAATATCGAAAAATAAATATTTTCTAACTGCGTACTCGACCAACTTTAAATATCTTAGGTATCGCAAATATTATACACGCGAATACACTAAATACAATTTTAAAAATTCCGAACAAATAAGTAGGTACTTTTTAAAAATAAAAATAGAGATTGGAAGGAAAGAAATACTGGGATGAAGTTTCGCTTGAAACGTGAACAACTCTCTGTACAGTGTCAAGTAAATTGGAAGGCGGTACAGAATAATTTCAAAACGGAAGTTATCAAAGAGGCACATCAAACTCGTTTGTCGATTCCTATAAAATACGCATAATAAAATAGTCATCTATAGATTACTCGCCCAACTTCTTTTACTAACATATCCATCGAATCGAACGAATCGAATTTCTGCCCCTGCATATGGATCTAAGATCCGCACAACAGTAAATTTTGCAGGAGCCACGGAGTTCAGCCGGAAGCTACGGTTTCGCGATGGTTCATTCGGCTTGGATCGTGCCTTCGCCAGCATTATCGTGAATACACAAATTCCCTAGTAATCCGTGAACGCGTCGCGGCTACCCGCCGAAATCTCTGATATATATACCCATTTGAAATCCCTTCGTGAGAAATTTCATAGTTTTCCGATATTTCGCGATCAACGACCGCATCGATGCGAAGGAATGCTTGAAAATACGCCACTAAAAGGCCGTTAGTTTGCCGCTGAATTTTGTCCAATGCATGCTTTGCATATATACCGCATATTTACCGTATCCACTTCCGGAAGATTTCTCGCGAACGTTCTTCCAACTCGATAGCCTCAACGGCGTTCAGAAATTCGAATTTCGATTGCTATACGGGACGTTCCAGTAAGCCGTGTAGCTTTACTGGTGTACAGGATGTGAGCGAATAACATGTAGTGAGACGATTCCGTATAGAAAGATAAGGAGAAAACATAGAATACAATTTTCTCACAGGACGCAGCGGTTTCAAGAAAATCGACTTTGAAAATTAATCAAGTTAAACGCCGCTAATTTCGAATTGGAAGGGGGCAAATAATCGATAGGACGTTGCTCTATATGCGAAAATATATCGAAGATGCAGAATAAATTTTGTTTGCAAGACGCCTTCTTTCTGAGAAATATACATTTAAAAATGTATCAACTTATAACTGAAAACGTTGGAACTCTATCTTTTTGAAAATGTCTCGATCAGAGAAATTTTATCCCATTTTATATAATTTTATACATTTTTATCTTATCTTCGCACGTAAAATAACCTCCTGTTCAATACTTGTTCATGTCATAGTGGGTAACTAGCCAAGCACAAATATACAGGACAAATCATTGAACTCGATTTTCTCGAAAACGGAACGTCATATGAAAAGTATTTATCCTATAATTTCTTTTTATTTTTTTTTCGTAAGGAATCACCTTACTTGTAAATACTATTCGGCCGCACTCGGTATATGTCATTCTATGGATCTTGGTTCGTTCGTTTTCGAGATTGTTCATTACTTTACTCAAGAATTATCGGACTTGACTTCTTTGAATTTCTTTTTTCGGTTACACGAAGACCACAGGAAAAGAACATAGTAAGCTACGCTTTTTGGGAGAGTTTTTAAGATCTTCTGAGGAAGCAATTAAAAATTCGGTACGTTATCAATTACTTCTACGTTAAAACATGATAAGCCACATTTTTCGGCAAAGTTTTTAGGGGTTTTAGGAGAGTGATGTAAAATTCAGTTCATTATCAATTATTTTTGGACTGAAACGTGATAAGTTACGCTTTTTGAACAGATTTTTAAGTCCTTCTAAGAGAGCAATTTAAAATTCAGTACACTGTCTATCATTTTTATGTTGGCGACACCGTGTTTTTATTAAGTTTTTGGATTAAGTTTTCAAAAAAATAGCGATCAAGTTATTCGGTTCCCTTCTGATGTAACCTATATAATGTTTCTCTTGCTATTCTTGCCTCGCCTATCGTTCCATGCGTAAGACGGTCATGATGAATGAAACCGGGTCCGCTTTTCTTCCTATCGGCGCGGATAACACCGAGTGCCTGCACACGATCGCGATTTTCCACGGGCAAAATATCTGATTGGTCGTGGCTCGATGCACACGGATACATTATTGCTTGCAAGTCGGCGACTGGTTACTTTTGGTACGTATATTGCACATGTTATATTGGAATATAGGAACGTTCCATTTTCGTGATTTTTCGAAGAATTGGTGGATGTGTAAGTAGTTGCTGTTACGTCAGAGATGACTGTAGCGATGGAATATTTGGAGGATGCAAGCAATAAATAGGAATAAAGAGATCGATATTTGCTTCCAATATTAGATTCAAATATTTCAGAGTATAAGAAAATTTTCAAATTTACCTTCTCTGTACGAAATTATTCACAGACGAATAGTAACAGGAGAGATGCGATGTCTATTCTGTATATAATCCGTATATTTGGATAAGTACCACATTTTGTAATATGATAGAACTGGAAGCACTGCGCCTGAATAACTCCGAAATACCACGGTGAAAAATTCCTCCATATGAAAGCAGTGTGGTTTCGAGAAAGGAATTTCACGTACTTGAATATTGTCCTAAATACTGGTCGGTCGAATTAATTAAAAAGGAAGAACGAAGGAATTTCGCTGTTATTATATTTTTCTTCAGTTACAACTACCTTGTACGAGTTTTCATTACCGAATTCCTATCTTGATATCGCGCAACAAGAAAAATTTCACTGAATCATGCGAACAGAACAATCTCATTATGCTATTAAATTTGATTCTCTGCCGAAGCAGGCACTCAACCGCAAATCTCGAGCTCTCTAAAAAGAATCGTTCGAAGACGAACAAAAATCATATACAGTTAATCCAATGATACGACTTTGGTTAACCCGAGGAAAACACGGAAATACTTTTAGGGACTCAACCACGATCACGTTCCCGTAAACCTCTTACCAGTAACGAGCAGTAAGTAAACCCGAAAGCCTGGCCGAACAATACGAACGAACCCTCGCGACAACCTTTCGATCGTTGCCCACGAGTACTGAGTACTGACCGAGTCACACGAAACTCATGGTTTCCAGCGAACGATGTACCTTCGATCGAGCTACCAGTGTATGGGGCCAACCACCAGCTCGTCCTCTATTATCCTGGACAGTAATCCGACGTAATTCGATCTCCATCCTTGTGTATCCATTTTCGATCGTTCCTTCGAACGGTGAGGAGAAGATACTTTGGGCAGTGTGTCGACTGTATGCGTGAACTTGTACGTTTGAAGCGTACGCGCGTCGTTGCTCTTGCGTGCGGTAAAGGCAAGTCAGAGGTAACAGAGGTAAGCTAATCTTGTGAGAAGGTGAACTTGGGAGTTAAAAGAGAAAAAAAAGAAAGAAAAATGAAGATGACTTTGGAGGAAAAGAGGTAGCTTCGGGGCAAGGTAACCTTGGGGGGAGATAACCTTGGAGTTACGCGTAATAAGCTGTCGAGATCCACTCAAAGGACTTTCGCGTGGAGTTCTCTTATTTTCCAAAAAGCTACGCAGCAGAGCTGATTCCTTCCTTGGACTCCTTTCTTTGCGAACTCCTCCCAAGGCGTTCTCGTTTATGTTTGCTAGAGGTCCAAGGGAAGGGGACAATTTCCTTGTTACGTGGACGACCGAGAGTCTTCGACTACGACATTTTTCCTTAAAAAATTAGGTTTGTGCGTTACTACTGTCTTACTCGCACTCGGAGGACCGACGTCGATAATATTTGAATTGAGGAGGAAACGCTTTCTGAAGTCTTTCTAATATTGCCTAAGGACGAGACTTGTAGAGATGCAGAGCACGATTTGCTGCGGCACAGCAACACGTGCCTACTGATCACGCTTGTCTTTCGGATAACGTGGCTCAGAAGATCGCCTTTGTCCACGTTCCGCGTTGCGCATCCGCGGTCGCAAAGGACGTGATGGGATTACAGAAATAGGGTGGTCTCGGCGAGAAACCGGGCGTCTACAGGTTGTTGGTCTCCTGTGAGGCTCGTCCTACCCGTTGGCCGAAATTAATTCGTTACTTCCTGATCGAGGGGGAAAAGGGTCGTAAACAGGTTGATGACTTCGTTGCCTGTTCTTGAATAAACTCGTTATTCGGCTCGGTGCGTGGAACGATCAAACGATGATGAATCGACCGCAATATGGTTCGAGATAGGGGTGAGTCGGCTGGTATTGGATCATAGGGAAGGCTCGTGTTGAAATTGAGGAGAATTTAAAGGCAACATGGTTTCATGGAATTAACATCTTATTTTAATAGGAAATTTCATAGAATCGATATGCTAATTTGATAGAAAATTTTATCGGATTGGTATCTCGTTTTAATTGGAAATTTGTGGAATTAAATTTCGAAGATTTAAACTCCTATTTTAGCGCAAAATCGAGAAGCTTTCTAAAAAGAAGCTTATGAACCATGTAGGTATTTTCCGGTTAAATAGTTATATTATTACAGTGACTGCAAAATTATTTGCATACCATTTTATTTATTAAATTATCCACACAATTAATTAGATTCACTACAATATTTTAATGCTATAAAAGTGAAATGTAGAGTCTGATAAAAAAAAAAGAAACGTTTGGAATAATACATGTACAATATATGGTTCATTTCATTCTGTAGTCTACCGTGTAGTTTTATTTTTTCAGCAGGCTATTTGTATTCTTCGAGAATTTGAATGTAAGGATTGATGAGGGTTTCTTTCGGGCATCGATATGCTCGATTATTAAGGCATCTTCCGTGCTATATAACGGTGATCGATCGGTAAAAGAAGACTGCCCATAATTTGATAAATAAATTGCGATCCATCACGGTGGTAACGACATACTTCGCCACACGAGTAGCCAACTACCCCTACGTTCTTTCATCCTAGAGTCAATCATTTGGTTTTATACCTTCTCTCCCGACCGTACCTCGTATTTCACGATATAAAAATACCGAGAAAAGATTTCAATCTAAGAACATTCTTCGCAAATTACTTTCACCGTCGAATTACTCACTTTATTGCAGTTCTTAATCCTTGTTCGCCACAATACTTTCCCTTTGTACCATAAAAACCAGCCTTGCGGCAAACTGAAAGATTTTAATCTAAGAATACTCCTTGAAATTGATTTATTTTCCACAAAGAGTCAGGCTAGTTTATGTCTTCACATATTTCTATTCCCATTTGTAATAATTCATATTCATCGTTCTTCAACCATAAGAATTATTCGTTTATTAAGATCCTAAATATTTTAATTGAATTATATTCCAAATAAGCTTTCCTCAAAGTAAAAGAGTTGAACTTGCTCGAACTAAGAACATATATTTTTAATTGATTTCTTTCAAACGAAGTTTTTATATTTTCCATCCCCATCTGGAGGAATAACCATCATCTTTCAGCAACTTTATCATCCTTGTAGATTCTTTTGAAGATAAAATATTTCATTGGAAGAATATTTCTTGCAATTGGTTTGCTTCGTATTTTTCTGCATTTACGGTAATATTCTTTATCTTCCACAATTGAGAAGCTCTTCGGATTATGGACTCTTCTCGAGATACCCTCTTCTTCCGATTATCGCAATTTTATGATCTACGAACTTTATCATATATGTCTCCAAATTACCAATGTTGTATTGCAATAATTCAGCGAGGTACAAAAGAGTTAAATGGAGAAAGGGCATTTCTCAAGAAACACCTTTCTCTGATGTAATATTTTCATACAAAGGACATTCTTAAAGACATTTTAACTTTTACGAAACATCAACAAAGAATATCAATTTTCATATTAATACTTCTGAGTAAACATTTACTTTTTTAAATCTATCTCCTGTATCTTTAATAATAATCAATAATTTCGATGCGTAATACGTTGCGATCTCGCGTTCAAAATTAATTATTTTTTTATTACATATATATTATATACATATTTAATTTAATTAATTTTGTCATGCATTAATTTCGTCCATGTGACTATAGATGCCTGTGTGAATAGAATGAACGTATAAAATGAAATTATTGAAATTTGAATTTTAATACATAAAAAATGAGTGTTTAAATATTTCATATCATACTCGATATTTTAGCTTCCGATATAAAAGTTCTTACATCTGTCTTTTCTTACTTTACATCTGCTTAAATGCGTGTATAATCGTACACGTGTAATTAATTTGAATCCATGTAGTAACGTATCGAGAAACTTTATCGCTTTTTAGTAGAAGTAACCATAATTTTTGGCATCACCTCACTATATATTAAGTGAAGTTTACGTACTACTGATTTTATAGGCGTCTCGTAAATACCACGATCTTATAAACGAAGGAAGCTTCAACTTTAAATATCTCGAAAGACGATTTTAGCAGACACGCCTTTATTCCAGATAACTCCTCGATTACAAACACAGCTCGCTTATTAATGTTGCAAATATTTTAATAAGATATTCTAAGAAATCGTATATATTCCACGCGAGTTTTTCTCGAACAGGAAGAAGCGGTTACTCCCTCGATACAAAGAGCGGCGTGGCATTGCGGCGATTAAATTTGTTGCAGCCGCGCTGGGAATACGCCACTCCCTTAATGGAAAGATTACTCGAGATTTTCTTAAGGCGCCGCCACTGCGACGCCAGTGGACTTCCGCGTTCCGTTTAATGCGGTTCCAAGACTACTTTGTGTAATTAGTCTTCAACGTCCAGAGACCCAATGTTTCCTTATTCCATAAGTTGTCATGTAATTGAACCGGTCCTGTTCTTCACGAAGCATTATAAATAAAACTTGGCCAACCGCCGAGGGGATGTTTCCACCGTTAATTCGACAGAGAGTATTTTGAACGAACTACGACGACCGTTTGTAATTTTTAATTAAGAAGATAATTGAAACTGTCTTGTGAAGTGAATTAAACAATCGTACATCAGATATGTCTCCGATGGTTTCTCGTTTGGTGATCAGTTTGTGATAATCGGGTCGATATGTTCGTGAAGTTTGAAGCTTGTATGAGATTTGTATGAAGAAAGGGATGCGAAGATATTACACGAGAAGAATAATTTCCTTCTTCTTACTATAATTTATTAAATATAACTGCTACAGTTATTTGGTCTTTCAAAGTAAAATTTCATAACTGTACGGTACGTCTGACCACATTTATACAGCAACAACCAGGATTGATAACAATATATTATCGTAAATAAATTTGCAATGAGATTCTCCCGATACAGTCCTCCAGGCGACTTGAACAGAATCGATTCCACCACATAAAAACACCACTTTTCACCAGAAACCGTCTAACCGCATCGTACAAACCTGGCATGTACGTTGTATCGAGATCGTTCGAAAAACGAGGAAAAAATTGGTCTCTGCTCGGAGTCTCGTTTATTCCTTATGAATTTTAACAAGCCCGTTTCTGCGCGCTCGGCGATATACCTTCGAATATTTAGAAAGGAGAGCGAAGTTGAAACGATAACCGCTTCGACTTCCGATTTTTACAGTGGCGGATCGAGTGGGTTTTCGTTGAATTCGAATTCGGGACCTGACGAATCGCACCAGTGGACCGTTTCCACCGCTTTAATAATTCATCGACTGGTGGATAATCCGAACGATCGGCCCGACTAAGAGCTGAAATACGTAATTACGATCCTTGGCGCCGTTCCTTCGCCGTAATTCCATCGTCGCGATCCTTTGCGAATCGCTCCTCGAAGCTAACCTCGTACTCATAATTGTTTGGAATTAGATATTCTGAAGTTTATAATATAGTTAGAACTACAATTGAATGTTATGGCGAGAACACTTGCAATTATTGTTATTTTAAAGACCTTCATCGTTATCGTCGAGTCATAGATGAGCATAGTAGATTGAATTAGAATATTTAATACTAGAATACCTTCTCATTTTCTTTATTATTGTATATGCTTGTGCTCTACGCGAAAAGTGTGTTAACAAATCTAAATGTGTATCTTGCGAGAATCTGTTTGAGTAATATTCGTCACCTTTAATGAAAAACTGACTTACGTTAATTGGCTGCAGAGCTCTGCAAATATAACAGTCATACACATATAAATACAAAGTTTTAAACTTGTAAAGTGCGGAAGCTTTTAAAATGCAACAATCCAATGATTCAAAATGCAATAATGTTCGAAGGTTGTTCGAAGTCCAAAAGACCAGAAAGTCGAAATAGTTGCTACGTTTAAAGTAGTTCAAGTATTTATGCGAACTTTTACGTAGAACTTCATTTATCTAAACTTTTCGGGAAACGAACGATTTATATAATTGGAGTTCATATAATGAGATACGAGTTCATCAAATTTTACTTACTACCTGTTATTTTTCGTTCGCATAATAGGAGCTCATGATCAGACAAATGAATTCAACCGACAAAAGTTCAGTTGATCGGACGTTAACTAAATTTCATTCCTATAAAAGTTCAGATAAACGGAGTTCTAACGGTTCTGGAACAGCAAACGATCCGATTAAATGTGTCTTATTTTCAAGTACGATTTATTTTTATTTTTAAAAATTCCTTCTATTCGCTGAATGCATATTTAACCCTAGAAATCGTATGAGAACCTTAATACTAATTGTCCCAGGATCAAATGATGCAACGATGCAGGTTCGATCGGTGGACGTATCGTTAGTTTGCGCTCCAACGATATTTCCAATCGATTATCGAAGGTTGAAATTGGAAAGGTCCTGTGGGGGTCGACAGAATTGGTTACACGTGGACCGCACGAGAGCTTTGGGAATTTTTCGATCGAAAATCGCTGCATTTTACTGGCTCGCAATTTTTAAAGTAAGTAGTTTTTGAGGGTATTTGGTATGTTTTAAATTTCGATTCACGGATTGAGCCGTCGGGGGACTGAAAATATTCGTTGATCTTTTAGTGGAAATTAAATTTCAAACGAACGATGGAGAGAGAGTGGCTTAAATGAAAAATTTGGAATGGCAACTATATTATTCTTATTTGATTTTTCGAATGAAAGGGGTTAATTAAATTTACCAATTTTATATAAGGTATCCTGTAATTGGTAATATAAATGGGAAAAATTAATCGTAAATGTAGAATAAAATTTGTGCATACGAAAGTTTGCGTCAGGGATGATTGATTTTAAATATATGGTTGGCAACTTTTGGATTAGTCGATAGCATAATTGAATTTAAACTCGCAAAAGAAAATAATTGAAATTCTGTAGAGGTTGCATTATTGCAAACTACAACTGCAATTTGAAACAAGCTCGACGTTCGGTTTTATGTAAATTACATTCTAAACAAATAACATTGTACTTATTTAACTCTTAAGTAAACTATCCTAATATTTTTTTACTTTTATGAGATACATTGAAACAATTAAAGTTTCCCATATTTTTTATCTTTCAAGCAAACCTATGTTACACAAATTGTTACTAAATAAGAACTAACAATGACTAGGAAAAATAAGGCAGCAGAAATAAAAATAAAATGTCTGCTTTCTGAAATATATTAAATTGACGGACAGAACATTTTGCCTCTTAAGGATAATAGTTCTAATAGTAATGGAACTTGAAAATACTAATAATAAAATTTGAAGGGTTGATAAGAGAATTTAAACGTAGCACACATGATTAGAGAGTAAATGATAAATATTCGATGAGCGATACTCGTTATACGTCATCGCGCAATAAAAATTGTATTTCCTCCGTTTGAATTATTCGTGGAACAAGCTGCGGTGCAACGGGAACCACGAGAACGAAATCAATTCTACGGGATGCCGATGGAAATTTTATTTCTAGTACATGTTCCTCTCGCGGGGATCATCGGGC
The DNA here is from genome assembly GCF_051014615.1 of Bombus vancouverensis nearcticus. Taxonomy (NCBI): domain Eukaryota; kingdom Metazoa; phylum Arthropoda; class Insecta; order Hymenoptera; family Apidae; genus Bombus; species Bombus vancouverensis. The sequence continues at coordinate 2,782,271 of NC_134924.1, forward strand.
TTTTATAAACATCATCCTTATGAATATTCCTACGGACCATAACGCTTTCCAACTGCGTCGGCGTTCGATCTGAATCCCCTTATTCGACTGTTTCTTAATAAATTTTCATGCGGACAAGGCCTAGCGATATCTGTCAATTACTGCTCGCCATGAATATTCAGAAGCGAGAATAGTCGAAGCTCGCAAAACGCATCGTTTCTTTCATCCCTGATTCTACGAGGATACGTGTATTCGCAAAACGAGAGATTCTTTGCCTCTGGGCTGTTTTAATTGGAGCTCGAACACGCAAACGATTCGTTAAAACTTCTCCTTTGGAGGTTACGTTGTTCCAAGGGAATGTTTTACGAAGTAATTGAATGGAAAACGATGAATATACTCGTGACACGTTGACATCAGTGTTAATCGAATCAAATGAAACAGAGTGGAACGTGGTGTGGATTAAAAAAAAAAGATACTGTGGCTCCTGTACGTCTTGTTACGGAGGTTATGTTGTTCCAAGGGAATGTTTTACAAAGTACGTGAGTTAAAAACAAGGAATGTACTTGTGACATGCTATTATCAGCGTCAATTAGATCGCGTAGAACAAGGAGGAATAGAATGGAACAGGATGCTAATTTTTAGAGAGAATGCTTTGCTTTTTGTTCGTTAAAATTTACTATGGAGGTAATGTTGCTGCAAGAGGAATGTTTCACGAAGTAATTGAATGAAAATGATAAGTATACTCGGTGCCTTTTTTCGTTAGTGTCGATTAAACCAAGTGAAAAAAGGTAGAACAGAGTGTTGATTTTTAAAGAAAATAGTTTGGATTCCATTCGTTAAAATTTGCTTTGGAGGTTACGTTGTTGCAAGGATGTGTCACAAAGTAATTGAATGGAAAAGTGTATCCATAAAATATTATTGCTGTTAATTAAGACTAACACTATCAAACCAATCAAAATGGCTGGTACAGCTTATTTCGTTTTTGCAATTTCTAAGAGCATGCAAGTATATTTGATAATATTAATATTTACTTTTACCGAGATAAAAACATAATTTTATATAATTTAATTATTTCCTTTGTATTTATTGAATTCTAAGTAACTACGTATAATAGAAGCCGATAGTCCCAATATTAAATTAAATGTAGCAAAGGATGGCCGATTTTCAAAGAAAATTGTGGCCATTTTGACTACTATTATTCATGGAATTTGAAGGAAAATTTTGCATTCAATAGCGGTTTAATAAGCAATAGTTAATAGGCTTAAATCCTTAGACAGAAAAGCTTCGGTTCTTTGGTAATTCTTACTTAGTCGATCTTTCGTTCTTATTCTTTGGGATTTACAATCTTCGACTGAAACTTAAATCTTCCTTTTTTCTTATATAAGAATTCAGTTTGGTTTTAAGAATTCAGGCTGGGAAGGAGTAGAAAAAACGTAACAGAATTAAGTTAAACAATTAAAAAATTCTATGGTAAATCGCGCTGACATGTTTATCTTGTGTACTATATTTCCATAACATTTTTCGTTTAATCATCTCTTTCTCTTTGCTTCCTATCTCGCAGCTGTTTCGCAGAGTTACGCGAAACGACGGTGATTAAATTAAAAAGTCGCGGGAACAAGTTTTACAAGCCGTCATTTTAGAGGCATCGTAAAAGCTTAGAAATTAAGGAAACAATATTCTCGATATTTTTATGATGTTCTTTGACCAGCGAAACACGTTGTATTTCTTAATGCAAAATATTCCACTCACAAAGATATTTTCTATTAATTATTATTTATTAACTCTTTTAGTTTACCCTTTCCATTCTTCGTTTTGAATACAATACTTCTGAAAGTAGTAGTGTTTTTTAAAATAAAATATCTAATCGCTTTAGAAAACTCCTAATTTTTCACACATGTATGCATTCTACCGCCGAAATGTATCAAATACAGCTTCGTGGCTCCAATAGAAATCGTATTAACAGCAACCGTTAACTATAATTTTCGACGTTTTAAACGCTAAAAAAATTCATAAGCACCAGACAGTATTTAGATTGTACGAAACTAACACGTTTATACTTGGGTTTCGAAAGATACGAACGTTTATGAATTTTCACGCATTCATATTTCGAAGCGTCGCGTCGATTAATGTCACGACGTTTCACGGGCGGCCGCGTGACTAATTCGATTGCATGGGAGTCGAGTTCGTGGTGTCTCGTGCGAGTTATCCGGCGTCGCGGCGACACCGAAAACCCCGGTGTCCGTGTCTCATCGGGACGTGGTCGGTTTTTGCGCGCGGAAACTGATAAACCGCGTTAGCGAGCGAACAGACTCGCCTATTCCCGACAGTACGTTGCTATAAAACCACTTTACCGTGTCCTCGTTATCCCGTCGAACCGGTAATATATCTTTTATCCCCCGTCATTCCGTTATTTATACACACTGTTCACTTTTTGTTAGACAGTAGGTTGATACTTGCGTCGTTTCGACGAGCCATGCTAATGTTTTTCATCGTATCGTAAAAAGCTATAAATAAATTTGGAACGATACTGTAAAATGATTTTTAAGAATAAAATAGAAATTGTATATTTCTTGTGTTTTATACACGAAAATTAAAATTAAACTATAATTGAAGTTGAAATATTTACTCTCAGGAGAGAAACGGAATCCATTTTTGTTCATTCTCTAATTTTAATAAAACTGTACGATCAACTGGGAGAATGTTTTATGAAATCTAGAGGTGTAATTATTTTTAATACCTTTAATATCGTAACACTGAGACGAATAATATTTTTTAAATTTCGAAGGAGACGGAAAGTCACGTGTTTCGCTTCGAAACCGATAAAAGAGAAAATCTTCAGGCAGGTGAATTTTAATTAGGAAAACATTTATGATTCCAGGTATTAAACCATATCGAATCTATAACAACATTTTTAAAATAAATCCGGACATTTTCGAGAAATCAATTTAAAAATAGCAGTGAATCTGTATCATTTGTTATAAATATATATAATATTTATGGCAATATATATTTCGTGTATTTCATATATATGTATTTGATATAAATATTTTACATTTTAAATTTATGTATATTTCTTGGTGGTAAAATATAATAGAAGAAAAGCAAAGAATTGCGAAAGTGCTATTCAGGAATGGCATTGGCTTATAGTTCTAATGACATTTCATTGACTGGACATGATATTTCGTTAATTGGCCAATTATGTTACAGCGGAAACATTCTGATTAAAGTGTACTGAGAGATCCGATTCGACGGAGTTAATAAAGTTTCATGTTAAACACCTATCAAATACCAGTTAAATTGGAATCATGATATTCACTTATTTGACATATTAATTATTAAATATAATATATTACATAATGCAGTTTAATTTCACAAATCAATTTGCTTGTATAAAATGCAAAAGATGTATTATAGTATCCTGTAAAGTAAACAAATTTTAAACTGAAATTTTTCGATAAATATTTTCGACTCGAATCAGGTTATTAATTTATCTGATTGATAAACAAAAAAATATATTTTATAAAATAAATTTACCCTCCGATCGAGAGAAAATCTGGCACTTTAAAGTGGAAATTCGTACAAATAAGTACATTCCAATCAGGAATCACGAATGCAAGCAACATCTTGCGTTTCATTTGTGTACTTTTGCATAGAGAGATCCAAGAGTTGTAAATCGAGTAATTTCGAAACGTAATTCGGAAACGTGGAAACGCGATGCGGCGGTTGATCTCTGGAAAATCCTTTCATACTTTGATTCTATCCGATGATCTTATGATTACTCATCCAAATTCGAGCACTTGCAGCAATTATCAGATTTACCTAATCCTAACGATCCACGTAAATCGACTTTCGTTAATTTAAAGATTAATCTAGCGACTTTCATTAATTTAAAAAACGACTGGAAACTATATTACGACCAGCTTGTTGAAAAAAGGTTACTTACGAGAAAGAAAATAGATAGTTCGAAAAAGCTTTAATAAAGCTACCTTTTACCTGAAAGGGAATGATCACGATGATAAAACAGTGCGTCAACGTTCGAACGAACCAGTTCCACGGCATACAGTGGCGATCGTTTTCGAAACGTGAAACGCGGCGAGCAATTAAAACTTTCCACGGTGTCAGACTCGCTGACAACACAACAGATTTCATCTTTCGGAAGCGTGCACCGGCGCAGCCTTGATGTAGTTCCGATGAAAACGCCCTAGAAACGACATGCTTCCTTCGATGAGAGCTCTATAAGCTGGCGTTCATTGCTTTGCAGCTGACTGCGAAATACCGGTCGGAATTTCTACTGCGGGACGCGTCTCTCAAATGTTTGAAGGGAATTGTGAAGAAAAGAGACGCGTGGGTTGCATTTAGCTCGATTATTCGTACTCACGATCGAAGCGATACACATTTACTTTCTTCGTCGAGATTCGAGCTAAGCGATAAGGTACAAATTATATGATGCAATAAATATATCGTATAAAGTATTTTAGTAGATGTTGAAGAAGATTAGTAATTTCTTACTTAGATCTTTCGTTTTTTTTAATTCTCTTACATCGATTATAGTCAATTCTCTGCGAGAATTGCAAGTGATATAACAGATAAGACATAACGGATCGTTTTTCGTTAGATGATCAACACGCAGTAAAAGAGAATTGTTACTAGTTAAACGAGACTATACCTAATCCGTTAAGTAGAATAGAAACGTCGCTGATCAGACAAAGTGATGTTTTTAGAGATTTTCGCACAAAGCCTCAAATTCATAATATCGTCTACTTAAAATTAGAACAGTCAATTATAATTCATAATTTATAATTCTAACAATAAAGGATTTATAAACACACGACTTGGAACACTGTCTTCGTTAAAAATATCAAATATATTTGTAAACAGTTAACTTACTTATATACTTATACTCTATAAAGTTATACTCTTAAAAACCAACATCTGCAAAAATGAAACTCGTCTTAGTTTCCATCCAAATCTATTCAAACCCATCTAAACCTACCCAAACATCATTACATGTTTCCCATAAAACAGTGGAAACGAATGATCAACCTTCTAATTTCTTTCAAAAGAAAGGCCAAGCGATGTTCCTCAGCAAAGTCTCGTAAGATCCTCCTCCAATCGAGCTGTTCGCAACAAAAGCATCGTTTCAAAGCGTCATTCTAAAGGATCCGCAGCTTGGAGCTTGGAGAATTCGGATTAGCGCAGCAGGAATTCCGGAAAGCGCGGGGACGTTCCGGTGTGCGGTCTCCGCCGTGTGTAAGGTGGACGTTTGCGTGTTCTGAAACTTGCAATATCTCTGGCAGGTATTGCGGGTTGCCGGAAACGCGCCATTCGGACATTCAAATCGAGATCGATATTTGCTCGTAGAAAAGGAAACAATAGCATCCGCTGTCAATTCTTTGAGTTACTTAAGATTAAACGGAGACTACTTATGCGATTTTATAATTTCGCAAATACAGTAAAGGAAATGTACGAGCCCAGGCAAAGACTCGTTTCACTCAATGAGTATTATAACCAGTACCATATTTTGAAAAGCATATACATCCTTGCACGTTACCCGTATCTTTGTAACTTTAAATTTAGTATAAATACATTCGTATAAATACATACATCAGGCATAATAACGAAATTAAACGAATTAAACGAAATAACGATCCAAGATACTTTAGGGAGTTCAGATAATTAAAAAATAATTTGATTTGAAAATTCATGACATTTTTAAAAGATATACAAAGGATAACCTCCTAAGTTTTGCAATGACCTACATATAATTCTAGTTGTGAAGATATATAAAATATAATCTTCTAGGCTTTGTAATAACTTTAACAATTGTGATAATTCTAAGACTTAGAACAATCCTAAAGCTTTTAATAAATACCCAATAATTTTTTAAGTTTATCTGATTTTCCGTCAGTGTCCAACGAATGAATGTACCGACGTAATTGCTCGAAAAAAGTTGCCGAAAAAAAAAAAATAGCGAGAGAACGTGGCGAGACGAGTTTTCGTTCGATCGAACGTTTCGTGGAAAACTGTTCCGTATGTTGTGGGATGAAACGTTTGTACCCAGTTGAGACCCTTTTCCGTATAGCACAGGGAAGTAGGAAGCGTGTACGTTTGACGGGGTGAATGACGGGCTGCGTGGTGATCGATTGGAAACGGAGATTCCTTTTTGGTTGTGCTTCCGTACGGAGAACGTGAGGTGTTGACGAATGGGGTGATAAGCTGCGATGGATGAGGAACTTGTGGACGGAAGTCCGTGATATTCGATTAGAGGAAATCGAGTATTTCTATGATATGTACGAGACACGAGACACGAATCGCACGAAAACCAAGCTGATCAATTCTATACAGAAGGTAAATCGTCTTGTTTCTTTTTAGAAAAAATTTCATATATTCAGATTAAAATAATCAACTCCAGATGCGATATTTATTATCAATTTATCATGGATGATAAACGAGCAACTGGTAAAAGTGAAACTCATCAACATTTCTTCTTTAATTTAATTTTAACGAGAAGGAGTACTATTAATCCTTTTCACTTTTAAGTGGTTTATTTATCGATGGTAAATTGATAACGAATACTGTGTCTAGAGTTGATTATGTATTGTATTGATTATAAAAATTGAATTTCTGTAAGGTATAACAAATCCATTATCGATAACAAATTATTTATAAACGTTGTCTGGAATTGATTACGGATATCGTCCGTAGAAATTCAATTAATTTTATTACATAATACTTATGGAGTACTACGTCTCCTTTATAATATCCACATATTCATAGGTACATGATATGCACAAATAGGAGTGTTATATTTCCCACGATAATGGGGATTTTCTTCGAATGTCTCATTATCGAGAATCCGATCACGCTTACGCGTTCATTTAATTTAATTCGACTATTCAATTATCCATGCGATTAGTATTCCCGGAATCTCGAAACTACTACTCGTCCGCTAAACAGATCCAATTAATCCCTCATTAGGGGAGGCAGAAAATTTTCGAATAAAATTCCCTCTATTATTAAACCGCGGTGTGCATTCGCTTCCGGAGAGAGCGAGGGAGACAGATGGACAACGTGTGTGTGCGTTGCGCGCTTTTTATAACTCGCCATAAAATTAATACAGGCTGCTTACGGTGATGTAATTAAATTATAAGGGTTAAAGTGGGTCGCTTTGAAAATAACCGTAACACTCAGCCATCGTTTTATTCTGCGTATAATTCCCGCACTACTGTTTATTTTTCGCTATAGACGCCACTCTTCTTATTACGACACAAGCTTTCATAATTTTTCCTCCAATTAAATCTATCTCTGTTTTAGCGTACGAATAATAGATTAAGTACGCGTAGATAAGTAAGTAGATGAGAGGCGTACGTGGTCAGACGGACGATATAGCAGGCCGCTCTCAGTTTATCAACACGCAGTAGTAGAGGATCGTCGCTGGTCAGACGAGCAATGCCAGGCTCCGTTTGATCAACCAAGTAGAATAGGAATGTTAGTCGGGCATATCTAGAATGTCGCAATCTTGAGAACTTTTCAACCACTTTTGAACTCTTATAATCCGACAGTATCCACCAAGTGGAATCAGTTTCTCCAAGGTCTAGTATCAACTTTCGACAACGATGGAAATTCTTCTATGATTATCTAGAAGATTTGAAAAGTTTGTTAGCTCTGATAGGCAATCTTCATCGAGCTCTACAAATTTTAAAATGCTGCTATCTTACTATATAGGCTGGTATCCTAACAAGTTGATGTCAAATTCATACAACACATTATAAGCTGAAATAGATGAGAAAGATGAGAGATATGAACCTTTGAGTCATTAAGTGAAATTGTACAACATTGCTCGCGTTCATAGCTGCTCGTTGATAAATAAATGATGATTTCTGAACGTCTATCACTTCTTAGACGATTTTTTTTAGTAGTTGTTCGAAGATACCACCTTTTACAATAAAATAAACTTTCGGTCAATGAAATAGTAACTCATGGAGATTTTTGAATATTTTTATGTTTGTACGAGCAATAACCATCGCTGATGATTTGTCACTAAATCGTCAGTTAATCCGATCAACTAATCTCAACAGCAAGCCATACTCAGAAACGTGTTTCCAGTAGCATACTCGGTGTCGGTGAAATTGCGTGGCAACGAAAAGAAAATAGAACAGTTCCGTGGCGCGTTATTCGAAAGTTATTCGAAACGCAGAGTCCACGGACAGAATTCGAGTGAATAGTTGAGCGCATAGAGGCTATGCTCGGAGAATTATGACGTAAACTTCTATATCCAGAGTTCTTGTTTAATTAAGTTCGTTAAAATCGTGTTTAGAACACGCGCCGTTCGCAGCCTCGGTATTTCCATAATTCATCGTATAAAGACCGCGTGTACGTGTCTCCTTTAATTCACCGATTCTCAGCTACGCGCAAAGACAATACGAACTTCCGGCTTAGCACCGGAGTACAGCAAGAAACATTCTCAGGCGAATATTGACTCGACGTGCTAAAAATTAATAGCTCGTTTACTTACTATGCGCAGTTTCCCTTAATTCGTTTCATTTAGAATGAGGCCCTTGTGCTGTGCATTATTGTAACTTTGAGATTTCAAATTCTATGAGTTTGTATACGGTGGCTCAGCAAAGTATCTGATCAGTTAGTTACAGAAGTGGTTACGGAGATCGCGTGTCTCATACGGAACGTTTCCAAATTTCCTTCATGAGACACGATTATAAAAAGTAAAATTTAACGAGTATGACTCTCAATTAGTTATTATACCTGTAAGATAGCGACACCATCGATTATAGCATTGATTATATCGCTTAATATACCGTGTACTAATTTTTAATTAAATATATGTTTGCAGTATTTTATAACTTTTATGTACATATATGTTCTAATTAGTTTCAAATTTTGTCAATATAATAAGTACTTTCGTGCGCTGCTGTATGCATACGATGTATCATAATCTTCGAACAATAAATTGTTGATTCGATAGGACAATTTTTGATTGTTTGACAGATAATACGACGCAGTGGATGGAATTTGATTATCTAGACAAATATATTATTTCGATAACAAATAACACAGATCCGATGTATTTTATTTACCAGTATCTGATTCCATTTCGATCTGATAATGGTGATTAATACTATCTTGTTTATAATCCAATTTGATTTGGCTTGAGGCTGTATCCTGTTTACTTATTATGATTGAACGGGAGTGTTAAGATTCGGGTTTTCCTATGTAGAAGCGAAGCGAGAAGCGATTAAGTAGCGTTTATCACAAAGTTACTACTTGTAAGTTCATGAATCATACATTCACAACAACTGAAACAACTTTGATATCTTCTAAAATTCATCTTCTAGGATTACAGCTTTTCAAAGCTAATTAAATTCCCAAGTCGTTGTCAGAAAAATTATGTTGTGCGTGAAATTACGCTATTACAGAATTCTTGAAAATTGTCAAGAGAAAGAAATTATTTCTATTATGTGATTTCAAACCATCAGAACCTCGTTGCAGTTCCTCGTGGAATCGTTTTCGTTCAATTCATTCTACAATCTAATAACAATAATTCACGATCGTTAACACGGCCAGTAACGAGCGGCGCCCGTCGAAAAAACATTCCTCCCGCCCCCGCCGACTTTTACTCCCGAGCGCGAAATTGTTTTATCTCGTCCCCGTTTCGGTATAAAGTGGTTCCTTTTGCCAGCAGCCGAGATCGAATGAACACGGAAATTTGCACGTATTCAATTTATGGTCCGGCACCGAGGCAGAGTCGCGTGAGTAAATTCCGCGCGCATTGGATATATGTATAGTCAGGTCGAAACTAGTAGACAGCGGAGAAACAAAGAGGGGTGGTTTCATCAACGATGCAAAAAGTGTGTCAGATATAACAGCGGCAGGGAGGTGAATGAAATTTGGGGAAAAACATTCGATCGGGTAACTCGAAACGCACGACGAGCAGTGCTTAATACGATTTTAATTAATATCGAGGGGATCTTCATTACACCGTCCGCCTGGGTAGAGAGTTTTTTTTTCAATCCGGTTTTGTAAATGCAATTTTTTACGATCGATCACCGATGAACGGGGAAACATCGGCGTGTTTACACTCGCTCGCGTAGAAATTTAATTCCCTTCCACCCTCGCGCGCGTGTATTGGCGAACGCGATGAAAAAAAGGATGAAAAATAAAAAATTGAAAAAAGCCGAGCGCTTCGGTCGGCGAGAGAACGGAATAATTGCGGTTCGTAGACTTCGATGCATCGTTCAGAAGCACTGAATCTACGCTCCTTGGCAAACGCAGTCATAAGCGCGCCATTGCTTTCGTTCACAAGCCAAACCCCTACATCGTTCGCATTTTCACCCTTCGCAACTGGGAAATTCTACTCGTTCTCGTTTTCACGTAGAAATGTTCGTTCGATCACCTGTGAAACCAGCAATTTCTACCGCAGAATTCCACCGACGTTTCTCTTCTACATCCACGCGTGTAACTATCCTTTCTACACCGTATTGGCTAGCTGTAGGCGAACTTCAGCTTGAGCACAACATTTCTATGTTCTACGTGCGCGCTGGTCGACTATTTTGCTGTATGCTTCGAGATAGGTGTGTCATGTGTACATCCACAGGACTATCGATGCTTGTAGTTTCTCCTTTCCTGCGAGACACGCTTTCGCAACGATATTCGTTGCATGGACTTCAGCAAGTGGGTACCACAGGTTTTCGGGGAAGGATGTGCCGTACGAAGTATACGTGGAGAATTCGTGTTTATCACAAGAATACTGTGATATAATGCTTTTATATATACGGGGACGTTTAAATTTGCAGAAATGTATTACGATGCGCGTGAAATATTAGAATACATATCAAGTGTTCAAAGTAGAATACTGATTAGAGAGTGAAAGAAATCTTTATTTAGATTCTACTTCTATGGCTACTTTTTAAATTTACATATTAAATAAAATTTGTATATTACGTTAAATTTTAATCTTGATTAACGTAAGTTGGTAATGTCTAAAGGTAGATCCATGTTCGTTGCTTATTAGTATCGTTTTACGCGTGATATTGTTGTATCGGAAGGTGTTACAAGGGATGACCCATTTTCGTCTATGAATAAATACCCAAGCTATTGGCTTACGTATGTCTTTCAAACTGTGCTAGATCTTTCAACCCGTCCCTACTATTTATATTAATTTCAATTTCCATTTTGCTGACTAAATTCCGTAAACTATTATCGTAGCACGAACTAATTTCGAAGAAATCGATACTATCGCTTTGTATTTTATTCTTTTAAACGATAGACTAAAAGAACAAAAATATCTGCCATATCGCTGTTTCAATTGAATATTATAGTAAATGATTACTGTTATCGTAAGAGAACACTAATAAATTTCAATTTTATCCTCCTAAAAACAAGGAACGAAAAAGAATACTCACTGCTTTATTCCCTACATTGGACATCGCATCGCTTTCATTACCAGGAAACATTTGAAAAAGCAATTCGCGTGCAATGCCCACTCATAATCACTGGCTCGTAGCAATGCAAACTCCACTCGAACCGCAATTCACAATTTCCACTGCTACGCTGATCGAAAACGTTTGATTGATGGCTGAAACGGCCCTATCATTGATTACGCCATTCGTGAATCCCATATTCTTGTTTCCTCGTGGTGCACCAACATTCTTCTCTGAATCTCTGGCATATGGCGACCGGTCATTGCCAGTTGCATTTTTTACTAGCTTCCACGAAGAGAAGCGAATTAATTTTGTCGAAGGGCTTTCTAAGCGAAATGGACCGCGATTTTCGAGATTTCGGGATTCACGATCTTCCAGCCTCGTTATTATCCGTCGTCATTGTGATAATGAAGCCACGTTGGCGAACATGCCACGCTACGACCGGCATAATCTAATCAATTAGTCTGGCTTGAGTTGCACGAGGACGATGGCCTGCAATTTTCAAATTGAACTCGATCCCGATAATGAAGTGGAAAACTGACCGATATCGTGGCGTATTGTGAGAATTTGTAATTTATCTTTCTTCGTCCTCATCTTCTTTTTCTATTTTCACTTATATTTTACAATTTTTTGAAGTTTACAGAAACTGACTTATTTGTAACATTTTGATAAACTGTTGTTTGGTCTTTAATGAAACTTCCGCAGCAAGTCTATTCTACTAATCTGGTATATACAATGTAACGATGTAAAGTCTTTAGTCGACTAGTATCGTTCGTTAATCCGATTCGTTAATCGGATCACCGAGTGAGAATAATCAAAGAATTATTCAAGTATAGTCACGGAATTATTAAAGTTGTCGTAAAGCTATTTAATTTTAAAGAATTATTAAATACATGTTTATTCATCTAATTATAAAAGTTCGCTTATCCCAGTCCATTTGTTCTACAGTGTAATATTTTCAGATTTAAAAAGTCAAATTCCTCTCTCTCTCTCTCTCTCCCTCTCTCTCTCTCTCAGAAACTGAGTGAATTGTTATAATTACGAATAACGATTTCCCGTGATTTAAATTAAACGGAAATATGATCATAGAGAATGAGAAAGTGAATTTGGAATTTAAATAATTAATTTTAACGTTTAGAATACGAACGACTGAATATAGTTGAAATTTCGGAATTTCACGTCAAAGCAACGAACCGACGCTAAATTTCGAACGAACGAAAGTTCGATACTTTAATGCTGGGAATTCGAAGGTCGACGAGCGAACGGAAAAACGGTAAATTTCCACGTTTCTTCTCTTTATCGTTAATCAACTAATTAGCGATCCTTGTGTTGGTCGGTGATCCCGAAGGTGTCGCCCGAGGTTTTATTCGGCTAGCTCTCCCGTTGACCTCGATTCCCCTTGTACGGCGGAATGAAAGAGCGTCCCGAGAGACCAGTCGCATTGAAAAAGCTCGCACGATAGTTTCTTGCCCCTCTTTTCACCCTTCCATCCACTCGTTCCATCTAATGGAAAACGAAGCACCGAAAATCATTCTTCTTTCTGTACTTTCACTCGATATTTCGACGACAGCCATCCACAACAATTTGCCATACCCACAATCTCTAAATCCTTTCCCGTTCTGTATTTTATCTGTACGATTTATCTTCCCGATATCGAAATTTACGGAAAAGTAATATACGTCACGAACCAACGTTCTTTCCTCAGGAATGAATTTTACACACTTGGTAGCATGCGGCCGCATATTTTTCTTGTCAGAGAGATTTCTACATTTGGTGTAATATTTGCCTTAATTGATTTTTTAAAGTTTTGCCGAGATGCACGAAGACGTAGTAGTTGTGTCAATTAAATACTAAATGTACATCAATGAAATAAAAATTCAGACACCTGTTTTTTAACTCTGGCTACGTTAAATCATCTGGTAATGTTATTATTAATTTCGAATTAATGCTATAATTGCTAATAATAGTTTCCTTCAATTCGATCAACATTTGACGAAAAGTTTTTCAGACATAGCAGAATTTCGACCTAATTTTTATAAATCTTTTATACGCTAATGATGAAACTACTATTGTTTCCAGATTCTTTTTTACTATAATTGAATCGATGAACTTTATGTCTCAGATTTTTTCGGGCTATACATTGTCAGTATATAGGTCAACATATCGTCTTTTTTTTATTATAACTCTTTAACGATGCTTCCAACGACATTTATATATAATATAACATTTTTTCCTTATCTTGACCTATAGAACAACGTTTAGCCGGAAGAAATTGGGACATCCTGCATGCATCGTAAATGGAAATAAGTAAACAAATGTGAACAAATCAAAATAACAAAAGAAAATTCGGTTTATCGTATCGAGATGTGACTCGTAAAACTCGGGAAATTGCAGTGTTGAAACTTAAGCGATACATGTCGCGACATACGATCGGTGACATAGACGATAAGTCGATAAGTCGCGTTGCGTCGTAAAACCTTCGAGTTTTACAAGAAGTACAAGCCTGTTTATTACCCTTTCTCATAAGGCTCTCCCTTTCCGTGCCATTTGTTTCGACATTCCTTACAAGACCTCGATTACTCGTCGACCTCTCGACAAAGAATTTGGACGATCTCCGAGATAGTCATACCAGGAACTTCGGAAATTACCGTTTGTCATTCAGCAAGTTTCGCTAACAAATTGGCGAGTCGAAATAGTAAACAATGTAAATACCGGAAGCGGAAATTTCCAATAGAAATAAAAATTGCATTTCTATCAATTTTATTACTTATATAATTTATTACGTGAATATTATGGATTCTTAGCATTTATTACCTCTTCAAATTTTATATTATACTACTTATCTTATATAGAGATAGGGCCTTATCTAATATAAAACAGGTTAAAGTAAAATACATATAAATGTATATAAATGTAAAAAATACATAAAAATGTACTTTACATGTGTCGCGTAAGTTTTATAAGAACTTTATTTTATTCTAAAGGGGATCTTGCAACGATAGCTCCATCTTACAATGGCTCCAAAAGTTAAAACAAATTGCTCCAGGGCATAAAACATCTTTCACAATATTATGAATGAAATCTACGTTATTTCCTACTAGAAGAAAAATACTTCTTTAATTTTGTCATATTTAAACCATTTACCATCATATTCCTACATTTATGAAAATTTCTTTCAATGTTTTTACCTGTTCCTTCTGATCAATATTCTTCAGCATGTCAATGAAGACCTCGAAGAGCTTTAAGATCGTCGATTGATTCAACTTCGAAAATTATCATTTACCGTGGACTCAGGTTCCAGGACAAAATTTGCAGATATCGTAATGTATCGGCGTAAAAAATCAAGTTCCCGAAACACGTTAGCCAGCAGCAGAGTTTCTTAGTTTATTACGTGCGTCGTCGAGCGATAGGTCCCAGAAGAGGAGTGATAAAATAATGCAGCTATGCTTTCCTTTCATTGCACCCTCGAGGATCGTACAGATTTAAGCTTCTTAGTTTAGGAAGCTTTTAGACGGTCGGCTTTTAATCATCCTGGAATATGTATTTAGTGGCTGCTTGCTCTCCAGCCGCTGAATACGCGCGCCGCTTTAATTTTTGACTAATCGCTGGGCTCTGATCTCGCATGTGTGCTACTCTTTTCTACGTGAACACACATCACTTCTGCAATCTACGCGATCGAGCAGAATGGCTGACGTTCGAAATGACTTTCACAGCTGCTTCGCTTTTTCGTTTTATGGAAATTACGGGAAGGATTAAGCGGTGTAATTAGCTGATATAATACAATTTATTGGATACGAATAATAAATCGGTATAATGTTTACGAAAGAGACAATCGGCGTTTTATTCCGCGAGGCAAAATGGTTAGCGTTTGAATTAATTTTCCAAGCTAAGTCGCTTTTGTCTTTCGTCTTTGTTACGTGAAAATTGCTGCGAGAATTAGAAGAATAGTGGGTATGACGCAGAATTGAATCTTTGATATTGCGTAAAAAAGGTTGGAAATATATATAATGTAATAAATTGGAAGGATAAAATGTACGAAAACAACGGTCGATATTTTATCCGAGACACGGTGGAGATTTTTAATGTACGTTCATTCGTGAATAATTGATATATCCAATCTGCAATGATATTCCTCTCCTTCTTTTTTCAATTTTAATTTTTTCAATTTTTCAATTTTATATCTTCTTGTTCTTTACATACGAGATCTCCAAAGGAGATAGATATTCCACGGACAATTTGTTCATTTTTATAGATCATTTACCGTGATTACATATTTTATATAGATTTTCATCCGACGTATTTATATTTATTTCTTTATTTTAACGCTTACAACTCTTCGAGAAAGTTAACGCTGTAAGAAACGAACGAATAGCCTACATAAAGAGTAATACATATACAGGACGTGAAAATAGTCCTAAGACGTATCGCCTAACATAAACTTTATATGGTTTCTAAAAGGCCGAAGAAAAGAACCGAAAGAGATCAAGTTTGTCAGTGTATATAATACAACGTACATGTCCACGTGATACTCGCAGTGACCGTAACGATTTAAGGTTACACAAGCGTTATATAAGGGCTCTTGAAAAGACAGTTTTCGGCGAGAAAATTGCTATTTCTTGTACACAGTGTCTATCGTGCGCATCTGGTCCAGACCACTCGAGAGCGATTAAACGAGGCTACCTGCTCGATCCAAGAGAGCGCTCCTAGCCCCGATTCGTGATTGTTTCGAACGAGTGCCACTCACCCTAACCGTCGAACGTGACTTTTACTTAACCAATGGCTTCCCTTTTTGCTCCACCGTGGAAAAATCAACTGGCGGACGCGTCCAAGTGTCGTAGACCCGGCCTTCTCCACCACTTGTGTCCCGTTCTCGCGGAAAAGGCTGGTCGTTTACTTGGTAACCTACCAGCCCGGAAGTACGTGATCGGTCGGTAACGAATGAATTTCACGGATGAGAGGCGTAAGTGGCTTACTTCGCGGAACGTCGTCGAGAACGTATTTCAAGAGGAAGAAAATGTGAATCTCGTGTTTTTCAGGAGGGTCCGAGTTGTATTATACCAATTTACGAAGGTTCAATCGCTTCCCCAATTTTTCGTTTGCAACTGAGGCTTGGGGAATTTACGCGAGAAGAATTTTGATTGATCAAATACTGTGATATAAAAATCGAACACTTGTAGAAGATTACTATTAATATAATGTATCTGATACGAGACATCTTGAAATTTCGTGAACATCAGACGAACTATCATGATTATACTGGCAAAGTTTGAAGCTTCAAACATAGAACCTACAAGCTATAAGACATTTAGTGCAAGAATATATTTTGCGAGTGTCATAAAAGTATTTTAACGTTATATTAATAGATCGCAATATGCGGTGAAACCATCTCATACATTTACTATATGTTTCAGACAACTGTTTATAATATATACTACTTCTTTATCGAACATATGTTCCCAGTAACCTTGTATCTTACATATATATTTTCGGATAGGTTTCGAATTTGAGCACTATCATCGTGACACTCGTGTGTTGTGCTAGTGTTAACGAAATTTTAAAATGTTTTATATAACACATAATATACACATTAAAATTTTCCATGATACACGTACAAATATTAGATTTTAAGCTTCCGCGACTGTTTCTTTTTGAAACAGTTTCAGCTTCGCCCTGAACAAGCGAACCGTAATGTTCGTTAAACGATGGCGTAAAAGCGCAGCTCGTCACACGATCATTTTCCGAAAAAACCAGAAGCGTGACAAGCGCTCAAATACTTTCCACTGTATATTTGTAACGATTTGAAGGTGTGCAAATGGATGGTACCGTAATTCGGATCGAAAACCGGATTAAAGCGTCTCTATGATGAAAGGTATGGCTGTGGCTAACAGAGCGCCCAAGTAGCATGACGAGGCCCTATGAAGAATTTAAGCCTCTCGCCTAATCGCGCTCTAGCCGCGTGGTACTCTTCCCTTCAACCCTTTTCACGTCTGGCTTCGAGGTATAATTAATTTTTCACTCGTTTTGGAATTCCGCTCTTGCGTGTCCGCTTGCGCGCGTTGTCTGCGAACGCCGCGAAATAATTATTCGCACGAGCGTGTTCGTGCGGCCGTCGCGATTAATTCTTCGCCGTTCTGGTTAATTTTAATGCAGCCAGAATCGTGTGAGCGCGCTAGCACGGGTATGATAGATCGTTCTGTGGCTACGGTTGTTGTTGCCCATCTCGATGATGTATTAGAACGAACAATAACTTTCTTTTCTTTTTTCCCTTTTTTGTCTTTTGTTTTGTTTTTTTTTTCTTTTTATTTTTTGTTCTCTGGTTTTGTTACGGAAAATCTCTCTTACGGTCACCATTCTTGATGGAGCCGCGTTGTTCCCGCGCACCGATTTGTTTCTCACTGCAGCGGGATTGCATTCGTAAATGAAAATCTTTTCGTTACTGCGATAGAACAAGGCGGCCGAAGATTGAGAGTAGTATTAATTTTATAACGAGATTAGTAACTTGGAGTTCGAGATTATTTTTCAAGTTTGCCTTTTTCTTCTTCTCTTACCAGGCTTTGGATTTTTTATATTTACTTTTAGAACAACTCTAGACGAGTTATCCTTCGATTAAAATTTTGACAATACCATGTTTCTTATCAAGTTGTACGAGGTAACTCTGTGCACGTGCGTGCAACTTTAGTTGAGAGTGAGAGTAAGTGAGAGAGAAAGAGCACGGAAGGGACGGGACAACGGTTTCATGGGCCACTTCCTCCAGACGCGATGCTATGGATGCTCGTTTAATGCACGCGCCTAATTATCTCTCGGCTGCTGAATAGGCTTGCGCGCCTATGATGCCGCTACTCGAGTAGCGTCGCGGTGCTCCGCGTTTCGCCAAATCGACGGACCGCTCTGGTGAACGTGTATGGCTGTTTTGGATAACGAACCTGCTCGCTTGTTGAGAGTTTCGCTGAGTGAAGAGGGAAGTTGGTTAACATTTCTCCTACTATGAACGCTGTAGCGTCATGTAGATTTATGTGATATTTCGGGGGAAATATTTTGCGCTTTTCATTCATACTGGAGATAGCAGATTTTTCCTTTTTTTAAGTATTTTTCTTCCACGTGCTTTTTAGAAAATCGATCAGCTTGTAGTGTTAATACCGTGGCGATGCTATTAAACGGAGCTTGAGAAAATTATCGGGGAAAACACGAGGCAAGAAATATACAGAGATACGATAGAAGTATCGAGTATTACACGGCGGAGAAGATATTTTCGAGATAAGTTTCATTCTTCAGCGACCTCCTTTCTCAGTCTTCTTGCTACGTTTTCGAGTACGCTTCAGCGGATCCTCTGCACGCCTCGACTGATGAAAAGCTTCGCGGAAATTAATTCCAGCATGCACACCGTCGAATCGATCGCCGTTATCTTAACCTAAGGATCAGGTCGAACGATAAAAGTCGATCTTTTGTGAGGGCCGCAAATTGCGCTACCGCTGCTCCATTCGATTACCACTCTTACGAGTCTCTTGACCACCTGTTAATTGCACAGTTGGCCGAGCATCGTTGGTTATCGATGCCTGATCAATATCAACATAATTGAAACGGAAATTTAATCGACGCCCAATAAACGAAACTACTAAACAATCATCCGAAAACTCACCCCAATCGCCTATAACCTTCGTATCTGAATTTCCTTCCTATTACATCTTAACGGATCTCAACCACAAGGTGCGAAGAAAATTTGGTTTTACACGTAAAATGATATAATAAAATGAAGAAGATATATTCGTATTTTTATCTGGACGAAAGTTAACGAATTTTGTCGAAAGCACATATGTACGTATTTTTAGTAACTGTAAAGACAAACAACCTAAAGCATGTTAAAATCAGTAATGCTGTTAACGGATCCTACGTCTCTCACAAAAAACCATAGCGAGCTGTCAATTGCCAATTTTAGTGCAATTTCCCTAAAGTATAATTCTCTTGAAAATATTTGACACATATTTTCCTTATCTATTGTCCTTCAACATGACAGTCATCAATTTTTATCCAATTTTTTTAAAATATTTCGCGTCTAGATCTTTTTTTTGTGTTATTGAAGGGGATAAAAAGACCTCAAAGCGAGGCTTGTGAAACCTATTATATCTCTGAAACTGACAATCAATGATGTCAAGAATTCCTTCTCTTCCAACTCCGGATTAAGTTCCAAAATTTGCTCTCCACGTTAAAACGATCTAACAAATCCGAGGGAAAAGGCACAATCTCTTGTGTTCACGATCCCGAGAACAGTCTCTTAGCGAGGATTTCGACCGCGGAAGGGTTAATCGTCGACCAGGATCTCGCATAGCCGGTAGGATTCGGAAATGGAAAAGAGTATTTCGGAAGGAAAGCGGGTACAAAGAAGTCTCGAGAGCGGGAATTTTCGATCAACCCCCGGAGAGGTGAATCGTTCTCCCGAAATAACTGGATCAAAGTGGTTCGAGACCCCATCGCGAGAGGAAACGTTTTCGACGAAAACGTTTTGGTTCACGTACACTCCTGTTCACGAGTATTAAAGCAGTTTTTGATTTCTTATAAGATATAATTCCTTTAAATCTAGAAGCACGTGATGCAACGACGCAAAAATTTATAAGTATCTTTCATGTTTTTTCTTGCTAAAGTACACGGTATGTTCTCGTTCTTTCGTTATATCAAAAACCAACAGTGTTTTATAATATATACAAGTTCGATCATTCTGTGCAAAGTTCATGATCGAATGTTAACACTGCTGTAATCCTCGAATTTTTATATCTCAAACTTTCTCTCTCTTAGCAAACAGAGAAGATTCGTATTGGTCTACTATAGTTGTTTGACGTAGAATTGAAACGAGAATATCATACATGTCAATAATAATTTTTTTTTTTACTCAAAATCGAGATGTTTGTTAACTTTGGAAAAATACAATCTCGTCGAAAATGATGGGGTGTGAACGTATTAGCGTTGCGTTGCATGTTGAACATGGTTATTAACATAAACCTAACTCTACCTTGCTATATCTGTTTGTACATTGTGTAGGTGGAAGTAGCTGAAGATCGAACACTGCAAGAAGGGAAGTTTGGTCAGTAAGCTAGTTCGCCTTTGTTCGGTGGACGTCCAACTATCGCGAAAACGCTCGAATATCCACGATAATCGTGTGTAACCCTCGCGGATACGCTGCTGCCCTGGACAATTATGGAATCAGTTTGAACCACTTTGTTATACAGCCGAGTGCACTCTCGTTGTTGGTTTGGACGCTGTTGCTGATGCTTTCTGCGCTGTCTGCTCTCCGGGTCTTTTGAAGTTAAATTGACCAGAACTTCGACCCGTTTTCTACTCGCTGTGTATTTTAAAAGTGTACAGAACTGTGATGTCGGTTTTGTTTGGATTGGGACATCCAGCTGTGGTTACATGCATTGTGTAACTTGCAATAAGTTTTCAAATAAGTTGTACCGAGTCTGTGGATAGTTTAATTGGCTGATTAAGGTAAGTTCGAGTTCGATGAAATGAAAGAATTTGAATTTGAACAATATTTAGAGTATACGACACGGAGGTAGAATCTTAAATTTGAAAAAAGCGTTGGAAAAAATTAAAGTCTAATAGACAAACATTTAATCTTTAGAATTTAATACAGCCAAGATTTGTATGATTACAATGGAGATATTTTATTTTTATCAACCGCGATTGATAGTAATCGAAGAACTTTTTAGAAGAAGGGGTGAATTAAGAAGATTGTATTGAAAGTTTGAGTTGTAATTTTTTAATATTAGCTATGTTTAAATTGATAATTATAATGGATCTTAAAGTTCCTTTTATATTTAGAAGATGAATACAAATGTCATAACAACTTTTTTCGTACAAAGTTCCCCAATTAAGGATTGGAGTTAACTATTCAATCGTTAATTCCTTGTAATAATTTTTGTTAATATGATTATTCATTTGTCGAATAATTATTTAGTTAAGAAGATAGTAAGATAATAAGACAATAAATATCTTAGTCTCTTATTCGTATGTATTATTTCCTGTACTTGTCCCATTCTTGCAGAAGAAAATGCAGTTGTATCACTTTTCTACCGAATCCTTCGTATAATATATTCAGTGGAGATCATACCGTGGTATGGAATCTAAGTGACCCAGTCTCCTACACGTGTGTCGCGTTCGTTATAATTATGGTGCCTGGAGGCACAGTAATCCGAGATACAGGCGATAATTTTCAAATCATACACGCTGCTGTAATTTATGAAAATGGAGAACAATGACGGATGATTTAAGAGGTAGTAATCTAGCCAGATATAAGGACAGCTCTAGTATGAATCTGGATATTGAACCTATATTTATTCCTTGCCTCTAGATAGTGCATTTTTATTTCTCCGACGCTTTATTTCACGCACAATTACCAGTGCTGCTATTCTTAACAACGAAACGAAGTCATTTAAGTAGATCATGCTTTTTATACCTTTTGCTTGTATTTTCTCGGGAATTACCTCGTATTTTTCTCTTCTGAGTTGGTATATTTTACACGCAATATTCAGAGTGATCTACATTAGCTGAACAAGCTATAACTTTATTCTAATTGTAATTAGAGAAAAACGTTAGAAGAAAAGGGCAAGTGGTTCAAACGAAATATATTTTCTGTGTTTTCAATTTTACTGTATTATTTAATTTTATATCATATAACAAATTTTAATTCCAAAATTAGATTAAAAATAAAAAGAATATCCTTAAAAATTGACTACAATCGATTTCAGAAAATCTTCCATTGATCGTTGATCATGCTCAAGAATAGAAGAAGAATACAAAAATCAATAGAAAATCGTTTATCCAGTATCGCTATACTATCCATTTATTGTATATGAAAACACACATGCCCAGAAGACTGAATCTGTGTCAAGACTAACGTGCGTCGGCACACCACAAACCGAATCTATAAGCTCACCTATCATATTCTGCTTCTGCATATCGTATAGGACGTCGACCATAAATGACGGCCATCGTGACTTTATACAACTTCTTACTCGGCGAACTTCGCCAATGCCAGATCGATAGCTCATTAATAATTTAATGTCGAATACGAACTAGGTACGCTGCGCGAGATTCCCTGCAAAAGCCACGCATCCGGCTCACCGGTTAAAATCAATTAACAGGAGGAAATTAACAGTAAATGCAGAATGATCAAAGTAATCAATGATCTTCCAAAGAATCTTCATTATTAATTCTACTGTTACTAATTTTGTTAATTAGTGAGGGTTTAGATAGATTTTTCCTACAATACATGGATACAAATTATATACTTTTTCAGATATCTTTAATTTTTATTTCTTCAATAAAAATTTACAAATTTGTAGAATTCAGTCTAATCTGCTGTCAAATGAAGATATTATGCACTTTTTATACATACGATATATATATTATATACACGTTCGATTGATTCCTTCGATATAAATTCGCAAATTTATAATTCAATCTAATCTATAGATCAACAATCTCAGAATGAACACGAGTTATTCGTATCGTCCGCAAACATTGCCTCTTCTCATTTCACGGATAAATTAAAAACGATCTTTTTCAATCTCATGCAAATCGATGTGGATTCCGTTTAACCAACGCTCTGGGAAATATCCACCGTTCCGTGTGTGCCAAGTTTGAAGAACGCCGGATGCTGCGAACGAATGTTTACCCGAAAACGAAAAAGATTCGGGGAGAAAACGATTAGAAAATAAATGGTACGGTCGATTTCTTTGGGAAGATATTCTAGGCAAAATGTAGAGGGAAATCGATAAATTTGCTATCAATTTGGTAGTAACTCGAATTCGGAGGTTCGAAAAAAGAAGCCACGATAAACCTTGCAAATATAGGGACGACGCTACCACGGATGAAATGGATCGTGAAATTTTAAAACGTTCACGTACTTGAGTTTCATCCTTGGTTCATTCGAGGAAAGTTCGTTTCAGGTTATCATACTATGAAGCTGTATATCGTGTCTTAAGAAAATAGAGAGGAAGGAGCCGGATGTTCTTGTAATAAGATGAACAGGAAAAAGAGCTTGGCGTAGAGAAGATCCGTGAATTTGTATGAAATTTTTATCAACGAGCGTTTCTTTGTGCACTTCTTAACCAAAGGTTTTAAAGTATATAACCGGTACACTAGAGAGTAGTAACTTTAACGGTAAAACTTTTTTAAAGCATTTTTTAGCATTTGAATAACTTTCAGTAATTCATAGAATTTCCTACAAATCAGTTTTTTAATAATAGATTTACAATATCTCTCCTACAAAATTTCACCGGAAATTTAACACATTCTGTCCCAATGCGATTAATAATAAAAACTGTTTTATTATTAATTCATACGTTAAGAAATAAATATTTTATTATACGTCACATATATTTTATTATACGTTTTATACGTTTATAAGACTTTGTGTATCAGAGACTTTTGCGATTGATCGCATAATAATAAAGGTTTCTTTCGTCCCTCGCATTATACGTAAAATGTTTCGTATACCTTTCGTTTCAATTTCTTCGATACAAACTTCGTACGTTAGTCGTTCTATTATCAAAGGCGTTAGTCAAATGAAAAGTTGTGAAAATTTTCATCCGGCACCAGATCGAGGTGTCACAGAATAACTCGCTACTAAAACTCCCTGTGCCAATCACAAAACCAGAGAAAGCCCTTCGAATCTTTCTCCTCTGATTCTTTAAATTCAGAAACCGAATCGGAACGAAATTACGCGAAACGAGCCAGCTTTATCGAACACGCGTCGAACATCCCCCTATTTCCCTCGACCGCGCTCGATTTAATAGCTTAGGGGGCTGCGGCGACGTTCGACGGGAAATGATATTTTTAAAGCGTGTCGACCGCGGGTTCGTTCAACCCCTAGCCGCATACCACGGAGTTGATTTCATGGGCCACTTGCTCGATACGATCCCGAGCCCTTTAACTTTCAGCGGTTACCACGTGTGACTGCGCCTTTCCTCTCTTTTCGTGCACCTGTGTTCAACTTTCTTCATGGTGACACGTACAGTAGCCCACGAAAATATTCCAACAGTTGTAGAAACATTTTATGAACTATTATATGAAATTTTGAAATTTTGAAATTTCATTAATACCGTAATGAGACCCGAGTATCGTGGTTATATTGATAAAATCTAAAATAGATACGAAGATGTATGTAATGTGATCGGTATAGTGCTAATGAAATTTCGAAATATTTTATACAATATATAATGTACGATATATTCTAATACGTCAGTGTATAATATATTTTACACGATATATACATTTTCAGATTGGTTTGAAATTTTGCCAATATAATCATAACATTGCGCTAATGAAATTTCAAAATGTTTTGTATAACACATACATTTTCAGACAGGTTCCAAGTTCCACTATAATTGTGATAGTTGTATCTCGTTACAGTACTAATGAAATCTTAAAATGTTTTGTATAACGCATAAAAGTTTCCCATGTTGAGTATTCAAATACTTTCGTGAGTTACTGTATGTGGTCAAAGACGAATCGTGGGCTACGATCGTCTGGACTCGTAGTACCTTGCGTTTACATTGGCTGAAGGAGATCTGTCGTCCGTTCTCCACCACTATTCCGCTAGAGTAATCATCAAAAGGTCGCTCCGAGCTTCTTGAAAAGCTGGTGCATACGAAAATTGCGAATGGAAAGCTGTCGAGTCGAGTTTTATCGCTTTGGAAATTGCGCAATGTACTGGAGGGCGCTATAGGGGTGCGCTGTGGGTGCTGTGGGTGTTGCATAGTGAGTAATAGGGACGATGGGTGTTTGTTGTATCTAGTGTCTTTCGATCGAAGGAGTAAATTGAATTTCTCGAAAAGCTATCGTTTATGAAAAACCTGTATGCATGTCTGTGTATATACATATATAATAAGAAGCTGTATCATTCGAATTTTATCACTTTCGAAATCTGCAATTTTTAGATGTTTCACTATAGGCTGCTATAAGGTCCTGCAGAGTGTATAATATAATAAAAATATGCATTTGTTACTATATACTATATACTATGTGTTTCAATTGAAACCGTCGTTGGAATTTTTCGAGAATTTGTCACACACGAAAATTGCAATTCCCAGCTTCTCCATGCATATAGGAAACCGTCTCGATGAATTTTATTGTTTCGGAAAATCACACAGTAGAATATGGAGTGCAACAGGGTGTTATAGAGTGCTGTATGATGTAGTGAACGTAGATACTGTTACGTCTGGTATCCGTTTCGATCGAATTATGAGTAGAACACGATTGCACAAATATTGGGTATACCTTTTGGGAACTTGCGCGCGGTTTGGATTGACAAGAATTAATGTTTCATATTGTAGTTCGAATGGTGTGTATAGTTGGCGAGTTCGTGTTTGTCAGCCGGAGATAATTGTAGGCAGCCGGTTGGAACGTTAGGGTAGAGCGAAGGAGTCCGTTGATAGGTTAGATAAATCAATTGGTTGGAGTAGGTTAGTCGAACGATGAATTCCAAATTGCAAGCCGATCCATTAAATCAGTCGATTAATTAACAGTTTCTGCGGAGTAGCTACCTACATATGTTCAATATAACTGCCACGTCGAAATCGAAATTTTCTCTTCCTACTATTGGATTACAGGGTCACCTGGTAAGCCTGGTTATTGCACAGTTATGTCTTAATTTTCGCCCTAATGGAAGGATCATTCAGGTATTGACAGTTTTGGAACCATGTTGAATGATGTTGAGTGCATGTAGTCACTAAACGTGGTTGATTGATGTGCATATACACTTCAATTCTGTAGCTCTATGTATGTCATAATCTATGAGGCGAAATATTGTATACTTGTCTCTCAGAAATTTCGTCTCAGAATAATCAGATTCCAGTCACTATTTACACGTCGTGGATGTTTTAGGTTGTACCAGCAAATCGATCAAAAAATTCGTGAATCAAATCGTTTGTTTGCTTATGTTTGCTCCAGGTATTGTACACTTGTCTTTTAGAATAAACCGATCCAAGTCATTTGCCGCGACTGTTTTAAATTGTACTACTAGCTGGAAATTGGACTGTTTTAGGTTATATTACGAACTCGATCGCAAAAACTCTACTTTTTAAAGTTGTACAGTAGTACAACCAAAAATAGTAAAACTGTACAGTAATTTGACCGAAAAATTGACTATTTTAAGTTGTACTGCTAGTTCAATTAAAACAAATCGTCCATTTTAAAGTTTATTACTAGTTGGAGCAAAAAATTTAACTATTTTAAGTCATACTACCAGGATGACCAAAAGGTGGATCGTTTATTTGATTACTAACATATTAACTGATATTGCATTCTTGTGCTGCCCTGCAATATTTATGCACATAGTTTATAGATGTCTCTATAGATGTTCCGTGGCGTTTTAATTCATCAAGTTTCTAATTGAATATATTATAACTTTCTCCTCTAAACATGCAAAGAGTATTTTGTCTAGGACTTTACAAAAAAAAAAACTGGCTGTCTACTAGTTGATCTCACTCTACTTCTTTCCTTTTAATCTCAGTATGTCAATTGTACTCCACTCAATACAAACTTACACAATCACGCTGCAACCTTGCAAAAACAATAATCGTTCCCAATCATATTATAAACTTCGCCTAACGATTACAAGCTACAGCATTTAAACTCGATTTTTCCTTTACATCGTGTCGCGCGGTTTCCCGTACTCTCGAATTTCATCATCCACCGTCCTAAAGGAAGAACACTCGAGCAACGAAATAAGAACACTGAATATCTCCTGATCAAACAAACCACTCCGCCAGCTAGGAAAAACTTTAGGAAACACGTCGCGACTCGTGCCATTTCCCACTCCATTCCCAAGAAAATAAATCGACCTAACCAATTTTATCCGAGCGCCGGCAGACTGCCCGACGAAAATACTTTCCGCGAGCCGATTACGAGCAGCAGGTGCGACGCGGTTTGGCCTCCACCGTTAAAAGGAAGATTAACGCCGGCCACGGGGCGTCTGTATAAAGTTCAAGTTTTAGCACGAAGTGGCCGAGAACGTGACTCGACCGACTGCCTGTTCTCCCTCTGCTGTACTCGAGCCGCAGGGATATTAAGATGCGATCAACAAGCTACGACACGCACACGACTCCTTGTTTCACCCTCTGTTCCGCCAGGTGTACGACGCAGTCTGCTACTTTCAACTTATTAACCGCGCAGCGAAATTACAGCCAACCTAAGTCGTTTCGAGTCCTTTGTACGGTATCTATGTACATTCTTCTTCCTTTTCTACCTCGCTAGCCTTGCTTCCTGTAACTTTGCGTTTTGTCAAGTATTTCTTTTGTATTCTGTAGATTGAATTTAACTTTGTGTCGAGCTTTTCTTTGATACATTAGATATTTCATTCGAGAAGGTGGTACAGTTTTCTACGACTTTATCTCCTTCATTTCGCGAATCTTTATGTTTCGCGAGGTTTCATCAAATATTTGCTTTGCATTCCGTTAGGTGGATTTACGGGAGTTCGGTATTTGAAATACCTTACACTTTGTTTGATGTAGAGATTCTAGTTTTCTACAATATCAATACTTTTTGTCCTTTGAAACTTTCTCTCATAGAACTTTATGCTTCGCGAGTTCCTACGAAGTGTTTGTTTTGCAGAATGAATTGTATTCTACAGAGTGCATTTGCAGAACTTCTACTCGAAGTACTTTCTTTTTTTTAGGGTGCGGTGAAGATACAATTTTCTACGAATTCTATCACTTCTTGAACGTTCATGTTTTATACGTTTTTACAAAAAATGTAAAGTTCACGCGTATGATCTACAACACCTTTATTTGAAGTGTTTTGTATTTCCTTTGAAGTTAAGATTTCAACTTTCCAATATTTGTCCCTTTTCTATTCAATTTTATTCTCTTTCTTTCTTGAAACGTTAATGTTTCCTGAATTTTTGTGAAAATTTTCGGAATTCGTGCGTGTTTGTTCTATTCTGTAGAATGAATTTATAGAATTTTCGTGTGCAATATTTTGTGGTTTGTTGTACTTTACTATTGTGATAAGTTTGATACGAAACAGAATATTTTTTGAAACAACAGAAATTGTAGATTTTACATAGAACAACTACGAGGAGAGCACGTAGGACGGCTTTACGAATATAATTTAAGACGAGGAAACGTGGTGCTCGAGCAACTTGCCCCGCTGAGTTAAGAAGTTAAGCCCAATATGCTGCTAATGAAACATCTGAAATGCTAATTTTCAATGCCACGATGCGCTTGCTTGAATCCGCACAAGTCCGTTAGATGCACTTGCTTGAATCCGCACAAGTCTGTTAGATGCACGGTGCCCTAGCTTCCCCAATTTGAATAAACGTATTCAGCGTTTGTCACCTTCTTCGCTTTGCAATTGGACAAATTAGAAACCACCTTAAGAATCACGTAACAACTTCCATTTCATATTAAATTCCATATTCATTCGATTCTATACAAAATTTTTATTCCAACTGTCAATTCCTCTCTTCCCCCTTCAAAAATATTTGCTTCAAAAAAGTAAAAAGTGAATCAAAAAGGTTATTTATTGTCGTCTCATACTATACTAATTCCATTTTAAGAAAAATTTTATTTCACGTTCTCGTGATTAAAACTAAATGTAAAAACTATCGCAATCTATATGGATGCCCAAATTACAATCTCATTGCATTTCTTCAAAAACTTTTTTCCAAATTCTGAACTTCGTCATTCAGTACAGTCTTCCCTTTCTCAAACCATCAATTTATTTTTAAAAATGCCAAACAGCAGATTAAATTATTGTCCAAGTAATCCATAATAATTCCAAGATTTCAACAACTAAAATATAAAATATTTTATTCAAAGTTCTACAGTTCTAAAGTCTCGGTTCAAAGAAGCATTCAAACCAAAACTCGAAGGCTATCAATTCTTCCACGGTAAACGAATCGACACCCTCGACCCATAAATCAAACGTGGTTAATTCGAAGGCAACGGGAATCAATTAAGTCTTACAAGGTTGGTCGCAAGGCGGCAGGCTTCCACCCTTAATTATTTCGCTTTTGCCTCGGTATCGTTATTTTCCAGTGCTAATTCCAGCGTTCCAGCGAAAGAACACGTGCCCTCCTTCGTCCACCTTTTTGTACGATGCAATTCGTTACGTAAGTTCCGGCGATAATTAAGTTCGAGCAGTCTCGACAGTTTTATTGGCGAGCACAGCCGGTAATTTGCATAAGGGTGGCGCGTGGCCAGGGGATAAGGTCGACGTCGAAAGCTGGTTTCAACGATTGCGCAATCAGCTCGTACTGCGACTTCCTCGTAATTTGCTCCGCGATACATGAAACGTACGTCAGATCTCTGATAAACGAGAGTTTCTAAAGTTAAGAGGTGGTAAATGAAAAGGAACTTGCGAAAGAGAAAAATGTAAGACTGTGCATTAGTGTCTGCGTGTATGTATGTATGTATGTATGTATGTATGTATGTATGTATGTATATATAAAGACAATTTAGATTTCTGATGGACACTCAAAAAGACGTTGGGACAATCGAGAGAAAATCATCTGAAGATGAGAAGATCCATCCTTAGTTATTTTAATATTTTACTTTAATGTTATCTTTTTATTGTTTTAAATTTCATTGAGTGAAGGTCATGGTCCACTTAGACTTTTACGGTGAGAACTTCCCCTAGATTAGAACTCAGAAGGATTAAATATTTTTTTGAAGATTTTTTTCTATGAGAAAGAAGTTTGGTCCCAAATAATTGGCACCTTGGTTTTCTGTTACGCCGTGTATATATGCAATCCCCCCTTACAAATACTAGACAATTCCTAGCTAAGTGAATATTTTTAATGATCTATCTGAGTTTTTTCAGAATCTATTAGAAAAGGTGGTTGCAACGATCGTGTGTATAGAAGGCTTGGAGGCAGGGGATTCTAGGAATGCGGGTTAGAGTAT
Organism: Bombus vancouverensis nearcticus; assembly: GCF_051014615.1. Classification (NCBI taxonomy): domain Eukaryota; kingdom Metazoa; phylum Arthropoda; class Insecta; order Hymenoptera; family Apidae; genus Bombus; species Bombus vancouverensis. Next base: position 2,812,587 of record NC_134924.1, read on the forward strand.
GTGTGTGACCAGATGAAGGCTGGTGTTGAAGTGTTGAAGAAGGAACAATGTGTGGCGAGTGAGAGTTTTCCAGGGAACAGCGAGCGGCACGAAAGTTCCCTGCACCAGAGAGAAAGTATTCCGTGAGTTTCTCTGCGAGGTTTCTCTGCAAGTTTCGGTACTGCGGCGCAACGGAAGAATCTGTTGTGTTTGCACCTGCTCTGTTCGACGAAGTTCTACATTTAACACAGCCGCTGTAGGGAAATTCGTTCAGCCTTTGTCGTGATCCGAAAAAGAATTGCATTTAATTCTTTTCTTTCCGTTTCTTTGTAAGACGTTCTTCTCTTTTTTTCGTCCCTTAAATTGGTCTAGAAGTTTAATGAAAGAATCTAGAGTTAAAGAATGTGTAAAAAGAGAAGCAGAAAACTTTTGATTGAATAAATAACTCTAAGTGGATATTTTGTTTCCCCGTTATCGATACAAAACGTTTGTCTCCAGTAAGAATGGAAGAAAAGATTCAATTTCAAGAAAAAGAAAGAATTATTTGAATAAATTAAAAGCCAACTTGAGGATGTTTCTGGAAAATGAGTTCGGAAGATAAAATGGTGAATTGAATAAATTACATCGGTTTAATTGTGCTTCTTAGTATTAGCTACATTTAAATTGATAACAATTGCCTTAAAGAACTTTTTACAAAATTTTTTTTACAAAGTATTTACAAAATTAATCAAAATTGTGTGATGAATGTTACCTAAAAAATACATTCGCCATAGACCCCTAATCCATTTTTGTAACAAACTTCTTAATTGTAGAAATGAATTTTACACCTGATATCATCACTACACTTATCGCTACATCATGTTTATTAAATAAGGGCACACAATATAATCTTATTTCCCTGTCCAAAGTATACACCTTCTCAATTTCGGAAACCAACTTGTCAACTATATAATATGATATTTATGGGTTACATGACGAGCGGAACTAAACAACACAAATATCTTCCTATGCAAAATTATGTAATCTTTATGCTAATCTCAGTTGTATACCGTCTTTATCGTAATCTAAAGCACGGATCAGGCAGGAATTCCAATCGACGACTGCATTAACAGACCCCAAACGAAACACAGTATCAATCCTTCCTTTCCCGTTCTCTCGTATCCTCCTCTCTTCTACCGCCCCTGCAATTCCAAGCTACAAGCCGAAATTCCTGCGACGAGTTCTCCATGTCGTCGACCGGAACTCACGTCCCGCGTCGCAAACGCCACGATGCTTGTTCTGTCGTTTATATCGCGCTCGGTGCCAGTTACGCGAGGCGTTTACTGGTTAAAAGCGATGTCGTTATGCCGTTAAGTGTCAGCCGAGGCATCGTCGATCCTCGAGGGGGCCACGAAGGGGCGCGAGAATTACGAGGCCAGTGTCCGCCCTTTCCAAACGAAATACGACGCTGTAAATTCGAGCTTTACGATTCTCGACACGACGATCCGTGACCGTTTCGTGGAATATCATTTCGAATTCGTCGCGGAGGCGAACGGAATCGGCAAGGGGATAGATGGCCGCCGTGGTTAATTATTTAATGAATCGCGAGGGTCCTGGACGTGATGTCTGGAGGCTGCAAACGAAATTCGAATAGCAGCTCAAGTTTTATATACCAGGGTAGGCGCGTTCCAATGCACGAATAACGTACGCGTCGATTAAATGTGCAAAGTAAACGGATTTCTTGTGTATGAGCTGTGCTTGGGCATTCATGAATCCGGTGGCTTGGGATTTATTCAAGTTTGATAGATCGTACGACATTCCCGGAAATAATGGTAGGATATTTTTAGTGGAATCTATAGACAGAGGTCCGTTTTCAGAAGCTGAGGGAAGGAACGTTCTTGTAGAAGTATCTTTTTCAAACTAAATTGGAGATAGGATGATTCAGTAAATGTGGGAAGCTTCATCGAGCTAATAATATGTGAATTCATTTGCATTTCTTCTCCACGTTCATTGTGAAACGAATTTTCATTACCTACAATACTGTGTGATAACGAATAATTTTAATACAATACCCGTTTCCATACCATAAAACTGACCGTATCGTTAATTTCTTGTAACAAAGACATAATTATGACATAATTCAAAATATAATTTTACGGAAAATGAGTTTAACTACATTGTATAAATAAGAACTGTTGTTTCTATACTATAATAATAATTTAAAAATTGCAAAGTTTCAATTGAATCATTGTCGCAACAAATAAACGATATGCGAATAATTCTACTATTATATTGGGTACGTACAAGTATATTGTACTATAAATGCTTCTTCACTTTTGTCATTTTCAATTTGCATCTCTTATTTAAATTGGTACCACAAACACTATCTAAAGCTGCGTTGATACAAATTAAGCAACAATTAATTAACAAAGAATTAAAAAGATTAAAATAAAAGAATTAATTTAAAAACATTAAAATTAACAAAGAATATTTCAATTATTTCAATTATCGATTAACAAACACATTAATTCATACTCAAAAATCAAGAATCACGCTCCCTAATTTGAACTCACTTTCCTTGCATTTTCTACGCGTTCTTCCGTCATAGGAAAAGAGACATGCAAGGCCAGCCCTCAAAGTCGAGAACTTCACGAGGAAGAAGAAGAAGCGGACAAGAAGAAACACGAGACGATCACGTGCCTTTGAACCAAAGGAACACGCGAACACTAGGTGACTTTCAAACGGTCTCGTTTGCAGCTCGCGTCGGCAACACTTAACAGGTGGTGTCTTCGCAACTGCAACCCGATATTTTCCATCCCTCTTTCAGTGCTCTGTCGTTGAAATAACGGGCAAACAAACCTGTAGCGGTAATTTTAAGTAATCGTTCCTTTTGATCTCGTACGAACACGGGGCGAGTGTTCTATGTAAAGGTGGAAAGAGGTCTAGCTAGTAGTTTGCATGTTGCAACGATTCATGAATTTTCATATTTCAATCCTGCTCTCGCGTTGGCGAACAAAAAAGATTTATTGTTGAAAATTGTTTCAGGATGTTCAACATATAATTAAAACAAGAAATCATATTTTGCTGAAATTTTTTTTACATGTTCCTTAGAAACATACAATTGAGTCGGAAATGGTCGAAATAACGCTGTATGGTTAAGTTTTCTGTGGCACAGTAACACGATAGTAGATTCTTCAAAATAATGTGGGAATAGCTTTCCTTACGAATTTGATTTTTATAATCATTACTTGTATTTGTTTTAACGATTACCTTTAGGCCCAAATTTTTATTACAGTATCTTTATTACAGCTTTTCGCGTTTGTTTTCTCGGTCGATTAAGATAAAACCGACCGTAATAGCGATTTCCCAATTACTTTGAGTGCTACAGTATCTACAGATCACGCTGTCGCGATTTGTATATTATATTAGATAAAATAATAAATTCGCGCAATAACAAGAATGTCTGTTATTCTTCTATCTCCATCTTTGCGATCCATCCATCGTATGATAGAAGACGGATTTATTACGCCAAAACCAATCAAATTCGCATTCTTTCGACGAGACGTACATTTTAATTCGTTGCTACGAAAAATAGCTGGTTGCGTGAAAATCGAGAATTATTACGAGTCTGAAATCCAGCGTGTTGCCTTGCGTAGTTTAATCCACTATGTAATAATTCATAATGTCATTTCAAGTTGGCGAGTACCGCTGAATTAAGCTTATTGTCCACAAAACTAGTCAACTAATTCCAGAATTCGCGCGCACCATACCGCCAGCCGCCCCTCTCGTGTGTTTATCGTTAAATCAAAGTGCCGTTAACGAACCTTTCACGTTTAGTTACCCTCTTTCTTTCTTCCCTTGCTCTCGTAACGAGCACCGCAGAGTTACGAGTTCGAGCGGTTAAACCATTTCGCCGAGGAATTAAGGACGCCTTTCATATCCTTATATCCTTCTTTGGCTTCGAACGAATGTTTGATCACGTTATTATTAACGTGGACATACACAGTTCCAATACCATCATCGAGGAAAATTTTTCTCATGTATCGTCTATCTACCATCCATTTCAATATTTACAACTTTTATACACAGTAGAAATATTGTAACCTTTATATATAAAAGAAAGTTTAACACCGATATTCTTCTCGGGTTTATACGGTCCGAAATGGATGTTATATTTCAATATTTAGGATATTATTAAAATATAGAGAATTTTTCAATATTTGGTTTTAGTATTTGACATGATTTTACTACCTTTCGCGTATTCTATGCTTTCTACAAATACATTAATCCAAGAAGAATATCTGAAGAGATAGAAACGCGACGAAGAAGCAAGAATAGCTAGATTAAATACAAGTGGTGCGAAGAATACCATAATTTTCTAAAACAGAATCGTATTTGGAAAAAGCAATGAATAAGTATAATGTACGCTCCAGAGTAGACGACTGCTAGCAAGATGTGGTTCAAAATATTGCATAAAAAAGTTACTAACACGCGCATATACACTCAGCAACTTTAAATTTTTGCCCGCCACTGTACGCTACATAAATAATTGAATGCGCGTTTTATGAAATGACAATTAGGGGAGAAAAAATTTGCCAGAGAACACGACGTATTGTCCCTAACGATGTTTCCTCGACGCAACTTCGTCGCGTTGAAACGCCATGGTAACTCCACGGGATCGCGTAAATCCAGTTACAGAACTCGACGGCGAATGAAACAATTTTGCAGTGGATGCAACGCGCCAGACTAATTTCCATCAAGCACAGCCAAGTGCATTTGTCAATCACGCTACGTACGCTTGTCCCTCTGTCTCGCTTCTTCCGCCTGCGAACACGCTGTTCCTGCGAACACGCTGTTCCTGCGTAACGCGACATCCTCCTGCGGCATGTGCCGGCACATTGATTTCGTCGAGCGTCGTTTGTTACATGATTGCGACCAGTTCATTCCAGCGACCAGAGATTTCATCAAACTTGTCGAAATTAGGAAAAAAAGACACACGGAGGACGATTTTATTAATTGGAGACCAGTGAGCTACAGTTGGTCTAGAAATTTATGTAAACGAATGTGGATTCACAGTACATCGGAGTTGTCACAGTTGAAATAGTTTCATTAAAAATTATTTTCAATCCCTAAGCTTCGATCTAATTACAGAGCTTCCAGAGAATTAGGATTATGGTCAAGATGATCATAGTCTACAATTAGTCTTTATATATCTTATTTCTTTTCTCCTCTTCCTTTTTTCTTGTTGCGTGATTTATGATGCTAGTTTGATTTTTAAATCTGACACTTCGAACAGAGAAAATTTTTGTTCTATTTTTATGATTATTTATGTAAAAAATGATCGGACAATGTGCTCTTTTATTGAAAAGTAGGCGCAAATCAATTCTCACCACCGATATTATCGAATGGAGAATTTTATACTAAAACGAGTGTACAATCTATAAAATTAAAATATTCGCTTTTTATTTCTCCTTTTATTGAATAATAATTTCCATTGAATAATATCTTGAAATGTTGTATTGTTAATTGTATCGTTAATTTATTAATTTAAATAGATAGCTTTCTCCCAGATTGTCTTTGACTTCCCTTCTGATCATCCTAATATTGGTACAATAAAAAGAAATTTCCATCTTGAAAAGTCTCTCTGAAACTTCTTTCCCATCAGAACCAACACCCATCTAAACGTTACAAAATACCCAAGTTGCAATCAAACCACCCCTAATTTAACAGAAATATCGCTCCTAGCTAAATCTCTTTCTCTCATAAATAATCACCAAAAAACCCGAAACTAATTACTAAATTGAAACGTCCATTTCTGAAAACAAAAAGTAAAAATAAAAGGAAAAGGAACGGTTGCTCGAGCAGGGAAGACGCCTCTAATTAGTGCAGCGTCACGAACCAGGTATTACTCGAGAGTCGTCGTTCGAAGAATTAGTAAGAAAGCCGGCTGGAAGAATTAGAACAGGCGTCTGGCGCTCGGAAATCACGAGACAGCTTCGCGATTTTCCGAAATCCAGTTAGCGGAACTCACGGACCAGCCGGAACTGTCGTCTGTTCCAACCAGTCGACAGGGCTAATTCGGTTTCCATCGAAAATAGAGGGACGTGCACGGCGCTCGTTAGCTAAACGCGTCGAAACGACGTGGCCGTTGGTTGGTTACCTTCTAACTTCGACAACCGCTTGAGAATACTCGAGGTGCATTAACAGAACGACGGGAGACGAGAGGAGGGAAAGGAGACCCGGCAAGAAAACGTGGTCCCACGTTTTCTAATTGCCCGGTCCGCGAAAGGTCGACATTCTCGTTCAACCTTTCGCTCCCTCTACCGGCTGGGCTAATTGTCCGAATGGCGACGAGTGTTTTGTCGGCGGAAAAGGCCAAGTTATTTGGTATGCTCCACGCCACAATGAGATGATTTGTTTTGTTACCTGCGCTTTAAGCTGTTTTTGAGAATGGTAATTTTGCATCAAGTGCCTGGAAGCGGTGAGGTAATTGTTGGTTGGATATTTGGAAGGAAGATCTTCATTTACAATCGCTTGTGTAGGGTTGAAGCTAGACACGGTTGAATTAATTGGGACATCTGCATGATTCCAGATAAATAAATGTAATGTGATGACTCTTTATTTGTCATTACCTTGACTTGAAATATCTCTTCAAGCTTCTGTGTATGACTGGTCAAGTTGACTTGATCTCAACTAATTGGAGATATTGCTAAATTGTGAATGTACTATAGATACAGTGATTCGCTGTCACTGCGATGTTTGAACACTTATTATAGAGAATGTTCATGTATATATTTTATATATTATATAAAAAATTTTAATAATATTTTAATAGTAAAAATTTTAGTTTATAGAAACTAAATACAACTGTCATGATTATGCCGATCAAATTTGAAACTAGTCTGAAAACGAATATAGAAGTTACGAGATATTTTCAGATTTGTTTGACACGTATAATATATTCATAAAAAGCTTCTACAAATACCCAGAAACTTTTATGAGCCACTGTGCTTTAGTTCCGACACGGCAAAGAAACTTCCAATTTAGCTGGGTGATATATTGACGAGAGTACTGTGCCTGACCAAAGTTGTCTCTGATCTCTAATGACCGACCCGTACCGCTCTCTACTACTAGTCGCGTAATTTCAGTAGTAAAAAGCAACGTCAGGCCAGTGAGACGAGAGCGGAGCAGACTGTCATAAGTCACACAAAGTTTCCACAGCCATTGTTTCATAATGGAGCATTGTTTCGAGTATACCATCACGAACAGCTTCTGCAGAATAAAATAGATTGAAGCACATAGTCAATATTTACTCTCATCCAGCAAATATTGTTCCTTACTCTGACAAATTAACGTAACGGTGAATCAACTAATGGACGAATAATTACTATATAGCGTTGAAAATTCCCTTTTTTACGTATCATCGGAAGGTCGAAATTTAATAGAAAGGACTATGAGAGATAAATGAGATTAATGTTGAGATTAAACAGAAATTCCGAGCACGAAGAGACCTGGATAATTCGATCCAGCCGGAGGAATCGTCTTAAAATTCTCTCGGTCCACGATCGAGGCCGACGGTCGCGTAAATTATTCAGCCTCGTCTCGAACGTAACGACACTCCATTAACACTAATTTGTCGGTACTCGCGCGGCCAGTGATTTCACATTCACCGAAAACTCCTATCATCGCTAGTAACTTGTCATAATTAATACGTTCTTCAGCTCTTGCTGGAATCCCAACTAACGATCGACCTTCCTTCCTTCTCTTGTATCTAAAATTCGATACCCGTATCCAAAATCTTTCCACACTCGACTCGCTCAACTACCGTGGATAGTTTTTACGGATGTATTGTGTGTGTTGTACGAAGCATTCTGAAATTTCCTTAGCACTGTTACGAGGCTCGACTATCGTGATTATATCGGTAAAATTTGAACAAATCTGAAGATGTATGGTATTACATCAGACGAATTCTCTTCTTTTCAGAATGTTTCGTTTGTGACAACCTCACATAAGAAAATTAAAAAATAAAACCTCGTTAGCAATGTAAATGAAATCTTAAACATATATACGTACAAGTATTCTGTAATATACGTCGAAGTCGCGAGCAGTGTGCATTTTCTCCTTCCCATTCCACATTTTCCTGAAACGTTGCAATCGAGCATATCGACAACGACATTTTCGCCGAAAAGAATTTTAAGAACTCCGTAAGGTAGTCACCAGATACGATTTTCTTTCAGAGACCAGATCGAATTCCTTTAATATCGGAGTTGGGAAGTTGCCGCAGGAGAAAGACGGCACTTTACCAAATATCTAAACACAATTCACTAAGATCAACCGATCAGCCAAGTTTTTTCATTGGTTACACCACGATTGCTACAATTTTCTTCCAACGACAACAATGTTTTCTGATGTCGATGGAGCTGAAGCACAGCACGAACAAAACGTAATGGCGCGACAAAGATGCCGTTAATCTCGGCAATCTTCATATCCTGCGAGTGCTCTTGAACTCTGACTACGAACGCACGAAAGGTGCTTAGTCGGCTGACAACCGTTATCGCGTTACGTCGAAGAACCCGCGGCGTCGCGTTATCCTCGAGTGTCCTCGGCGGCCTTCAAGTACCTTAGATGAGCGTAAATTACCGACAAGGATCCCCTTTCCTTGTTGTTGCCAGACTAACGTCTCCTGTTCGTCGACATACCGTTGAATCGCCGATAGCGATCTCCTGGCCATCGGGTAAATATCGAATTGATGTTTGAAAATTAGTACTTTGAGTACTATTAGGCACTTTGGATAGAGAGTGCAGGAAACTTGATTAAATTTGATGTGTCCTTGTGTTGGTAATTATTGTATTGCAGTTGTTATTATTAAATATTGTTATTGTTAAATCACTTGCAGCTAGCTGATTGTTAATCATCGAGTCAGATAAAGCTACTGTTATAATAACATCAAAATGAAATTGAATATTAAAAATCCTGTATATATGGAAATGGAATAATATGCAATTTTATAATTAAGGCGATAAGCAATTCCTTTTCAAGGATTCGTTCCAAAAAATTCCAAGTTACGTTGAATATGAGTTCCAACACATCCGAAGATATTTATTACAAATTTTTCACAGCATTTTATATTTTCTAGTTATTTTATGTTGATACTAAAAATGAAATAATAGTATAATATTTGCGATACAATTCGCATAGCGTAAAATGCTACATATACATATAGATATAAAATGAAAGTTGGAGTTTCCCAATGAATGTAACAAGTAAAGTCCAATTACTCGTCCTTCTTAACGTACATCTTTATTCATAAATATAAAGCAGTCTGTATATTTTTATGGAGTATCTACATAACATACACTACAAAAGAAGACATAAGACTCCGTATGTACGAGTCTTTCATATTTACGATATCAATTTCCTGCGAATTTGAGAGCTCATCCACAACATTATTGAACGCATTATAGTCAAAAGCTTGAAACGACGTCGGCTTTGTAAGTCGCGTGCGAATAGCAAGCGCATTAGCGTCGAATCTACGACCCGTCGTGTCCCGTTATCCCCCTTTTTACGATCAAAAGGCGACGACCCGCGCGCCAGTTTAACAATACTCATTGTTAGACGACAAGAAATTCCGAGTAAGTATATACATACTTCTTCTAGAAGAACGACCGTTCCACCATGAAAAAGACTTAGCGTCGACGTTCCTTGATATCATTTTGACTCAGCACTCGGGCAATCTGTTAATGCAAAATTGGCATCCTGTCAGCGAGCGGTTCAATAAAAGTAATCATAGAGCCCACGGCGATTTTACGTATCGCTCTGGTTGTCCAACGCATCCCTTTGACGATTGGGAAAAAACTCGCCGATTGATTCGAAACATACTTAGTTATCTGTCTATCGGAATGTTATACCATCCGTAAATACGGACCTACCTCTATTCCGGAAATCGGGAGGCTGCGCCCGATATGGGAGAACGCGCGGAAAAAAAGAGAGCTGTTTGATAGCGTATTTTCCACAACAGTGGTCATTTAGTTGGATATTTTTTATGATATGGTGAATATTGTTGTATTGGAAAGGGACGAACTGGCGTCTTTCCATATTTTCAAATTTAGTAACTTGAGATATGTTCAAATATAAAAACCACACGGAAAAAATAGGGTAAGTCCATTTCTATTGATTTTTCGAGTTTTATGTCATTTGTACGAAGTGATTGAAAAAAGGAATAATCTCATAGGTTGGAAGATATAAGGTTTTCAACAAGCGATGAGCAGTGTTTCTTTCTTTTATAATATTTTTTTAGTTGCTACGTTAGTTCACTTTGATTAATAATGATCTATGTAACTACTGTTGTTAATATTTCTCAAGAAGAGGTACAAGAGGGTGATAAAAACACGTATTAAATCTCAAAATGCAAAAATAGTTTTGATGTGAAATTGACAACATATTGAATTGAAAAGTTGCTTTTCAAAAACTTCAGAGCATTATAGGATTCATTATAAGGAAATATTTTATGTGTTTCTCATATATAGCGTTATATATAGTACAGCACATATATAGAGCAATTGCAATAAAACTACGGAACGCGAGAAACTATATTCAGAGTATTTCCGTGAGAGTCGCGACGGCGATATCGTCCAGGACGATAAAGGCCCGTGGTGTTCGGTCGAAGAAGAAGGAATTGTTATTCAGGGAATAAAGGAACGAAAATATCCGTAAGAGACTCTCGAACGAGCATCGATATCGTTGAAAACAACATAAAGTATATCCATCTCGTCGAAAGTGACGATCAGAGACGCGTGTATTGCGCCACCGTCTCGACGTAAAACTCGTCGAATGATACGAGAATCGTATTTCCCCGGAAAAATATGTCCGTTTCGAGGTAACGACAGGGGTGAAATAATACGACTGTTTCTTAATATTATATAACTTCTGGTTATCCATACTTTCAATATTTTCCATACGTTGTGTTAAATTCAGAGACTAAGTAAATTCTCTGAAATTCTGAAGCTTTTTTTTATTAATTACAACGACAATTAACAATAGTTCATGCTTTTGTTTTTAATCCGTTTTGACTATAAGATTCCATTTACAGACATTAGCTTAATTAGCGTTTATGACTCGTATTAGGAACTTGAACATTCCAAATGGCATCGTATCGTAAGTATAAATATAAACGTTTTCATTGCGAGGTATCTTTTTCGTACGATTAGAAAAGTAAAATTTGTGTATGTGAGTGAATGAAGGTAATATTAACGAAAATGGGTTCGACGTACGGAAGTACCTACCGACAGAAATTGCTATTTATAGTACCGGTGTGCTTTAGTTCTGTCCCTCGATATGGAACGAGGTTATGATTAAGATATAGTTTGCTCTGGCCCTGCCATTAATCGAGAAGCTAAAGACTACTTGGATGAGCGGTTTCCCGGTAAATGGATAGGACACGGAGAATCAATTGCCTGGTTTCCATGATCCCTTGACCAGAATCCACTCGATTATTACTTGTGGACACAGCCACCATCTATTGTTTACGCAATAGCCACTGGTGGTAGCCAGCTACTCCATCAACTTAGCGTAAAAGTGTTGAGGGTAATCCACAGGATGATGGAACTGTTTCGAGACATTATAGCTAATATGCTAAGAAAATATTGCATTACTTTATCTCCATTCCTTATTCACTGTTATACAGCCAGTAATGACAAAACATGAATCTTAATAATAAAAGCCCTATAACTAGCCACTTTAATAAATCAAGTGTCCATACATCTCATACATAATCAAAGCGTCGATACATTTTTACCACACTTTTTCTTCTTCCTTTGCTCTTACATCCTTTTAACCTTTCAATTCTTCCTCAAATTTCTACTTTCCTTTATTAAGAGGATTTTCTTTTATCACGAACTTCACTTAATATCCAGTCATTTATCTTGAATTTCGACTTCCTCTTTATGTTTCCTCGCAACTTCCAATGAATTATGATGTGACATATATTATATAATTTTACGCCACAATGTAAAATAAAGGAAAATTAGAAAAGAATTAAAACTAAATTACAAATAGTCAGTGAAGCGTTATATCACATACTACACGCATATCACGCATATCACGCATATCACGCTCCTAAAAATAGTGTTTCAAATATAAAATATATAAAATATATAAAATAGCCATGTATCATATCGCCATAGTAATAATTTATTGACGTACTTTGCGAGCAATCTTTTTGTTCAAACTGTATCCTTTACATGTAATGATATCAATATACAAATTTAAAGATATATCGAAGATATTTCGATATATTTGTTTAATATTATATATTATTAGAATTACTTATATCTCACGCTGTAACGTGAATATTTAACACAGAACATTAACTGACGTTCCTCGTTGAAATGTTAATTGACCAAGCACTCTCATGGTATTAAGTTTCCGCAAGAGCATTCGGAAATTCGTGAAACGTTAACGTACGAACCGCAACCAACGCGATTTACCCAGTCAAACATCTTCCGCCTCATGGTTCGAAACACTTCCAATCCATTCAAAGACTTTCAAATTATACTAATAACTTTCGAACGCCTCAATTTCCTCTGCTCCTCGTGTAATCTCCATATTTCCAATAACAGCAAGGTAGCGTTCCCTTTTCCAGCAAGGCTGCCGTGACATTTGACGATACTACGTCGCCGGTAACGCATTAAATAACGTAATTTTGGCCATATGTATGCATCGACCGATTTCATGGGCCAGCATCGTTCAATTCATGGCGAAGAATCACGAACGTATACTACCTCTCATAAGTATTTGAACGTTTTGGTCGATTTGTAATAACAGTAAGCAAATTTTGCCAAAGTGTACGAATTACATATACTACAAGTCTAATTGCATACATATTAGAAAACATAACAATGGCGCATTTAATTATTTACTATATGCATTACAACAATTGACTTGTTATTTAAATACTCTTCTATCAATTTCTACAACTCCTCTTAGTCTGTCGTATAATTAAAAGATTAAGAAATCCACGGATAAATAGTTCGGCAATTAGCAAAATAACTCTATAAAATTTAACAACAACAAACGTCAATTTCATTATTGCATATTGATTATCAAACATTCGTTTAATCAGGATTAATGGTTAAAATGAATTAAAGAATTAAAATTGCTGTAATCTGATCCCTCCGACATTTTGTAATTAAGATACGCTTTGTCAAAAGTGAGCGAGTGCCTGGATACTTTTGAACGTTAGTGTAGGTGTGCATATATAGGTCGAGTGACTTCGAAGACTGGCTGGAAGAATAGCTTCTGCGGTTTCCGTAACGGCAAAACACAATACCCGATAGAGGGTTTCGCGAAGTACGACACCGTTGTCAGCGGAAGGTGCATTAAACGAGGAAGATCCTCCACGTCGAGGCGAGAAGCGGGCGGCTTGTCGTCGAGCATTCCACCGAGCGATGATATAGGGCGCCTCGTGTACACACGCGTTACGTGTTGAAAGTAGTCGTCGTCATGTAACTAGAGTACGGGAATAATGGATAAGGACGAGGAAATGTATATACGAGCGGAGGAAGATATTTTCAAGTGGGGAAACTAGTGGTTGGAAACTTCTTTGACGTTCCGCCATATTCCAGATGATATATAGAAGCGCAACATGATAAAGAATGATAACCGAGGAAGGGAGGAAATTTGCTACCAAAAATCTCATTCTGAATTATCAATTCGTTTATGTGAAGCAGTTCTGGAGCGAGTGTAACTTCATTTTTTGGTTCGACCAGCTTTTAAGCAACGTTAAGAGTCTAAGTAAAATAGTATTTTCTCGAGATTCGCTTTTTGACTCCTTGCCGTGAAAACCGAGTTATCCTGTTGCTTTCCATTCGATCGTGAATGGTGATCATATTAAGTAACTTGACTTACACGAAAAGAAACTTGAAATCAAACTGCTTGAATAATTGACCGATCTAAACGTGTTCGATTGATTTAACCAATCTAAACGAAGCTTGAATGAACTTTCAACCCAGAGACATCCATCAATGCTGCTTCTCAGTAGCTCAACCTATCAGCTTGCTATAATACCATAACGTAATTTGAAATCAAGCTACTTGAATAGTAGACTAATTTAAACTTGACCAATTAACGTAATTAATCTAAACGAGTCCAGTCGAAACCTTTAGCTCTTTGATATCCAATCAACGATGTTTCTCAATAATTCAATCTACCACATCACTAGAGTGTGTTAATACTAGAATTACCAAAACCATTCAAAATGACTGGTACCAAATTTGTTCTTCTTATAATTAAGTATTAAGAACATGCAAATGTTGTTAATATTATTAACATTTCCTTGTAATTACATGGAAATATGATCCATATATTTATTCATTTTCTTCATATTACTTCGATTCTAGTTAATTATGCACGATATATTTAGATACATGTTAAAGAAACTGGTAGACGCGGTATTAATACAATTTGAAATCTAGCTACTTAAATAACTGACTAATCTTACCTAGACCAATTAACCTAATTAATCTAAACGAATCCAGTCGAAATCCGAGACATCAACCAACGTCGTTTCTCAACAATTCAATCTACCATCACGCTATATTATCTCAACGTATAACACGCCTCTACAAATCCAGAAGTTCGGAAAAGAAAAACTAGAAACAATAACGAAGCGAAGAGGAGAAAACTCCTCTATGTATAGCGTATACAATTATCGAGAATCCCTTAGTGAGATCGAAGCTGGGATTTACCCCCCCCCCTTACGAGAGAAATGGACGCTAATTTCTGCAAGCCACGAGATTGGAGCTCGGCCAGGCCGGCTAGGCAGTGTTAAATTAGGAATAGTAATAATGTTGCCTCGCTAATAATTTATACCGGATGCTTTTACATCCGGAGTCGGTTAACGGTACCAGCGGCTTTTAGCTAGTCCCTCCTACACTACTTACGTACCCTCGATCCCCGAAGTAAAAAACGGAGTTTTATGAAAATTGCCGACCGACTGCGAACGCTTAAGTATTCAGCCTGCAGGAAACGGCATTACGCGAACATAACCACTTCGCCAAATCGCTCCTAACCGCGCGCGAGCGTTCCCGTTGCGATTCTCCCTGAGCGTTCTCCTGCATCAAATATGCTCGACCGATAGCCTCGTGAAACTTCGATCGAGCGTACAATTTCACCGATCTTTCATCTATGATAGATCAATGATCCAACGCGAGGTCTTGTACGTAAATAAATTTTCGCGCTAGCTGATGACGTTTTAATCCATTCATAATGAATGACGTATCCGTATGTCAAAAGCTTACTGGCAGTTTTTATAATTGAAATATCGTCACGACACTTCACTAACAATTGTTATGTGTAATTCTGAATTCGGGTTTTTTATAATGTTATAATGAGAAGTAATTTTTCTTTTATTTGAATTTTAAGTCAGATTTATTGTTTAGATTTTTGTATTCTGAAAGTACAACGTTGAATGCAAACGTTGATGCTGTAGATGCAAAATGGCTACACATATTATATTACAATCATTCTTCTTGAAAGAGAATAACGAACCAACGAGAATTGGTAGCAAAATTATTCTGCAACCACCTTTTTTATTTCTATTGGCTATATTGGATACATTGACTGTAATAGTTTTTGTTGAACTGCGCCTACATAGCTGCAGCTACATTTGACAGACTAAATGTTTAGACTCGTAACACTGTCTCATTGTGTCCAGTGTTTAAGCCCAGGCAGTGCGCAACTATTGTTTTTGCGAATAGGTTAGCCAACAGTCGCTGTTATGCGAGACTAATTAGTATCGAATTGCAAATTTTTCATAATCTCGGCTAACTCACGAAAATTGATTTATTCAAATAATTTCACAATTCAACTCGTCACTCGTGGTTCACTGATGTCTACCGCACGAAGCTTACGTGAATCTGCTTACGACACAGTAGATTTTCGTTTTAATATATCCAACATTGTATAGAACTCTCATAATTGATCAGGAAAAGAAACAAACTATGTAAGTAACTATGAAACCGAGGACATCGTACAACAAGTAAACTATTGATCCGTAAATAGAAAGTTCTAATGTACTTGACAAGCTTGAAGGATCAATTCATATTATGACTTGGTGAGCATATCGATTTTACGGCTTAACACCACCATGTGTTTTCAGGATGCAAAAGCAATGGAGTTCGCTTGTATCACAATCGTATATTTCTAAACAAATAGAGAGGAGGAAGTACGTTTACTGTTCGACGCATTAAGGTACCCACCGTGACATCTAACTACGAGCTTTATACACCGACGAATTGTGTTCTGTATATGTTTTTGGTTAAGTTTCGTCGCGCGGTGTCTCTGTGGTATGGAAGCGCTCTTAACATTCACTTTGGCCTAGTCCCCTCGGTAAATTGCATGGAGTGCAGCCAAAGGTAGTGTGAGTAATTAGTGATACGCATCGTACGCATACCGTGCTGAAATTTTCTTTAAACGCTCTTCGCGAAAATTTCAATTTCATGTGTATTTTACAATCTATTAGGTTGGACGAAAGCTTTTTATTTTTAACAGAAACTTTCCTTATGTTTAATGAATAACGTAATTTTATGAAATCTCTATTACTTTCTCAAAACGTTCCACAAGCTTTCCAATAAGTGTAGAATTTTTCTGATTAATTTCGTTGTCTTTCATGAACATAACACTATTATTATTAACACTATTTTTAATCGAAAAATTATGGAATATCTACCATATCCCCTGGACTTAGAATTAACACCATCTGGTTACCATCTATTCAAACCGTTGCAAGATCCTCTTAACAAAGAAACGTAATAGAATTCGGAGAGTCCTTAACGTCCTGCGAAACCATTTCTCGTTCAAACCACAAAAATTCTACGCAGATCGGAACGTTCATCGAGTTTAATAAAATATAGAAGGGCATAAAATTTATCCCGATAGTTTCTCTAAAATTCGTTGAAATTATATACACGATTACCAACGTAATTTTTTGAATAACCAAAAGTTTGAAGTATCAAAAGTACTCGTGATAGGAGAGATAAAATACAATCCGCGTTTCGTGAACAGATTTTAGAACGATGAAACGCCGTACCGGTGAGCAATTCGACGACGGGGGATGGATTCGTGAGTCGTTCGCACGAAAAATGAGGATTTCCGCAGATCGGTCGCGTCTCTCGCTGACTGGCTACATTTACATAATTCGCCAAGGTGCTTTTGCAGATAAAAAAAAAGAAAAAATAAGAAAGGAGAAAGAGAGGAATCGAAGAGAAGGAAGAGAAAAAAGATACTCAATTTTATTTCGTGGAAATTTGACGAGATAAGTGAATGGACTTTACGGAGGTTCACAGTGCATTTTATATTCCACACCCTATTACCTTGCGTGGAACGTCCTAGCGTCATTTTACAGCGAAGTAACATTTGCCCTGCGGCGTTTATTAAATTTCTGCGAAATTGTGAAATACGCGTCGGACATAAATATTAAACAATAACGGTGGCTCGTACGTTCTGATTAATATTCTCTGAATCAACGTTGCCACGCTTAAACATTTTCTCTTCGGCTATTTTTACGCAAAATTAACGGCGATAGGTACGGCAGAGGAAGGGCGAATGAAATTTTAGCCGAGAAGGAATGCGTTATCTACCACGGTAATTCACACAGTGCTCCATTTGCAAAATCTTCCGCAATTAACGTCGCTCGGAGGATCGTGTAAACCTCGCTCGTCCGTAAAACTTATGATCTGGAAGATTTTCCGGAACTGCGCAAGGAATTCGCGGAACATCCCTTCGCGTAATCCCGCACTACAACACTCCTGGTCCATAATTTCCGTTCTATTGAAATCAAACTTTACGTCCAAGTATAGAAATAAAACCACTCCGTTCGCTTTCGAATTGCGAACTTTTAATTGTACAGGGTGTTTCCTATACAATAAGTAGAAGTACAAATAAGTAGAAAATATTTTATGAGTGATTTTTGGCATATCTAAACAATAAAACAAATTCACATAAACATATAACCTAAGTGACTTTGTTTCCGAGGTGTAGACACCCGTATAGTAACTGAGCTTCACCATTTTGAAATTCAATTTTGAGCTTTGCATGAAATAATCAAATTTCTTGTGTATTATGGGCTGCTATTAATTGTTAATATAATGGTGAAAGAATGAGAAAATATCGCGTACTTTAGTTTCAATCGGACAAATTTCTTCCCTTCTGATGAGTAGAAGCTACTACTTTCTAAAAGAAACTCTACTCTCGTAGAGAATTATGGCCGTTAATTCATTATACTGCTAATAATTAAATGGTATGTTTTCAAATATAGATCATTTAAAATCGTCTCCATCCGAATTTGACAACTTACAAGGGAAATTACTTAGGTCGACCTAAATATCCTTCTCACTCAATTAACCCTACCCAGTCCGTCCTTTAATTGTATTTACAATCCAATTCGTTCGTCCGATAATATTTATCCGGTAATGGTCGTTTAGAAATACCTTTCCTTCCTTTTAATGCTATTCTCACATATCATGATAAAAATAATAACGGGGTAATGGATCCAATTATTATCCAAACGCAGGCTTTCTAAGATTACGCTTTATCGGTGAACAACACCGCATTTTCAGGCCAATTATCCGCACTCTTCATCGTGCTCGTATCAAACTCTAACCTAAAGTTTGTTCGCGACTCGCGTTTAAGAGCCTCGTAAATTTCTGTCCGCGTCTTATCGAGACCTGTACGTTTTTCACATACATTAGGTGTGCCTCCCTCCACCTAGTTCCAAGTGTATAATAAAAGTCGTCGCAGGATACCCATTATGTTTCATCAACGTCGAATAGACCTTCACGGTTTGCGTAGCGTCAGACAATTCATTGGGAGCTTCGATCCCGAAACTGCACGTTATCGTCGCTAGAGAGCCTCGTAAAAGCGAACACGGAACATTCTGTATACGGTGTAGTGATCGTACTTCAGGACCACGATGGTTCGTTACGTCTCTCCTGCTTTTCCCTTCCTCTTTGTTTATCCCTTTCCTTCGTTTCTATGCTTCCACTCCGCCTCATGTGGCTCTCATCTCGGTAATTTCGCTACCCCTTCTTTCTTTCTCACCGGTCCTTCATTTCCTTTTTTCCCTGTTGTTTTCTTTATCTCCATCCTTTTATCTACCCTTTGAAATTCACCTAATATCGAACAAAGAAAAACCACGTGTCCATTGTCACGGTGCAAATTAACGTCCCGAGGAGACACAATGGCAGGACGGCGATCATAGCCGCGAGAATTGCCAATGGGGCTTTCCTTTGATCGCGACTTATGCGCCAGATACGCTGAATCGACGCGTAACACGCGGAAACATTGCGTCTGGGGTTGGCTGCCTCCAGGACTTCAGAAACGTTACACTCCGGGCGCGAGATTCGTTCAATCTGTGAGTCCCCACGGAAATTCAGAGGAGAAACTGCCAAACTTTGGTGAAGGGACCTTTCTAAGTTGGTTGGTCTCTAGTAAGTTGGCATTCGTGTTGAAAAGACGTACTTCTACTAGAATGTTTAGCGACTCTAACTCGTGTGGATCTGTGAAAAGAGGATTGATAAACAGGATAAATCCTATCGTCAGCTATTAGTTTCAGGTACGTCAGTTCAAAGGGATATAGAGTTCGTTTGGTATGTCATTTATCCTTCGAGAACGTAGTAAAGTGAGGAAAAATGTAGGATGAATTATTTGGAAATAATTTCTGGTATCAGATAGAATAAAAATTTGACTGAAAGATACTTTACATAAAAACGCTTTTAGCTGCCTGTAGGAAATGAATGTTAATAATCGCGTTATGTATGCAGATATATAAGCTGTAAAATTTATGCTACTATATTATAGTAGGATATACTGAAGATAGATTTTATCTCTTACAATCGTAGAACTCAGATCAGGATCATATTGTTATGTGCATAAAAATTTAATATTATGCTATTTAGTAGAGAATATTTTCTTATGAGAAACTGAGATACGTGTATTTACAATCATATTGAAAAGAATACAGAAAATGGAACATCGGAATGATTAAAGAAAACAATTAAACGAATATTAATCGATCGATTAAACTAACTAAAATCCTTCATCGACTTATAAAAAGCCTATAGATATTCGAGAAAGAAACACGAAGACATAAAAAGCTCGATCAACATTTTATAGAATTAATAATGGTCATTTGTTCGAACGAGCTAAAATACAAACTGGATGTCGGCATGGCGATAAAGTCTCGTGTAATCCCATGATCGAGCAATTGCTGCTATTAAATCACAAACGTGGCCAACAATCGCTGCTTTACTTCTCTGTAATTTTCAGCTATAAACATTTCCAATTACCAAACTCCATGGGAACAGAAGCAGAAAAGAAAAATTCTTTCGCGTTAATTATCCTTACAATTAAATCAAATAATTAATGTGCGCGGATTTACAAGGACGATTATGGTTTCGTTCGCACGCACGTAACATTCTGGTTGAACTTTGTGGAAGGTCGAGATAATTCTTCGCTTTTTGCCAGCGTGAATCGATAACAATGACGGCGGCCGGTCAATTTGAATAATTACGCGCCGGTGCAATCTCACGCGCTCGAACGTGAGCAATTGAACTCCTTTCAGGCGACGCGCGACCCGGGAAACCGATGTTTTCGCTTTACAGCTTTTTCATCGAGCGTGAGCGAGCCCCGACGTCGATTAATTGACCTGCAACTTTTACACACGTGACGAGTCACGCGACTTCGGGTCACTATCGAACCTCTGATACTTTTTAAACGGCTTTTAAACGGTTCACAAAAGTTCTTCTCATAAAAAGAGTAATTGGTTACTTCTTGCTGAATCTACAGTGTTGAATTCCTCGCACACATTAGATGTAGAAGTTAATAAAATGTTTATAGCATGCTACTTATGGGGTGGGCTTGAGTTGACGTGTAAAAAGGATCTTCATTTTCGTGCGAGAATTTATGTTTGAAGAGGATAAAGGTCAAATAGTGTCAAAATATAGGAATCTTAACTCAGTTCAGCATTATACAAAATGTCACAATTCTATCTATCTGTATATCTCCTTAACTCTAGAACGCGTACGTTATTCGATATTCCTTTAATAGAAACCCTATTGTTCATAACATTAATTATCTTCTCCAGCCTTTCGTTTCAATGATAATTTTCCTCGAATATTCCAAAATGTTAAATAGGACGCTTAAACAAGAAGGACGGAATATTTCTCCAATGATTTTCCATATATCGTAGCTTATAAAAATTGTCCTAATTACTCTCGGCCGATATAAACGGGGAAAGGAAGCGAGAAGATAGATGGAACGAGGGCAGCGCGAATCACGAAAATCAATCGTTCTACACGCGCGATATTACGTGAGATATTTGGTAACGAGCGCGGAGATCTCTCCAGCGATTTCAATGGCCTTGTGTAACGAGATTCGGTGAACATCCATAATTCGGTTATCAGAAGAGCACGCAAAGGAATTTCCAAAACGATGAACATCTACATCGTGCGCGAATTGTCCGAATAATATCGCGGACGTATCCTACGGTGAAACACGCGCGTAAAGGCCGCAATTGGAATTCGTGTTACTCTAATAATGCGATAATAAGATGACTGTGAACGTTTCTACATGTTGAAGATATCCACGTTATGGGGACGAAACGACGACTCGTTGTCGTGCACGACTCTGGCGAAACACGTCACCGGTAAGTTGCTTTTCGCGACAGAATATCCGGGTAATCGCTGACTGGCTACGTTTCCCGTCGTTTCTTTGGAGAAACGCGAGAGAAACGGGGACAGACGTTTTATATTTTATGGAACGTTTCACGTTGCTTGGAAGTTTCTGTTACCCGGCTGCAATACGTCGTCTATGGTGAAGGATTGGTAGGCAACGGAATAAATAAAACGAGAATTACTACTAGAGTAATTTGATAGTAATATATTTGACAAACGATTTATCCATACAATGATTACTGATTTCGGGAGATCAATGTCGATGTTAAAATTTTCGAAATATTTTTTGTATCTTATTCCCTTATTCTATCTTGTCTCTTATTTCTACAATTGCCCAATGTATTCCTTGTATCGATCATTCCCACAATTGACCAATCTGTCCTTTAAACTTCTCTTTCAATTTTGACTCTCAATGATAGACCACTCGTCTCTAAAAGAAATCCGAATTTTTATGTAACTATTATAATCTAACAGAGAATTTCGAAAAATTCAACATTTGAGCATCTTCACTTATAAAGCCACTTATCAAATAAATATATACTTCACTGAACAAAATAGTTATACTAGTTATAGTAAGACTGATTTAGTACGACTAAAATTATCAGATAATTCATGAGATTGTGATCCTAGTAGCGAAGATATTGACATTTTTAGTGAAGGGTTAAATCAACTCCACAAAGGAAGTAACTTATTCTTCGACCAATATATTCATTCTTTCAGACTTTATGTACGAACATAAAAAAGTTTCACACTCTAAATTGTTTTATTGTATATCATATATTTAGTTTATTATATTGTTCCGTAGGTAATTAGAATGACTAGAATAAGTTGCTACAATATATGTTAGAAATCCAGTCTAAGATTTCGCGAAACTTAAATATCATAAAAATATTCGCTATTTTAGGCCTGCCCGATCAATGGAGAGTTCGCCACCGATCAAAATTCTATATTTCAAGCACCAAAATCCCAAAGCAAACAGCGAATAGAGCAATCTGCTTTAACTGGTAAATTTGCAGCACGATTAGCAGAAGAACGCTTTGCTCGAGGTAAGCTCGGCTCAAAATTCCGAGGACAGATTGGTATCTGTTTGCCGTGGGGATGAAACATGAGCGTGAAGAGGAGTGCAACGAAGTGACGCGCGATCTGTCCACGTGATGAGTTGCGAGATGTAGGATGATGAACGCGTAAACGATGTCACAACTTTTTGACTTATGATAGAGTCGACAGAAGCTGTCCTCCGAACTTTGAGCTGCCTGGTGAAACCGCGGCCCTAAATAAATAACCATTGTGTGGGAAATATCACACGAAAGCGATTGAAACTGGTGAAATTTTAAGTAGAAGAATAGGGCGGAGGTTCAACAGGCTTCGGAGAAAATGAGCCTCGTGTCAAGCTCAACGAGCTGATCATAAGAAAACATGAGAAGCGGGTTGATAGGTAATTAGGTATGATATGGCACTTCTTAAGGCGTTTTATAGTATAGACAGCTCTTCGTATAGAGTCCAAATTACATCGCAAATACCTCGAACTATAGATATATTGTGAAGACTACAATGTACGTACATATTTATGACGCAGTTTAATTTACAAAATGGATATACTGACATTGACAACACTAATTAATGATAAAATGTAACAATTCGACTAATAAAGGTTATGTACTAACATATTTACTGCGTTATATTCAACTTATAATAATTACCGTACCAATTTTTAAAATAATGTAGACCATGGATTGAGAAAGACACGTTCCTCAAATTCTTTCAAAGAAAATTTTGAAAGCTTTGTCATAAATCACCAACGAATTTGATATTTCTCAAATACGAATCTCTCACATTTGGACAAATGAACCATAATGTTTAATTAAGAGATTGTCGCCAAGAATTTACACGGACATAATATCCTAGAAAATCCTCTTTAATCATGCCGTTCACACAAGTGCATCCTGCGAGCCAACCTCTACTATCCTTTCGCCTAAGGCTCGAGCTTATTGGGAAGCCCTATCAACGAATCCACTATCCAACTGAACTGTTTCCCTTTTCTTTGCTTTCTCATTCTTTTTTCTTTCCATTATCTCTCCATTTTAACACGATGCGTTAGGAAATTTCACGATGTAGATATAATACTATATCCGACTATATAGTGTTCGCTAATGCACTACATCCATGTTATTCCTTCAACAAGCTAAAATGATCATCCTTGAGATATCGCGGCGAATATTGGCGATACACGCTAAGTATAACCATTACTTTCAACAGAGGACATAGTAATACTTGACTCGACCTGCGTCTAGAAGCTTTGCCTTGTGCTTAATCTCCGCTGTTTATGGCTGTCTCGTAAATGGCTTGTTCTATCGCAGAACGCGTAATAAATAGCCGCGTAATCTCGAAACCTTAAAAAGTAATATCCCCACCGAGGGAAGATATCGAGGACCGCTAGCGGTTCCGTCCGGCGTCGAAACTCAGGTGACGAATCGACCCGACACATATTTCCGACGCGAGCCTCCAAAACATACGACGAGCTTGGCTCTGGAAAAACTTTCCCCGACAGACTTAGTTGCATCCAACTTCTATAACTTCATCGCGCGACAAGGGAAACGCAATTCGTACGTATACAACGTCCGCGAAGTTTTGCGACCTGGCAATTTCCACGCGTCTCTATTTTTTGCACCGGCTCCACGGAGCGTTAAATCTTCGCGAGAAACGCGTCCCAGAGCTCTTGCGATTTCCAAGACTAGCAAATTGTTCGTTCCTTTTGGAGACCCTCTGTTGGTCGACATGAACGAAACAAATTGCGATGACAGGATCGAATTCGTGTTTCCGTGGATAAATCAGAGTTTGTTTAGTATAGGGTGTTTAGATATTGTGGATTAAATGAAATATAGCATAACAAAGAGAAAAGCGAAGAAGCAACATTTCCTGACCAATAAGATATGAGCTGTTGAGAAGCCACATCAGCCCTATAAATTGAGAGATAAATAAAAGTGATGATATTACAAACACTATTTTTTGCATTAGAATTTACCACTATAAGAGCCTCTCTTTTTGGATTTACTTTTTATAATCACAATTTCATTTTAATAGAATTTACTAATGTGAATTGACAAACGCCTACCTAAGAACAATCCTTTCAACACGCACCATTTTCTTGATGATATCAGAATATCTCGAAACCATCAAAACGTAAAATCACCGTAACGTAATCTCTGAATTCGGTAATACTCAGCACTATGTTGCTTCGTTTTGTATCTCGATCCTATCAATTTTCTATTCAAAACTTAAGAAAAGTTCCACATAGACGTTGCAAACGTCGTTGCAAACGGGTTGCATATCTATAAGCGTACCAAACCAGCATCTTCTAAACTTTATTAAAAAGGATAAAACCATACGTACATTAAATAAGAAACATGTTCTTTTCAACATCCTTTATTACTCTCTGTTCAATCCAAGTCAGAGTTTGG
Organism: Bombus vancouverensis nearcticus; assembly: GCF_051014615.1. Taxonomy (NCBI): domain Eukaryota; kingdom Metazoa; phylum Arthropoda; class Insecta; order Hymenoptera; family Apidae; genus Bombus; species Bombus vancouverensis. Next base: position 2,837,731 of record NC_134924.1, read on the forward strand.
AAACTTTCTATACATGTATATAGCTTATATATCGTCGACGTCAAGAAACAAGCTGAATACCAAACTAAGACGAAGGCAATCGTGCGACGTTCGTCTTGTTTCCGGTTAGAAGTCAGCCAGAACCGATGCACGGCTTAATACGACGCTGTGAACCGAGTCAAAGCGGGAAGTTGTCTTTGAGCGGACGCGCGTCCAACTGCGTCCACCACTGGCGTTACGATGAATATGTAACGCGCGGCAGAACTTCCGCTGGATCGTTCGACGCCGATTAAAGTGGAAAACACTGATCGATTCGCGGGATCTTAATTAACCCTGAACGGACGGGTCGGGTCAAAGTGAATCTGGCTACTTCTTTTGAAGCGATGTTCAGGGAAACTTGTTTACCTTGGACTAGATAGGTTGTTGAACTCTCCGGGGGAATAATTTAAGCGAAGAATATACATAAAAACTTTTCGAGGTCTGCGATTATTAAAAAATCAGGGGGCGAATTTAAAAAAGAAAGAGGAAAAGGAAATAGGAAAGGTAAATGTGTGTATATGCGAGAGCACATGTACAGCTGTGAGAAGTGCATGAATCAATGAAAATTCAGGTAATAGCCAAAGGTCAGCGATGCAGTTAACAGACAAATCGAATGTTTTAAACTTTAAACCACCGAGATTAAGAGTTGTGCAGCTAAAATATTACTGTTACTTTATTCACTGCAGCTTTGTTTTATATAACAATAGAACGGAACTTCGTTTATATGAATCCCATTTATTCCGACCGAAATTTTGGTTGTTAACGGATTAAATGAAATTCTACTGGTCCATCTACAATCCAGTTACCTAACTGTAAACGTAAATTCCTACTATATGAACAAAAAATCCATAGGTATTGGAAAATATCAATTGACTCTACTTATACGAACTCTAATTATACGTACGTGTAAACTATTTATTTCCCGACAAGTGCATATAAAACGAAGTTCTATTATCTTTTATATCTTATATAGTCTATCATTTATTATTTAATATATAATAAAGATCAAGTCCTGAAACAACAAAAAAGCACTGTGACGGATAGCGTTACGGTTCTAGTATATATCTGAACCTGCAATGAACATTCAATGGACCGTTCCATTTAGTTGCTATTGAATTTTGACGAGCAACTCGTTAATTGCTTTGTCGTGCTAGAAAAACGAAAGGTTAACGAAACGGACCAGTTATATGCGATCGGATTATACAGTGAAAGTATATTACTGTACCATGATAGTCGACTCCAAGCATCTTATAGATGAGTTAATGCGAGCCTGAAGTCTACTTGACAATTTTCTTGACATTTTATCACCCGGGCTCGTGTATCAAAGCTCGAGAAGTTTCACGTATCGAACGAACGTCGAAATTTTGTAGGGAATTGGGTTGTCGCGATCCCATTACCTCTAGGGTGAACCCACTCTATGCAAAATCGGAGCTGCAGAGAATGGTCTTTTCTTTCGACGAGCAATTTCAAATAACGACGTTACCCTGGCGTCTCACCTACCAAATGAAGTCCGATGCGACAACGACGAGATTATCGGACGATGCTGCTGGAATATCAAGTAAGAAGCAACAATCGAATTCATCCCTTGGAAGATTTCCCGCAGATACAACCTCTATCTCTCGACAGGAAATAATGCTTTCTTTTGGAACGACAATCTTTTGGAAAAGAACGCGGCTTCCTCTTTGATTTGTTTATGTCAAAATATTCGAATCTTACAAATATACATTAATGGAAAACAGTATGGACACAGACTAGCTTCTTTTTTGTAAAACACTGTGTAAGATTGCAAAAAGACGCGATCTTTATTTAATTCTCCTCAAGAACATCATTTTTGAGCGTTAAAAGTAAATGGTTATGACACAGATCTCGGTTTCTGAAACGAATACGCGTCATTCCGAATAATTGTTATGAACAGGTGGAATTTCTCTAAATTAAAAATATATCTTATATATAGTCATATATCCTACATCTTTTCTTTATCAATCTATAGGTGAAGTCCTGTATCTTAACGCATTACTATTATTGTTAACGATTATTATACGCGTTATTATTATTAACTTATAAACTTGTTCCAGAATAGACTCCCGCATCAAATTTGAAATAATCGAAATCTTATATGTTGCTAAGAACAGTCCATTCTATATCTCGTATTATTTAGCTTTATCGTGAAGCTGCTTAACGATGATGAATTTTTATGTTATATTTAAGCTTCAAACTGAAAAGCGATATTTTACAAGTAAATTAGATAAAGTATCGTAAATTTATATAGGATTTACATAAAAATCTGGTCTGTGCCAATATACCTTCCCTTCATCGCTGTACATATTTAATTCCATTAATTTAATTAATGTATTTAATTTAATGTATTTAATCCAATGTATTTAATGATGGCTTTTTGGTTTTATTGCGCTAAGAGTTTAATGATCGAACTATTGGACGCTTCACGTGAGGTAGAGAGTATGGTGGATCTCGAAGTACTTGTATCGAGAAGTTACTCGAGCGGAGAAGGAAGATAACCTATAGCATTAAGGACATAGACCATTACGTTCGAGACAGAAGGCAATGCGGGTATGAAACATGAGTATTTATGCCTCTAGCGATACAGCACGCGTTCTGAGTTGTTCGAATACACAGAACGTCGGTAAAAATGGCTTTGATATTTTGTGAAGTTACGATATTCACGAAATAGTTCGAATCAATCATTCCGCTGAAAAACGCGGAAATTTGTTTTCACGTTTGTGAAGGACGTTCAATGTATCTTCTTCCTATCTTAATATAAAAGTGGCATCTATAAATTGCATATCGATATACTTTTCACACAACCTGCGTAAGGCGTATATTTGTTATTCATTATGCGAAATTTTCCTTCTCATATTTCCTTTTAAAGTTCTATCATTTATTCAGATATTTGGTAAGTGACATAATGGAATGTTCCCTTATAAAAGGACATCTGCTTAAACGTAGGTAAGTACATGGTACATTTGAAATTCAAGGATAAACGAACATCAGCCACTCAGAAGCCAAACTGATCAACACTCCGCACTTCTTATTAATTTCCTAATTTCCTTAAATAAGTAGATAATTCATATCCAATTTTCAAAAACAAACGACGTACTCCCATAAGATTTATTCGTCACATCAGGATAACATAAATCGTAAGGTAAACTTAAAAAAAAAAAAGAAAAAAAACAGTGTTTGTAACGATCATCGCTTTTTCATACATTCTGTTTACAAAGTTGATCAATATAACTTTTGAGTAGGTCACGTATACAAACACGACTTTCGTATTCCGAGAGCGATTAGTAAACATCGACTTGTCCCGGGAATGCGTCGCAATTCACGAACCAAACATAACATTCAATATCGAGCTATTTATGTATTGTACTCACTGTCCTTTACGCAAAAGGCGCCGATAATCCAGAGTGGGAAGAGTGGCACGATGAACACGTTCCAGTGTCTTGCGTTCGTGTTGCACCGTAGACTCCTCCCGACGTGCAGCCTAAGGTAAATCATGATCGTTCCACGTGAACTCTCCGCGGCTCGATCATAGCAACCGATTGTCAAGCATCATCATCCACCAATTCCACCGACACCGTATGTTTCTTCGAATTAATCGAGATCGAAGGATCTCTGCCTTGACTCGCCTTCACGGAGACTGTCTTCCTGTATCCTCGTCCTGCGTGTCTTTCACACACTGTTCCCACATCTTCTTCAGTGTAACATGGAGTAACAATTAACCGACACGACGATCGAAATTAATCGACACTAACGATAGATCGCAATCGAACACGAAAACGCGACGCAGAATAGGAAAGAAGCACACTAGAAAAATCACTTTAAACTCCGTCAGATGCAACTACGTAGAGGTTTCGTGACGGGTTAGGAAGCCACGCAAGTGGTTAGAACACGCGTGATCATTGTCGAAACGATAATAACATCACTCACGGTGCAACGATCGCACGCGATTGTTCGACACGTTTCTCTCCCGGTCTTTCTCTCGATTTCATATCACACTACTTTATAACTTCTTTAACATTAATTAACTTCCGACTTCCCAACTTTTCCGCGCGAATTATTCCGTTTACGTTATATGTAGATGTACACGTCACGTTCCCGATGAAAATTCACGTTCGATAAATATGATTTTGACTGTCGACCGGGAACGATGTAATGCGCGCCACTCGCACTTGGCGAGATTTCGCTGTTCCACACTGTATCAGCAACACCGAGCCGTGCGGTGCACACCACTACGCTAAGCTGCCACGGCCGACGTTAGCGTCGCCACTGTCGCTCTGCCTGCCACCACTACTCCAGCTTCCCCTTCCACCGCTACTCGCGCCCCACTTCTGCGCGCTACCCCTACCATAGAACCAGCCAGCTCGCTATGACACTAGTACCACCACCACGGCAGCGAAGCCAGCTGCCGACGTCGACGTCGTGGATCGTCGCCGTTGCTGCCGTCGTCTACGTCGTCCTCCTGCTCCGCGATGTCGTTGCCACAGTCGTGGTACTACGTCGATCGAAAAGAGCCTGCGTTGTACGCGCCCGCGCACATGCTTTACCTCGCATGCGTATTGAACGCACGGTTTCTCTCACTTTCTCCGTTGCATAGTTTCGTTGATAGGGCTGTCCCATTCGCACTCTCCGCTCGTCTTTCGCTCTTTCGTTTGCTTCTCTCGTCTCTACTCGCGCAGTATCGCGTATCAAGACTAGCCGAGAGGGTCTCTTGGAAAAAGAAAAGCGGCACCCGTGAATGGAGATGAATGAAGAGGGGAATTTATGTTAATTTCGAGTATCGCACCGCGGCACGATTTGAATATAAGTTAGGCGCGACGCTAGTTGATTGTAGAGGGAATCGAGCGGAACCGGAACTGCGCGCTCTTTCCCCGTTTTTTTTGAGCCTCATGTTCTTTGTTCCTTTACGTGTATTCTTTATTCTCGCTTTTGGTTCTGTTTCTTTACTGCGTGACGATTGCATAGTATCTAACAAAGGAGGTAGGGCCGAATGGATTCCTTCTATACGTAGATTTTTTAAGATACAAGAATATTCGTTGGGTATTATTAGCTTCGAATGATTCATTCATGATCTGTCAAGTGTTGTGTAACGAGGTTGATCCTCTTTGTTACTTGAATATCAGATATGTATCTGTAAAAAAGAAGGATAATTCGTTACACGAGAGAATTACTATTGATTTCCGCTATTTAGGTCATAGTTCTATAACGTATATATAGATACTATTAATTTCAATAATACGTGCATTTGTGGTTTGTAATAGCCACGTAATGGACTCGCTAATGGCGCTAATCGCATGAACTGCATCTTTTGTCGTGTTTCTTTAATCAATATTCTCGTCCATCATCATCCCCCTTCCGACATTTCTCTCTGTCCCGGTCCTTTTCGTCATTCTCTCTGGGCAATCGTTTTCCTTTCCGCCTTCTCCTTCGTCTTCTGGTTCCCTGACTAAATTCGTTCGAGACTGATGGAAGAAGTTTCTGCAACAAGGCTACTGCACGCGCACTTGTAAGAATGTGAACCGGAAAACGTGGATCGGCGAGGAAACAGGGGTTGGTTTGAAAGGGTGAGTTACAGAACGGGCAATGTGGCTCTCGAAGACGGAATTCCTGTTAATTCTAAATAAAGCGACATTTTTCTCTGTAATGTTCGAATAGAAGTGCGAATCGAATTGGTTAATTATATTGGGAATTGAATACAAATTCCTTCGTGTTTCTCCGGTGTTGTTCCTTCTTTTTTCTTCTTCTCCTTCTTCTGTCAGTTCTTTTTTTTAACAATTACGAACGTTCTCGTTCCATCGTCGTCCAGGCGTGCTTGTTTCCATTCCCCTTTGCATACTTTCGCCTTTTTTCCGCTCTCGCCCGTTCTCCACCCTTATCTTGCCCTGTAACCCCCGTCGAACCAGCCATAGCCCTTCCTTTCCCTTTATCGCGGCGCAGAAGCCGGGTCTTTGTACCGGTGCTCGCACTGGAATGCAAAAATTTTCAGAGAGACGAGAAGATATTGAAGAATCATGAATAGAAATGACAAAGGTTTGCGTTTATATTAATTCCAGATATAGATGTCCAGACCTCTTCTAGCTCACTGCTCTGCTTTTCTGGTGCAATGTTGAATAGAGACACAGTTGACAGTGTTTAATTACATAACGAAACAAATTCAGTCATTTCCCTGTGATTTCGGTGCTCCTTCGTAACTGGTTACGGGTTTTCTTCCTTCAGGCCCGATTCTCTGGTGGCCTCTTTGCTACATTAATCGTATTTTTACCCGGTTTCCAGCTTCCTCCCTTCTTTCTTTCTCCAACTCTCTCCGTTTCCTGCTTTTTTTCTTCTAAATTAGTTTGCTTAATCCATCCGTGGGCTTCGACCCGTTTTCCCGTGGATCTCGTCTTAAATTTTCTTCGTGGAAAGTCTCTTTGCTTTTCTTTTGGTCGAACGTTCTTTTTCCTTTTTTCTTCGTTCTAAATTTTTTCTGTCGTCGTCGCTAAACTTATCGGAAGAGAAAATAGAGAGATCCAGAGAGAGGGTGTGGACAAGCGTGTATCGGTGAGAAAAGAAAGAATGAGAAAAGAGAGGGCGAAAGAAAAATTACTGATACAAGGGGAATAGAATTTGATGGACCAGAGATAGTTTGGACTCTCCCCAGGTAAAAAAACCATAAACAAACGTGTTTAATTATAGCAGGACCCTGTTTTGGTTCATCCACTTTTCCCTTTCCTACCCCTATTAACTGGTCGTCTGCTCAGTTTCGTCGTGGTACACGGTTTTATGCTTTCGTTCAGACCTCACGGTCACTTCGTCCTCTTTTTCTTCGTTGCTTTCACGATATTTTCTCTCTGTCTGGTCACTTTATCATTTTTGTCCATCGTTATCTCTTCCTCTTTCCTTTTTCTTCCTTTCGCTGGCCCCTTTATTTTTCCTCCGTAAGAATGGGTTCTCTATAAATTATTCGAAACAATGCTGGAAAAATACCTTTGAAATTTGCTTTAACGTCACTGTGTACGCTCGCACCCTTTCGCTCTCGTTGCTCTGAGACAACCCCTCGACTTCCTGGTCACGTTTTACGGTGTTTAACTACGACTACTGATTTTCAGCGTCCATTTTCCCCGTCCTTCTTACCATTTTCATCATTTTCGCCTCGTTTCCTCGTCTTTGTTTTTCTCTTTTCTAATTTGGTAAAGGCCAACGATGCATTAACGCAAAGTTTCATTTATAATTTCTTTTTAGTCAGTTCATATTATTCAATTCCATTGAATCCACAGTACGCATCCAAAAATTTGTTCAACAATTTTATGAAATTTGGTGGAATCAAAGTATGTTTTATTGTACTGCAATAAACTTTTTTTCAAATTATAGAACTTCATTTTATTCCTCCAATTTGTGGGCTTTTGCAGTATATCTATTACTCTAATGTTTTAACATGTTTTTAATATCTTTTCAAAACAATAATTTATGTTTTCATAATAATGTTTTAGTGACGCTAGTAATACTTGTACGACTATTATTTTAGTACTATAGTATTTTAAGGTATTTTTAAATTTCACCTTTGCCTGTTCTTGCAAATAAATGCAGTAGCTCGAAATATCGTTGGCGAAATGCGCTTTGAAGGATAGAGGAGGAATGTATCGGAAAATCACCAGTGAAAACGAGACCTACACACAGCGTAATCATAATCCCAATGACGACTCGAGATCAGACGTATGACTTGGTGAATGAGTTAATGAGAACGTTGCATCGAAAGATGAATACCCCTCCCTTTCCATTTCTCTTCTCTCTTCCACTAATACTCGCGAGGCTTTAGGGAAATTTGCTTCATCAGATATTGCTGCGTACTATTCACGGGAGTTATGGTTCTCGAGTTTCGAAACCGATTTAAAAGTACACCTATCGTGATTGCGTTGCATAATATATGATATACTAATGTATTATAGAATAATGTATATATAGTACATATTATAATATCATATTTATCGATTCCTATATACAATATTATAATATCTTATTTAAATTGTTGTATATAATTGAGTATATAAAGAAATTAAAAAGAAATGTAATTAATAAATTGGTAGTATTCGGTAGAAATAAATATATACATATAGAATGATATTAACAATACATATAATATACTATGCGGAAGAATAATTTTAAATTAGATTGAAAAATATAAAGTATGCTACTGAATACGTGTTTTGTGATAAATCGCAAGCATTCGTTATAATGATATAGTTGATATCGTAGTGAATGCTCAAGGAAACTTTTGCAACTTTATATAAGGAAAAGCGTTTAAAAGAGAATCGTGTTATGTTAAGCTTCGTGAGACCCAATGAATGTTTATTTTGAATGAAACTTGGAGAATTTACTCGATTGCGTTCGTTTCCTTCGGAATACCCGCTTACACGGCCAGGAAAAGGATTTCCTTTAATTTTGACTATGGCCACATTTGCATTGCGATTTCCTTGGAACAACAAGCGATGCTGTCCAATTACGCGGAGTGAAGCACGCCAATTTTTTTCCATTCCACTTTCCCTTTATTTCTTTTCTTCTAGAAACTTTCTAACGTCATAATTCTTAATTCATACATATTTTGCTTCTTAAGAAATAATTTTCACGCTTCCGTAAAATTTTTGAACACTAAAGTGAAAAGTGTAAGGGAAAGGATGAAAAAAATTGTTATCGTAAATTTGATGAAGACTTTTTCTTTGGCTATACTTTTCCTTGTTATATATACGACAACATTCACGTATTTTCTCCTTTTTTCATAATTCATCGGAAACTTCTCCCTGACGTATATGTCATTCGAACAGAACGAAAAAATCCACTCGAAAGAGAGGTAACACACGATCGAACACCAACTAAAAAACAAAAAAAAAAAGAAAAAAGAGGAACACTGTTGAATTTTGAATTTTCGCGTGTTTATGTTGCGACTCAAATATCGACAAAAATTGAAGCACTTTAGGGAGAAAAAAACGAGATGCCCCGAGGTGAAAGCAGAAAAAAAGAGGAGAGGGTTAAACATGACATGTGTTTTTATTCGATCACCTTTGCAGGATCTCACTTCAATTTTTATGTGATCACTTGCCCGTGTCCCTTTCTGCGCTCGACCCTCTTTTTGTCGTCTTTTTATCTCGCCTCTGCCGTAGCTGGAAATTTTATCGATAAAGAATTCCTCGTCTAACACAGAATCCAAGTAAAAAAAAAGAATTGAAAATAAAAATACAGACGAATTGAAACGAGTAATTCGATACGAACAATAATTCTTTTGTGAATGTCGAATTTTGCCGAAATAATTGTTGAGGTGTAGAATAAATTTATTCCCGGTTTGGAAAGGAAACTACAGAAAGCATTTTATGATCTTTATCCCATCGAAAAATTTATTGCCTTTTACGAACCATTTTATCAGGTGATAGAAAATAAAACTTGTTCGTTCGTGTTGTTTTTTTAAACATTTGCTGTATCGTCATTCTTTGTTTCTCTTGGTTTCACCTCAATAGCATATCTTCCCCGCGGTGAAACTTAAACCGTAACTCATGCATACAAAAAGTGGCCCATGGAGCAAGAAAAGAACGCGGGTCGGTGCAAAAAGGATTTGCTTCATTTCCGCTATTCCTGCATTTACATTTCACTATTATTTCAACGTCAACAGGATTAATACCGGGTCTATTAAAGAGGTTGGGTAAATAAAAGTAATTTTTTTTAAAAACACGAACTTTCAACAAAAGAGAGAAAGAAAAAGAGAGCCAACCGGTAGAAACGACGATAATTTCCAGCAGAAAACGAGTTCGTCTCTTTCACGTTCAATTTATCGTTATACGAGTTTGCATACACTCGAAATTGTTCGTCATTCACTTGAATCATTTAGGACGAGGGATATAATTTTTAAATAACTTTATACTCAGAGGATCACGTTGATTCGATGACCTTATAGAATAAACCTAAATTCCAAATTTTATTATATTAACCTATTAATGACACAATAGTTTCTTCATCTCTGGATCCCAAATTGTTTCATTATTATTTAAAAATGCCTCCTGAAAATATAATAAAATTAATGAATTAAAATGAATTGATTTGAAATTGATTTATTTCTATTAGCTCTTAATTTTATGATTACAAAAACATTTTTCTAAAGAGTAACCTAGTGAAGAAGTGAAAGAACATTTTTCTAAACAAATCAGAAGGTAAAGTGAGGAAATTCTTGTCTCGAAGAAATAATACTTGATCCACTATCTAATCGACAAATTTCATAAAAACCGCTGAAGTTGAGAGTTAACGTTTGAAGGTACACGTGTGATCGTTACAAAAATTCTTCTCGTACGTCAGCGCGTTACCATCCCAGTTCGCGCTGTAGTTGTTGTCAAGGATCGCGTCTATTTTTCCAAGGACTTTGTCGAAAAATGATGCTTCTTGTCCCGATACTACAAGCTCGACGGATGAAACCGACGAATAGAAGGACGAAATTTTGTTTTGTAAAATTTTGAAATTTATTTTGTATAGAATTTCGTTTCCTGAATCTTTTTTTTAGTCGAACGAAATTTAAAGAAAATTTCAATCGAATTTAATTCAATCAAATTGTTAGGGAAGTGATACATTTACACTGTACATGAGAGTGTGTGTGTAAGGGTTAGAGGGCGTCAAGGACTCAGTGGAAACAAAAGACTGTTGTCAGATGTTAGAAGAAAAACAATAGACAACGTTAGATCAGAAGGACGGTTTCAAGGTGGGACGACCGAAAGGTCAGAGTGTGCGAGTCGAAAAGTGTGTGTGTTGCGAGAGTCAGAGCTAATCGAGTCGTCGAAGAGTAGAGTCGTTAGAGTTAATCGAGACACCGAAGAGTAGAGTCCGTTGCCGTTGGAAATACATAAACAAATATAGGAGAAGAAGAGAGGAATATAGATGTATAACTGTTGTATGGGAAATATAGCCAATAATTTGTATTCCCAAATCCTCGAATTTCCTTAACACAAATTTAAAGAAAAGTCAATCGAAATCGAGTGTCAGATAAATATATTAGAAAATTGTTACACGACGATACTTGATCATGTCTAACTCAATTTTGCGAATTTCACTGCAGCAAGATTCAAAGACATTCATCGCAAAGGCTTGACGATGATAAATTTCAAGGAGAGTTTTTAATTTCATATCTATATTGGAAAATTCGCTGCGTACATTACGGTATTCAACTTTAATCTTCCTCTTACTTAGTAACATAAAAAATGCAACGTGAAGAAGAACTAAAAAGTTTTTCTCTTTCTAACATTTTCCTTCACCTTCCCCCTTTTTTTGTAAATTAATACACGCTGGAGATATGCGACGAAATTAATTACGTGGTTTAAAAATTAATACATTCACGCCTGATTATTCAATCTTCTATTGAATCAAAGAATCGGTATGAATAGAGTGTACAAAGAATATACGAAAAGCGACTAGTTTCACAGCTACCCTTTGACTGGTCAAGAAAGAGCTATTTAGCGTATTGTTTGAATAAACAAATATTTGAACAGATGAATATTTTCGCATCGTGAAATAATACTCGCCGGTTTCAAATAAAGCATTCAGACGTTTGACGTGACGTTAAATTTTAATGAATAGCGGTCGAACGACGGCTCGTTCGCGATTCTAATTTCCAGCCAGAAGCGAACAGAATGCGAAACTAGTTCTCTTCTTAATTATTCGCAATAACATTAATTAAATTTGATTCAATGGCCGGAGGAAAGAGGTGGTGATAGCGGTAGAACGTGATTTGTCGAACGGAATGAAACTCCCTGGAAGACCTCGCGGATTAAGTTTTTCAGTAATTTCTCTTTCCCCTAACGAGAAACGATGGAGACTGTCCAAACAATAAGTTTTGTCGTATTTTATAACATAATACATCTTCCCTCGTGTGTCCGTCTGTTTCGTTAAAATCAACGTCTACGTGCTTGTCTACGTGCGTGAAGAAAGAAAACATGTGTGGATGTGCGGTGAAAATAGGAGGAAAAAATAGCGCACGTGAGTTTGGTCGCGCGGCGAATGGAACGAAAATACCCGAATGTGGTAATACGCTGCACGGGAATATAATTTCAGTAGAAAACGGCCCGTCAAAATCACACTCCCGCCTAGAACGCCAGGATTCGGTGTAATTTTATTTGAAACTGTGGAATGTCGAAACGAAACACGCGAAGCGAACTATTTACGTTGCATCGGCGTCAAATAAACGTGGAACCAAAAATTTGGAGACTCTTGGGTATGGTGCCAGGAACAAAACTATCGCCGTGGCGTTGCGACAAACAATTTGCCTCATCGGATTCTATTCGCTTGCAAATTTTCTCCATTGTCGTGTTGCTTTAAGGTTTAATATATTTTCTTCTTGCACATGTTGGAAGTAACTATGCCGACTAGATGAACATTGGAATGTGGTTATCGCGATGACCATTCTGCCTTTTATACTTGCTTATCTCATTGCTTTGACAAACTAATTATTATTAGTCTTACAATTAGAATTTCAATGGTAGATGAGCACTTTTTTGTTTTGTTTGAACTGGTGTTGCGTGTATAACGTTTCACAAAAATTTGTGCATAAAATTTTACCGTTATGTCTATTCTTTCTTGGATTATAATTTACGTGAAGTATAGCAGGAAAATTCTCTTTGTAACCGTTTAAAATCATTATTGCGTTGTAACCTAATATGAGTTTATTATGCATAGAATTTTAAATAAAATACGATTTTCCAAAATTATGCAAAGTAATAAATTCTCTTTGTAGACATCTAAATTCATTATTTCTCTGTAATTTGAAATTAGTTCATTATGCGTGAAGTTTTGAACGGAAGCATCTTTTGAAAATTATGTACAGGACGATTGATTATTCATTCTTCACATTTACATAGTACATGCCGACACATTCGTTGCCGGATAACGAATTTACCGTGGAAGTAACAGGAAGAATAATTAAATATGGCTTTATGAAAGAGTACTTAATATTAACGTCTGTTAAAAATTAACAGTTATATTCACGCAAAATCAAAGTGCTTAACATTACGGATAATGTTAAATGCCCTCAAAGATTGATAAACAACAAAGTAAGAGTTTCACTTTGAAAAAATCAAGGCAAATTGAAACGAGGCATATCGTCTCTATCACGTACAAAAATTTCAGGAAGCATGTTAAGAAGAGGAAAATTGTAAAAAGATCGTGGCAACATGAAGGATCGAAGAACGGGTACAGTTTATCCAGGAAAGAAGAGAAGACAAACAGGCATAGTTAGAAAGTTTATCGAGATCTCGAACGATTCAACGCGAGTCGAACAGCCACCGACGAACTTTCGGAATGGCCTGATTCTATGAAAAACTTTCGAAGAAGCTGCGGTGAATGGAGGTTATTAAGGAGCAGCAGCATCGTCGACAAACGTCCCAGCTGTTATGTCCCGTTTCTCAAGAAAATTCGCCTTTCCACGTGGAATTCTTGACGAATTTGAGTCGAACTTTGACTAGAGGAAACCGGGACACGTGCTTTCCCGCGATTAACTCTCTCGACTACAAAATCGTTGGTTCCATAGCGTATCCGGGTCGTAAATTCCGCGTGCTTGAATCGAAATGCATTAAGCCGACTTTTAATTTCCGAGATACAGGCTGCTGCGATATTAACCCGCTGGCTTGGTCATCTTTTAGGCAGAAAGGGTTAATTACGAAATTAAAAATTAACAGAGACAAGTCAATTTCAGTGTGAAAATGTAAATACACGCAAGTATTTGAATATATCTGTGAACACATTTTATGCATATATTACGCGTGTTACACGATACATCTTGAAATTTCATTAGCATTATTACGAAACTTGACTAACACGATCATTGCTCAAGTTTGATACAAATCACACTGTAAATTTGCAACAGCTACATTTTACGAATTTTTTACATTTTAGAATCGATAATTGTTACAAATGTGGAATAACAATATAATTAGTCACTGATATGGATATTGCTTTGATAAAATATACAATGCTTCACAGAGAACACGGTTCAAATTTTGTTCGGGAAAACAACATTTCATATATAGCAACTTAATAAATTTGCACATCTAATTTTTGCTTATATATATTAGCTATAATTTTCGTTATCTATATATAACATAACGTACACATTTACACGTCACAGTTCCGTTGCACGAACGTTAAACCTTAGTTGTCTTGATTGTGAGTAAAAGAAAAGAGAATTACATTCGATTATCGCAGAGACCTGGTTATGGCCACGCGAAATACGTTGCAGCTGACCAGCTCATTACCTTTGGAAACATGACGAATTACCGCGTGAAGGGTAATTACGGATGATGAATCATCGTCTTAATCGCTTTCGGTGGCAACATCGAGATTAGTGTGTGTGCGTGTGTGTCTCAGTTAATAACAATTTTGACCGAAGAAGCATTGTTTCTCTCGTACAGCACCTAAGTACACACAAAACGAATCCCAGCGAATATCGTAATAATTAATACGATTAAAATATTAATTTCGCTGACTAGGCGCTAATGCTAGCTGTTCGTGAAACTTACAGCAGGTTTTCGTGAATTATCGTACTATAAATCTCGACAATAGCTTGTTACAGTGCTTTATCTTTTATCTTTAATCGAGATAAGGAAGGAAATTATATATAATATATATATGTCGGAGATGAAAGGAAAACCGGAGCCTTCCCTTTGCAATTTTGAGGAAGCCTTCTAATGCTTTAGCCTAGATTTTATCATAACTGTAATTAAGCAATTGTCATTTGTAATTGTTTGATATTTGTGAAAGCGAAAGTGGGTTCGAGGTGACAACTGGTCGCCGAACGTAGCCACGGTCGCGGGATAAACGTTTTGCCTGACGAAGGTGTGGATCGGTTGTATTGTTCTCCCTAGAAATCACATAGAATTGTACTTTAGAGATGTCGATATAATGGGACACACGTTGTATTAGGAATCAATCTCCAGACAGAAACTGCCTAGCAACGGCGTTTGGATCTTTCTCGATGTTTCCAAAGAGTATACAACAAACTTTTGACAGAAATTGCCTAACAACAACGATTGGAACCTTCTCGATGCCTCCAGCGAGCATATAAGAAACAAATGCAGTCGTATAGCGAAAAAGATTTTCATCAGGTATTCATTCGTGTGATCGCCTTGGAAAGTGATACATCGAGCAATTTACCGAGTGTCTCAGCAATCGTATTTTTGTGTTTAAAATTATTCTACGCATAGTAAAGAGTTATCCCGTTGACCGTGGATTCGTTTGAACCCCGGAACATTGTTAATAGCGTTAATTAAATTCATTATTCGTAAAACCTATCAATCGTTAATCTCATTATTCGTTAAATTTATTATTCGTAAGACATATTATTCGTTCCTCTTATTGTTCTTTAAACTTATTATTCTTTAATCTAATTATTAGTTAAACTTATCGTTTGTTAATCTTATCATTTATTAAACTCATTATTCATAATATTTTGTAAAATCTTGTTTATTCGCGTAAATATATTCTCTGTTTCGTAAAACAATGGCTAATTCAAACGAAAAATCATTACGCGCCTTAAATCCTAATGATAACCCGACATATATATATGGAATATATATATATAATAGAAATATATATATATTTATAAATATAAATACAGTGGAAAGAAGAGAAAGGATGGGAAAGAAGTATTCAAAAGTAATCGAACATTCTCGAGCGATTGATACGAGGAATGGTACAACGGCGAAGAATCGTACGAAGGTTGGGAAAGAAGGTGCATTCGTAACTATGAAAAATGACCGCAACTCCATGTCAGAACTAACAATAAATCTGGAGAAATATCACGTAAATTCTCGCCATATCGTAGCAGTGACATTGAAAAACGGTATATTCCATTTATTAGGCAGTCGCGAATGCACCGTTGAATAAATTCATCTTTTAGAAGATTGCTCGACACCTGTAATTATAGGTTTATTGTACAACCACGGACGATGTGAAATTTATGAACGTAAATTTTGTTTGGCACAGAGTCGCACAGAATATTAATGAACAGGGCGGAGAGTTAGGCGTTTAAAACACGTTGCAGTATGCGAAGTATGAATTACCAGTAAGATATTACTATGAAAATACGATATCGAAGCTAAAGTTTCAGTTAAATGGATGATCTGTAAACGTGACGAGGTATTAGTGAATTCAATTCCGAAGTTCGTGTGACACTAACCCTTCGTATATGGTATGTTTTGCGTTTATGTTTCGTATTTACAGGGATGAAGGTTCTGAGCAGCTTTGATTGAAATACCAAGTTTCCAGCGTGAGTTTACGGGGAATTTTGGTATCTCGAAATCGTTTAGAACTTTCGAAATCTCCTCTCTCTCTCTGTGCTGTATTGGAGTCCTACAAGAACTCTTTGTGTTTATCAAAATATTCGACATTCTCCTTTTCATTGAATTCCCTGAGACTTTCCCCGCTCGGAATTCTCCGATTTCTTCGAGTTCTCCGAAAATGCTACAACCTTCCTGAACCACCTTAAAACTTTTTCGAGTCTTCGAACTCGTTGGACTATCGAATTTCCCAGTAATTCGTTGAACTCTCCGAATGTTCAAATTTTTTGGAAATAATTTGCAACGCTTGAACTTTTCGAAATATTCGGATTTTCCTGGAACCTTTAAATCTTTGAGGACACTCGGAATGTACCGTGTAACGTTTGAAGTCGAGGAAACTCCTCGAGTGTTCTGTAATGTTCGAACAGTTTGAAACTTTGCGGAAGTTTCGACGCTTCCAAACCCTCAGGAAATTCCATCGATCTCCAACCGTTTCTGATCCATTAAAAGTTTAGTATTTTTCCACTCATTTCTGAAAGCAACTTGGCGCTACTGATTCGAGATAACGTTTATAAAAACTTCTCTCTTTCCTCGAGTTCACGCATACACATTTTTCCATTTTCTCGGTTACGAGAATTACGTCTGTGCTTGCAGCCATAGATTCGCTGGTTGCACGGGACGTGCGCGATATTCTCCTGGTAAACGATAACAACACCGGCTGCATATGCACCTCGGGAGACATTTCGGCCCGATGTATACACCCGTAGCGCCAGAGAACAGACAATGCGTATCGTCGTAGCTGTCAATGAGACTGGTGGAATCTCGTTAGTACACCATTCTTTTTAGCCAACAATCTACAATCATTCTTCATACATAGCTCGTTAAAACGTAACTGCATTGCTAAATAGAAAATATCACTTAAAATCCTAAAGCGATACTCAATTAAATAGCTTCTGTGTTACGTTTACCGGTTTGGGATATCGTTGATGAGGAATTTTTCATTTCTGTGGCTTATTCTCTAGAGGAGAAAAATTCGTTAACGTTGATTAATGTTACATATGCAACTCTATCTATAACCAAGTTAATTTACAAAAACGAACTACGTGAGTGAATACATAAACTTCCTTGAAATTTGATTTTATTAATTAGTTGTAAGCTAATTTATAACGTGAATTTAATAAAGTAATTTATAAGATCATCGATAGAATTTTGAAATCAAATTGTTCCAAATTCTATGTTCCTGTTTGTTATCTCGAATTAACAAGATATTTTGTTCTGTATAAACAATGTGCAAATGACGTGATTGATCTGGATTTTGGAAATGACAAAGGAAGTAGCTACGCGATCGAAGAAACTGACCCAGTTGCTAAACCACCGTTTCATACGGAGTCACCGTATCTATTATAAGGGTTGATGGTTTGGCAGAGTTGCGGAGTCTTATTTATGGGGTGGCGTGTACTGTCGCGACCTGGCGAACTTACAAATTCTGGCTAGTACGTGTCGACGGCGTCATACTTCGAAAACTATAATTCGCTCTTCCACTCCTCACTCTCTCTTTCTATTTCTCTTCATCTCTCTCGGCTCAACTTCTTACTAAACAATGATCTGTCCACGGAATGCAAATGTCGCGTGCTAATATCGAGGTTGCAGCAATCAGCCGTTTTCATTGTGTTTCCAACTACTCAAAACGTTGCGGCGTTACTCATATATTTAATCAGAGAAAATAGGGTGGTTTGTTACCTACAGTCGTTACGACACATTAAGTCCTCGCCTACTTTCATCAAAACAATGAAGCGTTGCGACCACTTACACTTATGTTCGCAGGTATTAAGACACTTACAGAAAGTAAGTTTAACCTCAGAAATAGGAATTCATTAGTGGAATTTATTAATGATTAGGAATTTATTAAAAAGTTCTAGGTTAAGGGGGCAGAGTACTTACGATAAGTACAATTTTGTCGATTTCCTCATATTAAATTCACTCGTAATGATTGACGTCTTTTAAGCTGTTAACTGAGGAATTAGTTTCAAAAATCTATTATAAATCTTACGAAAAAAGTAAAGCAAAACGAGCATGGATTACATTTTCATTTGATGAAAAATTAACAATCCATTGTTTAAAATAGGTATTGTTTATAAAAACTTAAAAATTGCCAAAAAAATAATAAAGTAAAATATACAAAATAATTCGGGCAATAGCCGGTATACGCAGTAAAGTACACAAAATAATTCGGTGAATAGCCGATGTATTGGGGAAAGTAATCAACCCAATTTATAAAAATGTTATATTCGATTACATGCAGCATAACCGAAGAGAATAATCAAATAATCAAGCTTTCTTTTTTCACTTTCGCTTTGTTTTATAAAATACGTTATAGCTTTACTGAAAATATAAAGAAAACATACCACTAAATGCCATTTATATTACTTTTTACTAAAATTTTGATTTTTTATAGTAAATGGCAATTTTTTATTTTACACGACGAGTATACATGTCAACCGCGTCGAACTAAAGTTTTGGATTGACCATAAAATGCAAAAGATCATAAGATGTCCATAAGATGCAAAATACGTACTTAATCCCAAGACCAATTCAAAAGGACTATTTCGATATTTTAACATAAGGAATGGAATTTTAGAATTGATGTATTTGTGGTTCTTTAGGTTCCAACTGTGTTTTATCAGTTCCTGGCGCTTTGTTTTGACGTATCGTGAACATTCCAATTCACTTTTTCAGAGAAAACCTGAAAAACACGATTGAAACACACGAAGAATCATAAATATATCAAATGATCTTCGTAAAAGTTCCACAGCCGAAGTTTCCAAATTGTTCATCCTGTGCCTTTTGTGCGCGCGTGTGTGTGCCTTCAGATGAAACCAGAGAAAAGCTCAATGCTCAGTGACAGATTTAATCCTTTAGGAGCCTAAAGCTACTAATCATTTTGCGATCCCTAAGCTGAAGCAAATTTAGTTTCAGTTTAGTTTAGTTTAGTTTAGTCTCATTTAGAAACAGTTCAGCCTAGCTAAATCGATGCTTGTTAATTATATATAGGAAAATTAATAGGAAACTGATATATATATATATGCCTCCAGAGATCCTTTGCCTAATCTGTCAAAATATGACTTACGACTTAGACGTTGAATATTAACTTCACGTGTAGTAATTGAAATACGCACTACGCGATGGTCCAAAACAGCTTCCAAAGCTCTTATGGTAAAAGGAGTCTCGTCGGAGCATTCAGTGGTTTTTGCATTCTAGAAAACGCAAGAATGTTCCCGAACATTTCGGAATGAGTTCACCATGCGCTCGAGCCGAGTCTCGAACAACTATACATGTTGATCCGACAAACATCGTTTCAACTAAACTAAAATTTTTATCCCAGGCTTTGCACACTAACACGTGCATTTTGCGCCCCTATAGCGTTTCGAGACCTAACGCTTATAGTGCCATTAGCATCAAAGTATATCCGCGCCTACTGATACTTATGAACGAGAGAGTATACGACGGCGCGCGTTCGAGATCGCTAAACAATCAACGTAACGATGCAGTTTTAGTCTCGGCTGCGCTGAATTTTGGCGTTATCGCAGAACCGGAAATGGCTGGAAGCATCGGCCGTGGAGGACAGGCCGTGATCATCACGCGCCGCACTGTATAAATGACGGCGCAGTGCAAATCCGCGCAAAAATTGTCACGAACGAGTCCCACGGTGCAGTTGCAGCTGACGAATCGCGCGGATGGAACAGGATCCTATGCATTTTTAACGTTTCATGAATTACATATTATACGTAGGACACGCCGGGCCATGATGAATATTTATGCAATTAAAATCGTTGTTTATCGGGGGGCTCGGCGTAAATAATAAAGATTAGTCCGTTTCGTTGCGGGCGCGTGATGGGAATGTGCATGATTCATGTGTGCAAATGGTCGGCATTTGCTTTCCAAGAACGAAACGCGACGGAAGATGACTTGGCAAAGTGTCGTTTAGCGATGGAATCTAGATTTATGCTTGTAAAACAACGGACACGGGATGGTTTACCGAAGGGAAAAACATTTTCGCGGCGAAATTGGAGGGAAAAGTCGTGGAGTAGCTCCAAGTTGTCGGAAAACTGAAATTTTGCATTTGGGACAAGCTAGGCGCATTCTCCGCTCTACCAAAATAATCTTTTTACACATAATCTATTTTGAATATACAATCGTGAATGATAAAACTGTGACAGCTTCGTTTCAGGAGTCTTCATTTTTTTTGATTCATTGATACAAGGCAGTTTTCATAAATGTTAAAATGCTAAAATATTAATAAAATAAAATAATAAAATTCACGGTATTACTGTCGTTTATTTTTTGTAAATTATTCAAATCGAGAAATGAACCTCTCGGGGGCTGAATTGATCAATTTCACTTACTGTTAATTTCTACTTTCATTACGATTGATGATCAGTTCTCAAGAAACGAACGACTTACTTCTGCAAGTTCATATTTCGCACGAATATGGCATAAATTGTCGTTTAAATTTACTTTAGGATTTACCCAGTTGGTCAACGTAGTTTCCGAATGACTTAAATATAAAGATTATCTCTCGCTTTTTATATGTGTCTCATTTTGTGGGAAAATATATTCACGTAAAGTGGTCTGGGTAAATGTCAAAAAAGAAAAGAACGTTAGTATTATTCACAGTCTATTGATCTCTTATTGTCTAGAATTCATAAATTATGCAAATCAATAAATACCGATGTTACTTGTCGCTTCCTATATTCCTTTCATTTAAAAGCAAATACTTTTCTTTCGTAGAATTTGTTCACCTACATTTATCGAGGAATGTTTGACAGATGACATTCGATATTACGATCGCGACTAAGTGGTCTTGCTGAATGATAGAAAAAGGCGTCGACATTATTCACAATATTATTCTCGCTTTTGTAAATGTTCGTTTACACGATAGCTTGCAACGGCAGGAAAAACTCCGTCAGGAAAGAATCTATTGTGGTTTGCGGTGAAACGATGGCTGTTCGCAATCTGGAATTAGATTCGAGTGCAATAAATATTAATGAGACGTGGCGAACTTCGATGAATTTATTGCGCACCTGTCATGGGAACTACCATTGCCATACAACTTAGCGTTTTCAACACGATGAATGGTAATCGAACAATTGATACACAACGGAACGTGTTCTTGAATAGTTCCAGTCAATATTATAAACATTTCATTTGATCATCAACGATTAATTCCATTAAATTCGTAATTAAATACTAGCGGCATAATATTGCACGATATACGTCGAGGAACCGACGGTTGCATTAACTTCTTCACGGTCTTTCTCTATTAGTTAATTTTATTACCCGCAAGAAGAGTGGAATGTACATTTGCCAAGAGCTCCAATTTAGCAAGTTTCACGCTGAACTGAGAAACGATTTCAAGTAAGGAAGCAACGGGAACGAACGTGGAATTTATCTAATTCTTCTACTTCGTGCTGCTTGATAAACGTCCACCCAAATGAAATGCCAAATAACTTACCCTTTGATTGCTACCCGTGGATATATATACTTATTTAACTCTAAAATGTACATTAGAAGTACATTAGATGTACATTAGAAGTAGGTATACGGAAGACGATATAAGATGTAAATGAAACAAATTAAAGAATTATTATGATCAAAATTAATCTACGTTTGAAATCAAATAAAATAAAATGAAGTGTCAATACCAATCGATGGTTAAAATACCAAGGATTATTCGAACTGTAATCGTAAATTGTTGGTTAAAACGTCCTGGAACGTCGTATTCGAGTTCTTGCGAATCTTGCCTCTCCATCGAATGGATTCTTTCACGGAACGACACGTCGCGACACCGATTTCCGGTGAATCGGATCGAGGGGAACGTGACACGGAGAGCAGGGAGTAATGCGCGTTTGAAATTCAAAGGTGAATCGTGTTGCACGCAGAGACGCGCGATCGATCGTTGAATCAAAGAAACGTCGCGGACGATGTCAGGAACGATACCAATGGTATTATGACAGATATTGTGCCGAAGGCAACCTATAATACAGCGAGAGACGCGAAAAATCTGTCGTCTAGTCGCAAAAGTCGAAATTTTTGAACATATACCATTTTTCTTGCCTGAGACTCTTTGAAATTTTATAACGTATACGCGTATTGAACGTTTTCGTATTCCTCGTGAAATTGTTTGGCGAAACAGAAACTTAATATTTGTCGTTCGTTCAGAAATCCTATTGATTGTTAATCGACTGTGTTTTAATAACTGATATCAATTATCATATCACAAGGAACTAGTATGGATTATTATTAGTCGTAACTGAATTCTTAGTTTAAAATTTGTCCTTGATCTTTTTAAGATCAATTTATGAAAGCGTACAGAAGGAGAATATTGTTTTATTTGTACATTATTACCGTACAGACGATACGTCGGACGATTACTTGCAATTCCTCGATTAAATAATGCGCATTATATCTCCGTATCTTTTGGAATCATTGATTGAACGAAAACAAAAAAATCCCATCTACAAATAAAACTATATCGAACATCGATGTTATTTTAACAGCTGCGCCTCCATTTTGTTAAATCTTCTATTCGGTTCTCTGTCAAATTCAATTCTCACGAAACATAGCCGAAACGTATTACACGATCCGGCCGGAACCACGAGCGTTTAACCTACAAAATTTTACGATCAACCCCGAAACGATGCTCCCCCCACCCTTCCTCTCTAAAAACAATTTATCTCGCCACGTGAAGCGACTTTTCCACAAGAGATCGGCCGGTTTCCACGCCAGGCCGGGATACCAAGCAGAAATGACGACGTTGAACGCGTTCACGCTTGTATAGGATTTAACGAAAAATATCCAGCGACAGTCCCTCGTAAAGTCCCCTTGGTTTGTTCGACCTGTCAGAAATCGTTGCGTATCTCTGGCATCTCGTCATCGCGTCACCACGGTCTGTGACGGACGCAGCTGAAGTTGCGCTCGCGAGGAATATGGTTTAGCGCGAGTTTAGCCAGACTAAGCTGCAATTTTTCTCTGGCCACTCTAAATTAGAGTCAGGATTGTTGTTGTTGGGAAGCTACGACCTGATACGTTTGTCCAGCCACGATTCCCTGTTTTATATATTCAATACGTCCAGCTCTGTCGTTTGCATTTCACGCGAAATATCGCCGCGCTATTGTGCTTCTCCTCGTTGAAAACTCGACGACTGCTGATGCTACAAAAATATCGCTCGGTATTGTGAAAGATAGAACGTTCGTTTGATTCATGGTAGTAAAAATGTTCGTTGTGCTGATAAATTACGAAACCTTCTTTGTATCGTGCATTGCGTAGATTCTTTGATGTTGAAAGACAAAGAGATTGGTGGTCCTTGATAATTTAAACTTCAAGAAGAATATAAAGCGTTCTTGTTTATACGCATAAATTCCAGATATTAATGCTTCTGTCGATCATTGCGTCGACGAGTTACGAATCTTTTTTGTACGGAATATCGTGTGTATCTTGTGACACAGAAACATAAAAAAGATAAGCAAACCGTGATAATTCATCGAAACATGAACGAAATATATAAAGTGGCCTAGTTTATACGCACATATACATACATAAAAACACACACACAAATTCTAGACACTAAGAGTTCTGTTTCTGTCGATTGAAAGCGTAGCACGCTCGTTCGGTTTCTAAAAACGAAACGTCTCCGAGCGTATATCAAGCAGATAGGAGAAAGGTTTGGAATTGTGAAAGCGCACGATTCGTGTGCACGCGCGCATGGAACAGCAGAGTACGGGTAGTTGAACGATGGTTTTGCGAAACTTTTGAAACGAAGGACCTCGCGTACGTGCGCTGCCACGTGCAGAAGCGCGGTACAATTGTTTGTAATTGGGCAGAAAGCCAATAACATTCCGCAGCTGAAACCGAGGTGAACTTTCGACTGGTTTAGGATCTCGATTCCGAGGATAGTGGTCGTGCATCCGCCAAGGCACTGAATAAGTATGAAACAATGCGATTGTTATACACCGTTGTTATTGTTGTTTCTGCCTGCCTGTCATCCGGCTCATCGTTTGACCCCCTTTTCGAATTTATGCAAGCGGCTAAATTTCAATTCCATCGCATTCTCGAAATACACACGTTTGATTGGAATTATTTCTTGCAACGTGTAGAAGCAACGATTGCGCGTAATTGCAGTACTTCGAAGGGAAATCTTTGACAGCCCCCGTTTCTTCGTTTCGCATTAGATTAATTAACTACGTTAACGTTTATTCGTTGGCGAAACAGTTATGTATTTACGACCGATTTTCCGGACTTTTTGTCAAGATAAATCGTTTTGCCTAGGAAATCCAAGATCAAACGAAGCTGTGAACCAATGATTACGAAAATGTTAAACCTCGTCTCCTCGAATAACCACATTGTACTAATGCGAATAGCGCTGCTGCAATTTCAGTTGTCCTTGATCCCACGGCCTGCAGCCTGGGATTAATTGCACCTGGATTAATGGTTTCCCTAATCCCTTATTCGTACGTAGCAGTGACTTTGCGAGGCGGCTCTGCAAACCTGTCTTTCTTATCTCTCTTCGTTTCGTGTCTCTTTATTCTCTAACGATTAATTCTGTTTGACTCTGTTCGAAGGTGTTCCTTCGAATCACCCCGTTTCCTTCGGTCAAGGAAAATGTGATTAAAAATTTAATACCTGCAATAAACAGACAACTATGATTTTACAGAGAGATGTGCGATAAAGTTGAGATACAGCCGAATCCTTTTCAAAGTAACGTTTCTGTAGCTGGAATTTAAGTTGAATACATTGATCAAATTTTTATACAGGCCAACATAAACGGAGAAAAATATTGAGCTAAGTTGCAAATAGAAATCGTTCCATAATCATCGTTCCAAAAAGGTGTCAAACTATATCGCAAATTGAAATTATTTTATAATCATTATTCTGGAAAAATAACGAGTGGGTGTACGTGAAACAAAGTTTTTATACCATTTTACAATGAAAAGAAATTAGAGGTATGTAGCAAAAGGTGAATCTGTACGATCGTTTCTCTCCATGTTCATCACTGTTTCCAAGTCTCTTTTACAAACGACAAAGCGCGATTAATAACGATGATTGACTATAGTTGAATTATTGAGTTCACGTGTTACGGGTACTCCCATGGTAAACAGTCGAATCGCGACCATGTGTTTGTCAATCGAAGCGAAAATTGACCCACTTCCTGTAGCGCAATTATCTGCGCCTTCGTCTCTTTGTGCCGCGGTCTGCTGATCGCAATAAAACATCCATTTGCAAATAACGAATAGAAAGCAGAAACTGTATAACGTTAATAATTCTTGTTTGAATGCCGGAATAAACGATAATAATATCTATTAGACAAATTCGAGTATTGTCTGACATGATTTGATAACAAGGAAAGATTTTCTAATACAATCGAGCCAATCAAGAATTAAATTGAGTAATTTCATTTACTGGAAATTTCACCGTTCTAGCAGAATACGTGACGACTATTTAATTTTTGAATGGGATTGTCCTCTTTTTTATTTCCGTATAGCCCGATTAACAATCTAAATAATGAAAAATTCTGTGTAATTTTATATTAGAAAGTATAACAATTAGAGTCAGTGGATTTATTAAGTATAATAAATAATCGAAGACCACGGGAGCAATTTCCTATTTCAATAGTTAGTTTCTGATTAAATTGAAGTGAATAGGCTGTGATAGTTGTAGTTGCTGGCTGTAGAGTGTGGAGGCCGACTGAGATACCGAGATAGGTTCTGCGTACGGGTGTAGATGTCGCTTGCTGGGGTACTGCTGCATTTTCTTCTCATTTTTGTATCGTGGAAGAAAAATCGGAACTACGGTCACCGGGATTTGAAACTCGGGTCCCGAACGTTCGTAACCTAAGGCGTTAACCACTGTGCTGCCGTCGTCCGACACTAGCTGGTGTCGTCCGGTGGTATTTCCTGTCAAGTGCCGCCACAAAATGAACGAATTTTAATGCGACATTATTCAAAACGAAGATAATCCGTTAAATCGACGGATGTCCTTTAAAAATGTGTAAAATGATAAAGTTTTATGGAAGACAAAGGTATAATTATTGATCCAAAAAATATTTAAATATCTCTAATGCGTTCATGTAACAAGGGGCTATATTTTTCAAGTTTAGTTAAACAGAAGCGAGACCGGCAACTCGGCCTTAATTTCTTTTTAAACGCGAAAAATCTTCCTTCTTTTCGATACTTCTTGTTCTGCTTCTCCCACCCCAACATCGGCGAACGACTCGTAAAGAGGAAACACTGCCTTGGAAGAAAAAAGACAAAGAAAACGTTAGGACAGGGAAGAGGAAAACAGCGAACGAGATATTTGCGACACGATGCTCGATGTGACGTTGGTGAAATGAGCTTTTTACGACGGGGCCGGATGGACGTGCATCGTGAACGGGCGAAGAACGAACAAAGAACTCGCACGAGAAAGTTCTCGAGAAAGAACGGAAGCTTCCAACGAACGAAAGAAAACGTCAGTGGTCGCGACGCTGCGCCGCAAGCACCCGTCCACTTATTCTTCTACTCTTTCCACTTCTTCACCGTTCTCCTCCTTTTTCTTCACTACTCTCTTCTTGTCTACTCATATATCCACCGTTTTCGCCTACATCTTGACCTCACCTACATTGGCCTCCACAAAGCCGCCTGTTGTCATCGCATTTTTCTCTCTTATTTCACCTCGCCATTATAACATAACACGCTATATTATATCTCGTTATATTATATTAGGTTATATTATATCATAACACGTTACATTATATTACGTTATAATGTATGTTATATAGCATTACGTTATTATATAATACGTTATAATGTATTACGTTATATTATATTTCGTTATATTATATCATAACATGTTATATCATATTACGTTTTGACCTTCCCTCAAATACTGCGCAGAAGGCGTACGATACCATGATCGCGGACAGATATGAACACGGGCATAGTGGGGATATAGAAAGATGACAGAAGGGAGCAAATGGATCAACAGTGCATTTGTCAGTAAGCAATCGTCAGTAGGAGTCACGTGTCGAGAATTGTGCACAAGTCGCTAGTCAAGAAAATAAACAAACTGTTGGACGAAACAGTACTCGAGTACTCATGTGGAACGTTCTACAGCTCAGTTATATTGTATTACGTTATAATATATTACGTTATAATATATTACGTCATATTGTATTACGTTATATTATATTGCAGTATATTCTCTTACGTCGTATTATATTACGTTATGTTGTATCTCGTTATATTATATCACGTGATATTATATTACGTTATATTACAAGATAACACGTTATATCATAATACATTATATTATATCATAACAGGTTATATCATAACACGTTATGTTATATTACATTATATTATATCATAATACGTTATATCATGTTACGGTTTATTGTATTAAGTTATATTATATCACGTTGTCATCGTTTTTCTACCGCGCGTTATTGCATTCTTACTCGACCGTGTTTTTTGCCCATCTCTCCTTTGGTCATTTACTCCTTTCCCCACCTCCGACCTCCTCTTTTTCTCCTTCCTGGACTCCACCCGTTTCCGCGTTCGACTTCCTCTCGCTTTGTTACGTTCGTTTGATTCATGTTTGTCCTCTTGCTCTCGCTCTTGTTTCCTCGATTTCCGTATCGTGGTTATTAAATCTGAACGATCGTTCCCCGTTTGCATAGCAATTTTCCGAATAAAGCGAGTCGTTCGTATTTATGCCAGCGGGTATGGTACGTTTCTGGCTCTGGGATTAATTCTACGGAATTTATGCAGTTTTCCGAAATTCCCAGGAGCTACGAGGTTTCTTTATGAAGTGTACATTGTTGGCCTTATTC
Source organism: Bombus vancouverensis nearcticus (assembly GCF_051014615.1). NCBI lineage: Eukaryota > Metazoa > Arthropoda > Insecta > Hymenoptera > Apidae > Bombus > Bombus vancouverensis. The sequence goes on from NC_134924.1 coordinate 2,865,904, forward strand.
TCTGCATATCCGCTGTGTGATTTATTCGTTTGTTTCGGTATTTTTACATATGTACGTACGTTGTTGGCGTATCACGAAGTGTATATTAGATGTTTTTTAAACGTCTTGTTGTAACTTCACAATGGTACAGCCTTTGCGGTAATGAAATATAGTTGAAGATAGGTGGAAAATATGATATCTTATTTCTCGTTTTTTGTAGGAAAGCAATTTTAAAATTCGGTACATCGTCAACCTATTACATATCAAAGTTATTTATCTTTTTGGATTAAACCTCTGAATTGTGATGCTATCTTCTTGAACATTCAACGAATATTAATAACATTACAAACACGTATATGCAAACTAATGTTAATTACAAAGCAGGGTGAATTTATCACTTGCTTTGAAAATATCTTCAAATACATTATGTTATTCTCTTTTATTTTACATTGAAATAGTTCTTTTTAAACACCATACGACACAAAAGTTGGAAAATCAACAAGGCTGCGTGCTGTTCGATTGTGAAATAATAATGATAAAACTTCAAAACCTAGTGTAAAACATAACGAATCGGGAGATTGTATAATGCTCTGATTTTTATGAAATATTTTATTTCATCGATTTCTCCTTTGCGAGCTTCAAAGAAAAGGACTTTGACTTTCAGATCATCTTTGCTTTTAATCGTTAAGGGGGTAAGTTTTAAGCGCCCTTGAGCTTTAACCTTTCACAGTATCCAACTTTTAAATGCTTACGGAGCACATATCTCACTAGGTCGAATATCGATCTACCCTTTAAGCCACCTCTGAAATTTTTGAACTCTCGTCCCTTCAATTACACCAGCTTAAACTTTCAGAACTTCTCAAGCTTCGAATCACGACTTTTAATCTAATCCTTTGACATCCGACACTGAGTACAGACCACCGGTATTCGACTTCTGCACCTTCGAACCTTTTCGATCATCGGACTTACCGCCAAGTTTTCTGTTATTCCTCTTTAAGCGTTCTCCACTCTTATTAATAGACTTGAAAACTCCATTAGCTTTCATATCAATAACCGAGCGATGTACTCAGCCACGGTGAATAATGAATTTTCTGTATTTTTTTATTTTTATTTATAACTTCTGTCATACGTGATGCTCGTCACCTAAACTTTTGGAAATACTATGGTCATTTCGAGAAACAAATCACATAACGTCGTCGCCATCGAAAGTTTCTGCATATATGAATTTAATCGTAGATACGTACGTACTATTGGAATGCGAAGCTCTAGCTGTATCGTTGAATCCAATAGAATTAAAAATAAATTAGCGAAGCTTTACAAGTCAATAGTATTAATAAATACTTAAATATCGGTATCTTTAAAGGACGTCAATAACCTTCATCGTGGAAGAAATGAAATTTTACAAGTAGAGAGATTACAAGTTATTCGACTATTCCACATGGAACTATGAAATTGCAACCTATAACTTGTGACTTGTAACTATCGATTGCCTAACATTATTAAGTGGTAAATTATTGCGCAAGAGATCGCATAACGTGATGTCATCATCAAAAAATGTGTCACATAAATCATATAAATCCCTCCATATAAATATATCAAATGTGATAGGATTTTTGATAGCGGCTGCCTAATCACAACGTAATATTGCTACCAAAATGTATTCATGCCTAAATCTTTCCATGTAAATAGATATACAGTACCAACACTGCGCAATAAATTTGATTACAAACATATCGCGTGTAATTCATATGCAACGAATGCAAAATGCTTCGAAGACCAAAGATCTGGAGCAAAAATCGAAGGACCATGTTTTTTTTTAAAATTAAAACGACAGGAAAGTAACATATCGCTCATTTCTATCTCCTCTGCTACTCGTTTCACCTTGTTTTTCTTCTGTAGTATGCTCAGGACATTTCCAAACGACTCGCCGTAGAAGAAAGAGCACGCAATTTCCTCGAGCAGGAGGTTGACTTCAATAAGCAATCTCGATGGGAAAAAGTCGAGATGACAAGTAACGCGAAGGCACAGTGTTGGATAGGGGTGAACTCCCCGGTAATTAGATGTTGCGCTCGACGTCGTGATAATTAGCACGGATTGTTTTTCTCGCTACGGCAATTATCGTAGTTCGTGTGTCGTTTCTTCTTCGGTCGAGGACAACGAATAGGATTCGCCGGCTCCGCGTCGTCGTCGTGTCGTGGGGCAAGAAAATGGGGCGGAAAGGAACGCGCGTATGACACAGACGAAAATAATTGTGGTCGGTTAGGACGCTGGCAAAAGTTTGTCCCGTTTTGTGGAAGTAATTACACTTTTACGTCGCTGGTGAACGGGACTTGGCTTTGACGAACTCTCTGGCAAGATTGAATAGCCGCCCCGTCTGCCCCTGCTTCATTTTTCTTTTTCTCTCCATTTTTGAGGACGACCAGTCCTCGACGCACCCATTCGAACGTTGCCTTAACTCGCGTAATCGTGCCCTCGTGGCAAAGTTTCTTACAACTGGATTTCTCTCATTGTTTTTAATTATGATAGATCTTGAAATCTACTTGCAACTGTATCTTGTTTAAGAAAATACTGTTCAATTATAGGAATTCTGCGATGGCAATCAAAATTCTTTATGGAGTTATATCTTAATTTATATTTGCCCTATTTTTTGGTTACGCGGTTCCTCACGTCGCTCTTAATCACCGTTGATCTCGAAATGTGGCCGTTACAAAGTAATCTGTCTCGTTTAGAGGAGCTGAGATTTTTCTTGGCTATAGAAATTTTAATTCTTGTACATGGATATACCTTGATTTACCTCGTATCTAAGTCCGTATTCGCACACAGTAACTGATTCGTACATAAATACGGAACATTACATTCTACACGTTATATTCTACAAGAGATCAGTTATTTTATCTACGTCTGTTAACATCCAAGATTTAACACCTGTTTCGTACAAATTACAATTTATAAGCGACGCTATCGAACGTTTTACGAGGCTGTTGGTAATTTCTTAGGAGCAAAGATTAACGGTGGTTCGACCGTTTCAGTCGAGAAGTTTTTCTATGTACTACGTTAGGGTAGTTCTAAAGTTGTCGATGCTGTTATTTAAGTTTCAAACGGCCTTTCTCTCCCCGCGCTTCCCAGAGCCGATCCTCAAACTAGTACGTTTAATTCCACGGGAAGTTTTTCGATTACACCGAGTCACCAATCGACGTAACACATTACGCTCAATAGGGGTGGTAGCTCTACACGCCGGCCCTCGAGTGTCTTGAAACAACGATAAAAGCGGAGAAAGCTTCCTTTCCGCTCGGGCAAAATAATATTGTTCTATGGCTCTTTCTGTTAACGTGATCGCTCCTGACCGATGGCATCGCGCACAACATTTTACTTTGATTAAAATTGAGTGAATCGATTGGAAAATTGAGCGTGAAAACTATTAACTGCTAGCTACTCAGTCGATGATCATGCAATTATCAAGCTTCATTTGTAAACATTTATGCGATCGAACGACGTTTATTATATTATCTCTTTTCTTCTACGATATAGACAGTTGAAGGTAATAGAAGTTGCAAAATTCGAATACTTGGTAGTAGTTTTGCCTTCGTCTATTAAACTGTAGGATTTCTAAATTTTTGATTTTAACTAAATAACAATAGTGGTAAATAGAACAAAATGCTAAATATGAAAATGCTAAATCGAACCCATCCGGATAATTTTCTTTCGATCTCACAAATAGCGAAGCTTCTAAATTTTTAATTCTAAGTAGCAATTTTCTTTTGATCCTTTAAATCGAAAAGTTTCTGAATTTTAAAGAGTGAAGTAGAAAAATTAAGATCTGGGAGAAAAGCTTGGCAAATTTTAGAGTTAATAAGAAACATTTTTAAACCGGGTGAAATTCTAAAATTGAAAAGACGGAGGCCCGTGTCCGTGTAAACACTAATCCGCGTTTCAAGCAGGCAAGAGTTCTAGTTTCTTTGAGATTCATACACACATCTACCTCCTGTAAAAACTTGAATTGGCTGCTCTCGCTGTGCTTCACCAAAGTAAAAGTTTCTCTAGGTCTTATCCTGAATCTTTCAACCACTTTTTCACGATGATCTTGAAGATTTTTTTGCAAGCGACGCTCGAAAACTCATAATGTCCTACAACATTTTTTCACAACATTTTTCTACAATGACACATTATATGAAATTTAAAAGAATTAGGCTTGTTTGATACAAAGCAAGAATTTTTCAAGTTTCGCGGCATGGGTCATATCGAAAGAATCCGAGAAGATAAACTAGTCTGCGAATTGCTACGGTTCATTAATTTAGTTTTTCCTTCTCTATCGGGGTAAACCAATAAAATGAAACGGCCGTGACCCAATCGAAGGGTTCGTAAGCAATGTATTGTAATTGTACACCTAGCCGTGCCAGTTTGATTGGATCAAGAATGTAATCCAGTTGATAAGTCACTGTATCAATTCGCCTTGTCTGTTTGCTAAGAACACGGTTCTTTTACGTTCAAGACAACCGAACTTCTTTCAATATGCTCGATATATTCTCATTAATGATAATAAACGTTAGAACCCAAAAAAGTCAGTCAAACTTTCTTATTTATCTATTCTTCGACTTCTACCGTGTCAACGTGACACTAAATTCCCATGAAATGGCAACACGTGATACAATCAGTTCCTGCAAAAGACGTCATCGAAGTAACTCGAAAGAATTCTCCTTCAAACCCGTAATCCTGTCGACAAGCCGGTGATATATATCAATTGAGAGTTCAGCGAGAGCAGGGCTGATCCTTTACGTTCAATAGCTTCTAGTAAACATTAGAATTCAAGAAATGACTCGAGTTATCTACTTCGGAGAGAGTTCCCTCCGTTCTTCGACTTCGTCTTCACGACCTAAATTCCCCATGAAATGGTTACATGTGATAGGATCAGTATCCGCGAGACCACCTTTAAAGCAACTCGAAATAACCGTTCTCCTTCGACTCACGAGCACTACACCGTGGCGATATCAAGTTCCACGAGCGTTGAATCTAAATCGTGGCGTCCATTACGGCTCGAGTTCTCGATTTCTGCACACTATCTTCTCTCTGACAATCGCGAGGAGAGAAACAATACGATGAAGCACCAAAGAGCCTTTCCATTCGTTCCAGTGAGACCAGCAAACGTTTTCATGAACCCTTTCTTTCCCATCCAGATTTCTCGATGTCGAGGAGAACTACGAATTTTCCAGGCGACACGTGGAATCTTCGGCGTCTATCTTCGCTTCTAAATCGTTGAGCGTACGGACAGAAGCTTCGCGATAACAAAAGGAGAGGGAAGGGATCATTAATTGAATTAAGTCGAAGCTGACACGAATTTATAGCGTGCCAGCAGCTCGTAAGCTCCGTGGAAAATGATTGTAAAGAGGCGGCGTCAGAAGCTCCAGGAAGTACGTGGCCGCTTTCTTTTTCCTTGCAGAAGAGGAAGCGTGAGCTGAGGCAATAAAGGGGAACCCCGTAAGCCGGTTCTCGAGCGGCGTTGTTTAACAATCGTACGACCGTGATCGGATCAAGACGGCTGAACTTTTAAATCCTCCCTGCTCTTGACTTTCACCCTGGAGAACGATGCAAGCGATTGTAACTTCGTCGTTCTTCCACTTTCTCTAACAGATCTACCAAGTCGTTAAGTTTGCATTTCTTACGTCTTTGACTTTTCCTTTTTGCTCGCAAATTTCTTTACTTGGTGGAATTGTCGATCACCGCAGATGTTACATCGTTACAGAGAATAATTATTGATACATTGTTTTGACATTGTTTATTAACTTTAGTGAGAACGATGTTAACGATAGAACTACCAAACCAGTCGAAATGATTGGTGTCAAATATTTTACCCTTGCAACTACTTAAGACGTACAGGTATTTCTGGTGATATTAACGTTCACTTTTATCGGAATAGAAATATGATTATTTTCTTAGCTAATTTTCTCATCCTGTTTCGATTCTAATTAACTATCAATGACATATTTGGGTACGTAGCAAATTTCGGTGCTTCTAACGCTCATCGAGACACGATTCAACAGTTTCAATTCATTCTGTGGCGGCACTCGACAACAAATACCACCGGACGACACCAACTAGTGTCGGACGACAGCAGCGCAGTGGTTAGCTCCTTAGGTTACGAACGTTCGAGACTGGGGTTTCAAATTCCGGCAACCGGAGTCGATTTTCTTTTCCACGATTCTTAAATGAGAAGAAAATGCAGCAATACCTACCCCAGCAGCGACATCTACTACACCAGCAGCAAGCACTATTACGACGACTACTATCGCACCTCATGTCCAATTAAAATCTTCAATTGATTGTTATTCATAATTTCCTGGTCCCTCTTTTAAACTCGTATCTCCCAATTCAAATTTGTATTTCAACAAGTGTTACTATTATAGTGTTATGTTAGTTATTATTGGTCGTAACACGGTGTCGGATAAACTATATCTCAATAATACTTTACTCAATAATATTTTATATTCGGTAAACCTCAGCGAAGAATCGAAGCTATGTACAGTATCCAAAACGATTTTGTTAGAGACACAGCCAGTATTGACTCAAAAACAGAATCTCTGCAACTCGATATTATGAACCAAGAAAAGATTAAGAGACATCTTAAGCGTCCTTTTATATTGAGATTCACGACGATCAATAACAAGCACGATGCACTTACACTCGGTGAAGAGAGCACGATTTTCAAAGTGTCTCAAATTAATATCACGTTTAGGATGCAATGGGGATCACCGTGGGAAGGGAAGTTTCTCGACGAGCTTCGCCCCCGTTTGCCCGTGAATAATTAAAGTCGAATAAGCTCGGGGAAACGAGGGACGATAGAAATCGGCGAGTACCGTGCCGAAAGCTATTAAACGGCAGAAGTATTCAAAATTACGCAACCAGCCGGTGCATGATAGAGACAGAGAAAATGAGACCGCGGGTAATTCTTCTCGGAAGACAGGGACAGGAAACGCGTGAGAGTTTCACTGGGCAGGAAATGCGAAATCGATCGGACGAATCGCCTCGCGAATATTCATTTGAAAGTCGGATACGAACAAAAGAACGAATGTTCGTTCGCGACATCGGATATCCTCTGCGGAGGCCAGGTTTGCGTGCATTCGCACCACAGGGACCGGAAGTTCGCGTTATCCACGGTTCGTCGCACGGTTCCAGCCATCGTGCGGCTCCGTCGCTGCAGAAACTTGAAATCTGCCTCGGAAATCGATAGTCTTGCCTATAGTGACAGACATCCGAGTGTTAGTTTCCAAATTAACCGTTATTTCTCAGGTCTGTCAAAATCCCAATAGTTTGGAATCTGACAACGTTAAAACTCTTAATAATCTTGAAAACCTTGCAAGTCTTGAAAGTCGTTCGCCTAAATGTATTTCGGGCACGTTAAACTTTTTGGATTTTCTTTCACGGTTTACATCGATGCTACTGTTTGGATCAGAGCGTTCGAAATGTTTGTAAAATATTGACTACGCACGAAGTTCTCAAGACCTTATCGAAATAGCCGAAAGGACCAACATTTCCAAGATTTTTGCGATTGCCAATGCTTCCGAGACCTTCGGAAGTTTTATGCTATCGAATCCTGTTCAAAGTGATTCGAATTTTTCGCCATATGAGCATATTCGGTGTATCGCGACGATCCATCACCATTTGTCCAACCAACGTGAAAATCTGCTAGCGACATCATTCGAAAACTCGAGGACGAAGATTTACGCGTTTGATGTCAGATGGAGCCGAAACAAGAGAAAGTTTTCGAGTCCCATCCCGGTAGGGATGTTCGCCGCGTGCTTTTCGCGCTTCGACGCTTAATCGTTCGCGATAAAAAGAAAACAAAGGGCGGAGGAAACTGCGGCTAGGTGAACAGGAGAGTGTGATAAATTTCGAGATGACGGGGGCAATATTGTTTTGCCTCAATGCGGATAAAACACGGCGCTACGCGCTTTGTAACGCCCGGCAGATAAGCAAACGTTGTCTTTGATCGGCGAATCTTCGGGTTTCTGGCGATGTTTGAAGTTCAGAATGGGACAAGCTCGGTAGGAGGGAGCGTTCCAAAATTGCTTTTTACGAAGCAAACTCGTCCCGATCCTGTTTTCGCTGTTTTCCTTTCTCATAGAAAATCGTTTCTACGGTCAGCGGCCGTTTCTACGAAATTTCAAATTGTTTGCGGCTACAATGGAATACCTGTTGATCCGTTTCGACGCTCCTTCATTCAGTTCTCAAATCAAAACTCTAAATTCGTTCGCTACTTTTGTTTCAGAGAACATTCATGTGTAAATTGATGACTTTCCTGCCCGATGTACAGTGCTCAGGAAAATAATCGAACATAAAATATTTTGGAACTTCGTTAGCAATGTATTGGCACAGGCGTATCACGATTATATTGGTAAAATCGGAGGCGAAATTTGTAAATGCATAAAGAAATGACAAAATATATATCGCAAACGTATACTTTGTATTCCTTATATTATTCGCTGTTGTTTGCTATTATTCGGCAAAATGATTTGTGAGGTCAAATTTAGCACTAATAATATGTGTAAGACTACTCTTCGTGCTGTAATTTTTTTATTAAATCTATATTTCTGATTACATGAATAAATGCCTTCAGACTTCCATATACCTTTTTGGATTGATCTCAAATTTTAGCAACATAATTATAATTTTCATTATCAATTTTAAGCGTAACATCTACAGATCCAATCATGTAGCATACCACGATAAGGAAAACGAACAGTGCTGTAAATTACTAGAATACAATAACTGTCATTAAAAGTGCATGTTTTCATTAATGTATAGCATATTTTGATCAAGCCAGTGACACGAATTCTTCGGCGTGTTTCGTTCATGTTTGAATGCGAGCTTACTTGTTGCAGCTTGCATTTCCACTATGTAACCTGAAAAATCCGTGCGCGACTTGACCTCCACAGCTTACGAGGAAAAATGTAATATGCATATTATGGAGGTAGACTATCGTTGTTCCCCGTGTCCCCGAAAGTCCTGCTTCTTTTTTCTCACGCGAGCAAATATCAAATACTATTTCCGATGCGGTGAAATGTCGTGCATGACGCGAAAAATCTTGGGTCGACGTACGCCATTACGATACCGAGAAATGATAGCGTTCCAGCAAATTGACTGAAATTGACATTCGAATCATTTCTCTTGCAAAAATTCGAATAGATTTTTACGTCCAGTTGCTAGACACAGCGGACGATCTACTCTTGTTACTGGCCATAACTATCAGGCTATGTTGTTTAATCTTGGCATCGCCATTTACAATTTGAAAGTAAAAGAAAATTTGATCACATCATATTTGTACGCAAAGTGTTCCACGGTATAATAGCCTGTCCATAAATTATCGAAAGTTTCAAAATTAATATCCCAGCTTGAAACTATGACCTTTTATATGTTCGTCCTCGTTATTAGAGAAATACATTGTTTGGCTATCTTACTGGTATTAGTCGTGTGGTCATCAATACTAATAACGTATTTTCCTCTATCGACATATTCTGTCAATTTCCCCATGCAATCGAGGAATAGTTATACTGTGCCTCGTTGTAATATTTATCTTTCCAATTTTGTATATTCGAATAGCTTTATTCCATAAATAAATACATAAATAAATAAGTAAATAAAATTCCGGAGCGAAACTTCCGTTGTACCATGCAGTGAAATATCGTGAAACTCGAGCTTCAACGATCGCTCAGAATTTTCGTACCCTGAATACGGAATTTAGCGATGGCACAAAGATGAAACTACGAACTGTATGAAGAGACGAGGAATAATTCACGTGTTGCAGCGTGGCTGGTTACGGTTGTTCGTATTTGCCATCGTAAGCTTACACGTGTTAGCGCGTATTTATACGCGTATGTTAATGCATGGTAATTTCCCGAGGAACACGCTCGGTACATGCCTCGACGTGCTTACACAAATTCATAGCGAGCTTTATTTTTATATTTTCCCATACTTCACGGTTTATCTAGGGCTGACAACGTACGTAGCCGCCATTTATCACCGACGGATGACTTCCGTCACGAAATCCATGTTCATCGCCGCGCTCCATACCTAATCATCGATCCATTCGGACAGATAGCCTATCCGGATACCAAATGTTCTCTCTCGTTCGATTCGCGTTCCTCTGTTCGCTGATTAGTTCACGATGAAATGGATACCCTTTCTATTCCACTCCCGTTTTCTGTCTTTGTACTTCTCCCGACGTTTCAAATCGATAAAACCGTTGAAATAAGTGTATTAGTCTCTTCGTGCCAAACGTCAGCAAAAATTCCAGCAACGAATGAAAGAGATCGTGAAAATTCCATGGAATAAATTAAATCGTTTCGGCAAAATTTGAAACCAATTTGAAAATATATATACGATAAACATTACACAATGCTCGTATTTATTGCAAACGTATATTTAACAGAAATTAGTACGCATGAATAGTCATCTTAAACATACATAATAAATGTTAAATGTAGTTTACCAAATACTCAGATTTATTAATATAATCGATAAATTGACTGTTTAAATACGTCCGTGAATCTGCAAATGAAATGTATACTTGTACTAAATACCTTGCAATTTTCACGTATACTTTCAGATTTGTTCCAAGCCTTCTTCTCTCTCGCTTTTAATCTCTTTCGCTGTTCGATTGGCGATTCGTCGAACAATTTCTCACTGGAAAATTCTTTACAACAATAATCCGTCGAACATGGTCAAGACATCGATAGAGATCACTGTATTTGCAATAGTTCGAAAGTCCCCGGATACCCACGCATGATAATGTATATAACGACACATTACGAGAAAAAGACAAACAGAAAAAAACAGAAAAGAGAGAAAAGAAGTAAATGAAGAAGAAAGAATCACTGTGGATAGAACGTGGAGAAAACGTGAAAGTTGAAAGAGGGCGGACAATTGGAGAGTAGAAAGGGATGAAAATGAAAGGGGAAGCAGAACTATTTCCGACTTGGTTTATGTTTTATGCGCGATGGCAAAAGGGGCTTGCAATGGGCCGTACACGCGGCTATCGCGCAGTCAAAGTGACCGTGAGATCGGGCAAATTGTTTGAGAGCTTTCAGAGCTTTCGTTTCGGATTAAATGTTCGCAGCAGGCCTGCTGGAAGGGTTGTTGATGTAAGTGGGTTTTTAGTAGCCCGCGTTTCAAGTAGTTACCGCGAAGATGAAAGTGACACGGAATTGTTAGAATTAGCCATTCGAGAGGAATTGCTTAATAGGTTTTACGAAGATGCCCTGGCTAACAATAAACGTGAATCCATTCTGGATTCAATCTACATTCACATTCTAATTTGCATTTTAACATGCACCGATGATATGCGATTCGTCTATTACGAACTCTTATCTTTATTGAATATCGCGACATGTTCGCAATTTCGACAGAACGCAACTGACAAGGGAAGATACTCAACTCGTAAATTAAAAAAGCTATGAAACTTCGGGGATATGTGGAGGATATATAGATATAGATATGTAGCACACATTTTTTTTTCTTTTTGGCTGCCCAAATTCAGTCTAAAGGGATGGAATTGACCCCTGAAAATCCGACCATTTTTCGATTTGCCGTTATAAATCGTCATAACATTGATCAATTTTTCACCAACTGATAGTCCCAATTATAGGAAATAAATTTTGTCTGAAAACTTTTCTGAAAATTTTTCCACACTTAGCGAACGAGCAATTATTATTTAATTATATTATATTAATTAATTTAATTATATTATAATTATTTGATATGTTTCTTAAAATTGTTGAGAGATTCTATGGTGAGATACATTTAACATCAAATAATTAGCAGAATCGTATATGAAAAGTCCCCTCTACGTATGTAAATATTTCTTATTTCTTTATTTGTTGTAACGCAAACAGAAGTTCCGAAAACTTTTTCACCCACCCCCCCCCTGTGCATGCCAATAACTTTTGTATGTACTGTAAATCCGAGAATAATAGATTAACGGAAAATATTCCCATTCCTTTTTTTCCAGAAAGATACGCCCAACGAAAACGTCAAGACACCTAGTGCTATTCCATTGCGCGTATGGTCATTAAAAATTGTTTCACGAAGAACACGTCACCGGAGAACGATTCATTCCTGGTAATTTCGCAGTTACATTCTCGGACAAGCAAGATGTGCTGCGTCGAGCAAACACACTGACACAGGTAGCCCAGTAATTTGTTTAGCTAAAAGCCACGCGTTACAGGGTAAACGCAGCGAAACGATATCGTAAAATTGCTGTTTTAAAGGGGAGGAGGCATATTGTACAAAGGACACGCGCGCTTGCGAATATTCGTTTCTTTCGCGTCGTTCGCGTCCCACGATAACTGCAAATGCGAATTTTTAACAAGTTTCCCATTACTGCTCGCCACTTCCGAAAGACTTCCTAATTTCTTCCTGATAGACTATGGCGGTTAAAGAGTTGATCGGTTTGATTTATGAATATCGGAAATGCCTTTCGTGATAGCTGTTCGGATGTTTAATTTTCAACGTTGCGATCAGGCGTAAGTAATTGGTACAAAATACGATGGATAAATATTAAATGAAAACCGTTCTGATAATTAATTATCGAATAACGATATTGATATTAGGATATAAATATATGAACACGATATATAAATAGTATCCGCAAAATAAATTTCTGCGGTATTATTGTTAATTAAAGTTAGTTTATACGAAGCGATCCTTTCGTTAGCTCACATCGATAAACGATGTAGATTTGAAGAATATTTTTATATTCCAAGAATATAATTCGAAGGAAATATATCGAAGAGTTCGTTCCCTTGGAGATGGGCGATGTTTGGAGTTATAATTACAATGTTTATTTCATTGCAATGATTTAGTGATATTATGAAGCTTTAAAGCTGTGATACGACTCTTCATCAACGTTGATACGATTCGTACACGATTCTAACCAATACTCTCGTTTTCTTTCCGTTAAATGCATCAGATTTTACGAGTTCTTTTACCAACGCGCAGAAAACCCATATGAACAGCAGCTCCAGTTCCAAGTAAAATTGGCGATATCTTAGATTAGAGGGAACGGAAAATTTCCAAAAAGTTTAAAGCTCTGTTTTCGTCTTCCAAAGACTTCACACGCACGACACACATCTTTGTCGCGTATAACAAATTCTCTGTGTGGTATCCACGTCCGTTCCACAAATCGCTCTATAAATCACCTAGTATAAAAATTTGCCCCTCCTATAATCATGCGTCGTTCTCAATCATACCTCTTCTTAATTTCATCTTCATTCGAATAAACACATATTCATGGCCACTTTGCATTCGTATCTTTGTTACCCAAGTAATAATGCAAATAACATGGGCAAAAAGCTGTGGACGAACAGTGAAAACGATGGATGGGGTGAAAACGGGCGGTTGTAAAGGGTGGGCAAAGAAGAGAGAAGTCGAAGTCTCGCGGCACGAGGATTGCACGAGCAACCGAGCCACTCGTTGGCGCAACGGTGTCGTTAGATCTTAATGGCCGACAACGATGCTTCAGGACGTTTCGACAAGCAAAACGAACGGCGGTGGTGAAACGAATGGTGCCTGGAGGGACGAAGACGGCGCAGAGTGTTCAGGCTGGTGCGTCTCGAGGCGTGGAGGGTGCTCGGTCGCAAAACGTGGTTCTTGCCAGAGAACGTAGACCGCTTCCGGCTACGTGGACGTAATCTCACGTACCTATGCAGATACGTGTATTCGCACATGAATGCGGAAATAGGAACAATTTATGTACGTATTTGTGTTATACCGTAAACATGTTGAAATTTCCTCGGCGCTGTAATGAGACCAAGATATCATGATTACGTTAATAATATTTAAAATAAGATTGAAAATGGTCATAGAAATTACATGATATTTAGTACAAGCGTATATTTCAGAGATCACGAAGGTATTTAAACAGACGATTATCCATTGTATTAATGGATCTCGATATTTACTGGCACCATCCATAAGACGTATTATATATTTAAGATGATTTTTCGTAGTGTATACTTTTATTCGATATATGTATACAGTAAATATCTATAACTTCTGTAGTGTTAGTATAGATTATAGATTTATAGTATTCCATATAGATTGTAATATTCGTTTAAATTTTTACTAATATAGTTCAAGCCATCGTGTTCCGTTACAGCACTTATGAAATTTTAAAGAGTTTAAAGTTAAAAAAAAATTAAAGACTATAATGTACACATAGAATATTCATAAAAATTTTCTCTGGTAAATATTGAAACACTTTTATAAGCTACTGCACATATATGTCCAACAAGGAAAGTCATCTTACGTAGGCAATCTGCGTTTTAAAGCCATTGCCGGAGATTCACTTTTCCCTGGAATCCACGGGAAATTTACTTGGCCATGCTCTGAAATCAGAATTTATCGTCGAAGGGAAGGAAGTCCATTTCCCTGTACAAAAGAAAATAGTCCGCGTGTTTTATTTTCGTTTGACGCCACGGGAAAATGGCTGTTCGTCTGGTTTAATTCGGTGGTTCTTTCGGGGTGATCTTCTTTGACACAGAACGCAGAGAGCGAACCCAGCCGTGACAAAAGAGTCCTTGGTTAACTCCTTGCTTTAGATTTTTCCCCGTATATGTTAGTCTCCTTATTATCACGGTTATTACTTTAATACTATGTTTGATATAAAAGATTGAAATATTGTACAGTCTTGTCGACCGGTATGATATTTTCAGTTAAAATTGCGCTTTAACGTAAATACAGCTTAACTATTAAAGGAACGAGATTCGATCTATTGCATTTTATATTTTAATATTATCGTCGAGCGATAACACCAGTTTACAGTGTTGTTGATCACAACTGCAAACAATAATTTTTCTACGTTTCACCTGGTATTGAATAACAAAACGTTTGATCCCACTGCTTTAACTTTATAATAATGTAATATCGGAATATATTAAAGGTGTAATTTTGTCCGATTAATTATAATTTATTAATAATGGATTGAAAATACAGATATTAGTTAGACAGAGAAACGATGTTTGATTAACAGGAAAACTAAATGCATCGCTCGTATTTACAACAAATAACTTGACAACTATTTGGTAACTCTCTCTCACTAGCAACTCTAACACTCGACAACACTCGCAACTCAATTCTAACGACTCTATGCTTCGACGTCTCGATCAACTCTGACCCTCGCCAATGTATTCCTGCTCGGTCCTGCACACACACACACACACACACACACACTTTTCGGCTCACATACTCTGGCCTCTCGATTGCCACTCCTTGAAATATGAAACCGTACTTCTGTTTTGACGCTGCTTATCTTTTCTCGCGTCACTGTTACTAGGCGCTCTTGGATGTAAACAAACCACAAAAAGACGGCGTACACGGTGTTTTCTAATTTCAGCCGATCTCCAATCAAAGCTATTCTACGATATTACAATAATCTTCAAGGATTAAACTCGAGTTACGTGGAACGTTGTATTTGTTGAAATTTGCATACGAATCTCTTAATATCGGCGAATCTTCCTCTATTCCTTAAGACATTAGATTTGCATTTATCTCTATGGAGAATATTAGATTGTTGCTTGATACCAATCTTAATCCATGTTACGAGTCTGACACGATATTCTAACATAAGGGGTTAAATGTTCTCAGTGAAAACAGCGGGATAATTCGAAAGTGATTCAAACTTGGCCAAGCTATCTGTCCGTATACGTGCTAAAATTCTATCACTGCTATAGAGCTTCTGCGATATCATTTATGTCCAAATGTATGTAGTTCCATCAAAATATCTGGCCTGCAACAGCGATATAAAATGCTTAAGCTAAGTCAAATTTCACACATGAATTACGAGAGCGGAAGGAAAACGAGCGAATGGAAACACGAACCTGACGAACAATGAAACATACAAGCGTTGAAGAATACAGGCGATCGGATCGACAAGATAGATAGAGTCCGGCACTGAAATTGAATTTTCAAGCACAGAAGTTCAGTTCAGGAGTAACTGAAGAAGACTTTATCTCGTAAACGTTGCTTTACATGAATTTGTGTGTACCTAGTTAAAGGAAAGGAATAAAGTACTCAAAACAAGGTGGAATTAAGAAAAAGTTCGAAACATTATCGACAGACTGAGAAGAAAATGATACAAGTAACGAATATCTTTAATCTGCGGATAAAGTTAAATTCTGATACAGAAATTTAGACATTGTTCTTTAAAAAATCAGAAATTCATTTTGACTGACGAATGGTGGATATTCACAGAATTGGGTCACGTGTAATGCAAGTTCACAGATTTTCGATCATCCATAACGGAAATTTGCAAAATTTAGATCACGTATAACGGAAGTTCACAAAGTTCTCGATCACGTACGATGCACAAATACTAAAAACTTTATTTCTCGTAACTATAATCGTTTGCCCGTCGATTCATCTACACATTAACTCTTTCGCCTACAACATCGTGTAGGCGTAGGAGACGTTTGTAGTTAGAGGATAGATGTATTCAGAAATTGTAATAAAATGTTATTGATGTATTATTTACTTCGAGATAATAAACCTTTCTTGTTCACCAATGAATCGTTCGTATTTATTTATCAAACATCTTGCAAAATTAAACCAGTTGTACCTTACACGTGCCATAAAACGTGTGCGACTATCACAACTTTGAACGCTTGGTCGAACCGCAAAATGGCTCGACGTGTAACCGAACTTGTCGTTCATAAGACACACTATCGGAATTTAAATCGTAGGGTAAGTAATTTTAAGATAACTTACTATACACAACCATAAAAATGTAGACATTCGTAATAAAATCCTCTGAGTAGATATGGTAATACTAGGAATGATAAATATTAAATTACCATTAATTAATATTAATTTTAATTTACCAATATTAATTTACCATTTCTAGCGTTTATCTCTCTTTCACTATAGAAATAGAAGAAAAAAGTACTCATACTACTTTTACTTCGAATCTCTCAATTACGATCGAAAAATATCGTATTTGTTTTACTAAATTACTTGTATTTTTGAAATTGAGCATCGATCCACCACAGACATTCCAACTTACGCACATTAATTTGCAGTTTTAACGAACGTTGTCCCGTATCCGGGACGTTCCGAGCCATTAATTTAATGATCAAAAACGTGTTAGTCGGCTAAATCGATTGCCCAGTGAGTATCGGTTAATCGGTTTAGCTGATTTACCGGTTAACCGCGTCAGCAGCAATTAAAACGTGCCACTGCTAGTAGAAGAACGATTTTATACGGACCACGGTACATGGTCATTTGCACCGAGTTGGAACGCGTGAAAACGGACATCGAATGTACTCGTTCGAATGTCAGTTAACGTTTACGGACGGTTTTCTTGCAAGCTCGGACAAAGGTATTATTGAAATCTGCAAGCTCAGGTTTCAACTAGTTCCAAAATTCAAGAATGCCGCTGACAGAACCAAAGAGAATGACTTTACTTGCATATTTCCAGTGAAGGGAACATTGAAATCTTGTTAGCTTGAATTTAGTAATGGAAACAGAAGTTTGATCGTTTTAATCCATTAAGGGATAAGATTATCTTTTTCATTAATGAATATAATTATTCGTAAGATTGTGGTTTTTGAAGATGAAAATGAATGTTTTGTCATTTTTTTCACTCGAAGGTTATTCTTGAATAATTATATCAATTATATTTTTGATGCGTTAAACGAGTTTGGAATTCAAAGACGCAAGAACAAGGAGGTCAGGGTGAATGATTTATTGGAATTTGCAAGCTATTCTTGAATATATTCGGAATTCTAAAACATAGATGGGTAGCTGGATTCTCTGGAAACAATTTCTCCGTAAACTAAAGTGGAGGAGCTATTGAACTCGGCAACCTTGGATTGAAAACGATTCAGAATTCAAGAACATAGCTGTTGGATCCCGAGGAAAATATCTCTCTGCCAGCTCCGGCGAAAGAGACCTTGAAATCTGCAAGCTCAGGTTTCAACTCTAAGACAGAAGTAAACTGAATTCGATAGCTTTAACAAGATCAAGTTTTAATAGATTCAAAATTCAAGAGATTGCGTTGTATTCTGGTATATTATGGGCATTCGATGCATTTTCCTACCTGCGCGAATATAAGTTTCGTATAAAAATCCACAGTTCGATCACAACCTATTACTTTCTTTATGTTCTATATCTTTATCGCAACGATTTAATACATGTTTCGTCGATCTATGTACACTCACACGATGACACTTTCATATTATTTCCAGTTATAGGATACCTTAATAACGTTTCTACAGAAACTTCAAAAATATTCTATAACGAGATTATCTCGTTAAGGATTGTCGTGTTCCATTCGAAACCGAAGAAACGGAACGTCGTGAAAGTTCCCGACCGCCTTCGCTGCCGAGTAAACTTTTAAGCGAATCCTGAAAATTCCAGCGCTCTCGGTAATCATAATGAAATATATTTTCACAGGGAGCGGAGCTGTTGCGTGAGATTATTGTCTTGGCGTAAATCTGCGCTACGAATGGAGTTACATCGCAGCGAGCGATCGACAATTTGTAACATTGATCGATCGGAGGCGAAGATTCAATCTGCACCGAGACATCGGTGTGAAAGGCCCGCGGAAAATGTGGCCCGGTTCCTGCTCACCCGGTGAATGTACATTTCCATTCTCCCTCCCAGTTTATCCGTTGACCCGGCAGAACGACTTCCGGCTCGTGAAACTTCCACGAAGCGACCAAAGAAAAATCAAGTGGAACAAAGATGTATGATAAAGTAGGATTATTTGAGACAGATAAGTTTCAACAGCTTAAGGTTTAACCTTAATCCTTGTGCGGAATGTTCAAACATAGTGTATATTATGAGACGGGAATTATTGATCAAGTACCATACCCTGGCTGGAAAAAGATAATAATAATTAGAAAAATAAGACAATAGTAATTATCTTCTGCTAGCTGTGGAAGAGAAGAGATCTTTGGGAGAATCTCGAAATCAGGTGTAAACGGTAATTTGAGAGAGATTCGAGAAGGTGAATTCGTAGAAAGATTCTTTTCTGGAAAATGCTTCACGCGAAAATTGGTCGCGTCCTATTCACTTCAGGGATATTATCCGACATGGTATTTTCGAGTCAAATATATCGTTAATACCATAATTGATTATTTAATTTACCCTTTGCAAATTGCTAGTAAGCCGCAGGAAGAAGCAGTGCTAGACATTTAATCGTTGGCTTCAGAGGTGATAACGATCAACGGAATCTCCGAGGAAAATTGTTCAACGAGTCCGCTGATTGAACAGAGAAAGAGACGAGCACAGGCTCATGAAGGTATTCGAATATTCGTAGACACCTTTTACAAATGTATTATACACGTGTTATACGAAACTGTGCAATTTCATTAGCACAGTTATCAGACTCGATTATCACGATTGTATTGATCAAACTCGAAACAAATCTGAATGTATATAAGTTCCAGGATATTTAATATAAATTTATATTTTTCGGAGATGACAAAGGTATTTAAACAGCCCATTATCCATCGTATTAATAAACCTCGGTATTTTTCGTGAGACTGTATTTAACATTTATTTTACAGGTTTCCCACACTCGCCAGCAACGAAAACGCTCGAAACCGCTTTGAAAAGAGATTCAAAGAAGCCAAGGCGTTTGACACGATAAAAAGTGTTGCCCTGCGTTCTCCGTAACCCTTTTCGTCAGTCAGATGGTTCTCTTTTACAGTTTCTGGCAACGGCGTCGGTGTACAGTAGCGATCGAGATTGGTCAGAGGAGCAAAATCAAAGGGCCAACTGCTGCGCACCAGCAATTCCAATTCTTCAAAATAATTTCTCCCTATTCAACCGTCGGTCCCTCCGACAACCCTTCGCACTGAATCTCCGCTTCCTTTCTGTCTTCGTTCATAGCAGATCCCCCTCCAAGAAATGTCGGTTTGCTCGCACTCCACCGGTAATCCCGCTAAATTGGAATTTTATTAAGCTCTGCCTTTTTCCCTCGACCACCCTCCTTCGGTGAGCTTGATCTCGTTCATCCTTTCGAGTCACTGGTTCCGTCGTTTGCAACGTTCGCAGGGATTTTTTTGACGGTCGTTTGGCAGTTTTTTCGAGCAAACTCGGTTTCTTTTGGTTCGTTGAATATGAGAACTTCAAAACTAATTTGGAAGAGAAATGTTTCGAGCTTCCAGGTGGAATGTCCAATACTCAAATGAAATTTTGTATATTCGGTGTTTGCTCATTTAAGAGATAAACCGAGGTAGTAATTACGTATATTCGTCGTAACGTTTCATAGAATTTCTTAGTACATGTTTGGAAATATATTTCCACCATATAGTTACGTAATAATGTGAGAATTGTGGATCTTTGTGGTTTATTCTTACATATTTTTCTTCGCAATTTTGTATCTCCGTTACCGAATATGAAAGACACGCTAGATTATGGACACAACTAGCTCGATCAGATTCGTAGAAGATTTCAAAAAAGATTTTTCGTAATGTTTATTGAGAAACTATATGAAGTATTAACATAACTATAATTATTATTGGTTACCAGTAATTACTAAGTAGATAGAATCGGATACTGAACGGACTACGGTAATAAAGACATAGTAATATCAATAATTGAATGAAAAATACAAATTGTTCCCCGAAATTGACAAAATTGAGAATCGATCATAATATAATAGAAGTAAATAAGAAGAATCTCTAAAATTTCTTTATCTACCCAATCTCTAAAGTGTTTACGTAGTTCTAAAAATATTTCTTACTGATATACTGATATAACGTCGTTCATTCGTGTGATGTAAAAAGTACTTGAGGACATTCTTAAAGATTCATTTCACTGACTTCCATAGTATGATGTGTCTCCAACTTTATTAGCTTCGGATAGTTTAAGGAAATAGCAGTGAAAGGTGTATTGTACATTTTTTGAATCCCTTTCCGCACCACAAAAGTGCCAATTATTTGGCCCCAGCGATATCGAACATTTTTTCCAATTACACCCGGGCAATAACCGCAACGAAACTCACTCATTATGCGGTTAATCCCTTTTTCGCAGTCACCAGCAGGCGAATACCATCGCATCGCCAGGTAAAATTCTCTTAAAAGCACGTCCCACGGAGGACCAGAAAGACCTGTTTGAAATTCGACCCGCGCGAACTTACTATTCCCGAAACATTAAGCGTCACATTTTAATGAACCCAAAAACAATCTGCGTTAATTAGGTTTCGCGTCGCGTTCTCGAGCGTCTCATATGCAACTAAGCTTTTAACATTTTTAGAAAAATGAATTTTTAGAACTGGAGAATTATGTTCTTCGCATTTATGAAGAAAATTTCCTGTTATTTCTCGCGTTTCATATTTTCATTGCACTACATCAGAAACGTAAGGTACAGCATAATAAATGTAAAAGAACGTATTATTGTATATCTCAGACATAATTCCATTTAAAGAAGGGAATAAAAATCTCGTAACATTTAGGTCGATGCAATTATCTGAGAAACGGTTCTGTTTAAAAACGGAATTAAAAATGTATTTTAATATTTAGGTCGAGAAAAGGAAATATTATTACGCTTTAGTATGCTATCCAGACTGCAAAATATTCGGTTAAAATGACACTTTTTAGGGGTCTTTGAGATCGCTGAAGCCGAAAATGAGGATCGTTTCTCACGGAAAGCGTAAGGCGTAAAAGTTTCGGCCAACCTGTTGATGTGTAACGTTCTCGCAGATTTTGACGTTGTCGTTTTTTAAATTTGCTACTCTAACCTGCTGGTACGCCTTACTCTGTATGTATTCGAATCGTAGATATCGGACTAATAAATTTTTTTTGTCCGTTTTATCCACAAGTTTTACTACAATTTTTTCGTTAGACAAAACCAAACTGTTGAAAAACTAAAAAAAAGACAAGCAAAAATAGATTTAGTACTCGCATTAAAACCATTCAAATTCTTCGAAAAACCGCACGACTCTGCCAAACTACAATCCATCTTGCAGAAGCCCATTAAGAACACAAAACTCTGTCGCAGAAACCCACCGG
The DNA here is from genome assembly GCF_051014615.1 of Bombus vancouverensis nearcticus. NCBI lineage: Eukaryota > Metazoa > Arthropoda > Insecta > Hymenoptera > Apidae > Bombus > Bombus vancouverensis. Next base: position 2,887,887 of record NC_134924.1, read on the forward strand.
CCGATTTAATACCACCCCCTTTAATGCTACCCGAATGGATAATTAAATCACGTCGATCGTTGGTACTATGGAATTGTTCGCAATTCACCGGCTCGACATTCATCAGCGACGGTTCTTTCCACCCCTGGCGTTATTTCGCTCGAAGCTCGTGGGGGTCCACCGCCGAAAATCCATTATTTCGTTTTACAGAGACAAAGCGGAGCCGGAGGAAACGTACGATCGAACCGGAACGCGTCCATTCGTCCCTTCCAACCCTCTGGTTCCGGGCCACACTTCTGCATTCCTCTCTCTCCCGGTTTTCGCCGCGTCTTCGAGAACGAGGGTGGCTGTCTAAACGCGTCGTTTGTATGCGCGAGGACTGCATAAGAAATTCGAACAGGGTGTTTGTGTTCGACGTTGCAAGGATTAAAGGGTGGGTGGGGAAGGGATTTAAAATAAATGAAAGGGGATAGGTGAATGTACAGGGTGTTTCTGAATTGGTGATGCAATTTGTAATGCTTTGTAATAATAATGTGAAAGCAGGTGAATATAAGTGCAAAAATAAGACAAAGATGAAAAATAGCTGCTTTCATATAAATTATGTAATCCATTAATACGATGACTGGCACGACGGTCATCGGTGATCGTTTAACTAAATTTTATAGGTTGATTAAAATAACATACGTTTCGTGAACTAAAGGATTTTCAACGATGAGAAATTAGATAACGTTGGCAGAGAAAGGTGCACAAGTGCAATATAATATTTTGCAAGAAAGTAAATGTTGTATTTCGATCTATCGTAGTTTCGAGGGCAAGATATATATAGAACTGATGTGACAGTGAACGTGTTAAGGACAAAGCAATAGTTCGCCATAATTTATGAAATTTATTAAAGAACCAGGCTTCGTGTGAAAAAATGTCACTCTACGTTTTCGATTTATTTTATCTTTCGACTTATTTTATCCTGTACCCTTCCTATTGTATTATTTCAGATACACCCTGTAGAGAAGGAAAAAAAACGGAGCAGAGGAATGACCCGTAGATAGTAGTAAGGTGTAGAAGAAGGAGAAGATTAATGGAGCCTGAATTTTCTACGAAATTGTGCATGTGTCTCTTGAAAAGCTGCACGAGTCGATGCATAGATACGGCGAGTAATAATGATCTGGATAGAAAGTGTATCGATGGACCTAACCGGTTTAAAATGGTAATGAACGAGTCGGAGAACACTGTGGTTTGTGAAACTGGGAGTGGTTATTTTATAAAAGACTTCGTGTTGATTGGAAAACCGGGTTTTTTGTAAAGCAAGAACAATTTGTAACGACCTGAAATGGGTGGTTCCTACGGTTTGACGTACCAGTTTGATTGTAACCGAAACTCGATTTGTTGCCTCAAAAGTGCTAGTTTTCAATGGGAAACGTGGAATTCGTTTTCGGGCACATATCTTGAGGCAAAAAAGTTAGCTGTTCCATTTTAATGAATTTTATGAGAGTCCTTTGCTTTTGTAGTATTTGTAAAACAGAGAAACATTTTACGCGAAACAAGAAATAAAAAAGGAAAGCAACTGATCAATTGTAAGGAAGAGATAATTCCAAACTCTGCTATGTTCTTTGAATCATTCTCGGTTCAATCACGTTCCTTTGCCGCTAAACGATTTGCTCAACATTGCTATTAAATATCAAAATTTCTCTGGAAGCATTACGAAATACTTGCTAATAAGAAATTGAGAGAAACAAAAAAATTTTGCTCGAATTAATTCGCTGCCAGAGCAGAAAATTTAAGCAGAAACCCCTCTCGTTGCATATAAATTTAATAAAACGAAAAGAATTGAATAACGCAAAACGAAAGCTACTCTGAGTATCGAATTTTTGCTGTAATATTAAAACACGGAGTTTATTATTTTAGCTGTCGATACGTATAGGACATTAAGGCAAACAATAGGAAAAAAGAAAAGGAGAAAATATTCGAAAACTGGGTATCATTGATTGAACGAAATATTTGTAAATAAAATCTCGGTAAATAAACGTGTTTAATTTTCCATCGTGTTTGACGATTCAGGATAGATTGATATATAGATTCAATAAAATGGAACATCGACGAGAGGGAAGCAAACTTATCGATAGAAGGTGTTGCATTACAATGAAAATGGAACGAAGTTCCTCTGCTTCCTGTTAGTTTCATAAAGCGACGCGAGGAACGGTTAGAGGTGATCGCGATTAATGCAAAACCGTGAGTCAGATCATTCCAATTCCATCGGAACCGGCATTCTTTCGACCATTATATATAAGAAAGAGAAAGATCTGGAAGGTTAGCAGCGCAACTGGATGAAGGAACGATTGGGTACCATCGCTGGGATTAATACAATCCTACGCCGCCGAAGAAAGGGAAATCAATTTCAGGAGTAATGGAAAAAAAGCGCCGGTATGATAAAAGAAGATACGATGCTCGGATTCATGGTGTTCCTCGTGAATATAAATTATGATGATCAACCCTCTATTTTCCACCCAAAACTCTGATAAAAGTATAAGAATAAATATACGGAAAGGAAGAATAATATAAAATTTCAAAAAAGGAATTTATCATATACTCTTGCGAAATACTGCGTGGCAAATACCGTTTCTAACTGATCATTGAAAAACAAAATCTGACATTAATTGAATCAAAGAGTTCAACATGTTTGATAAAATTTAAAACGCATCGTTATGTATTTTTGCAAAATACTACTTGAAAGATAATACCGTTAATTGATCATTAAATGCATTAGTTATGCATCAAATATAAAAATCTGGCATTGGTCAAGACAAAAGTGTCATTTTCTAACAAATAAAAAAATAAGCAAAAATATTAAATACCTATACCAAGAATATAAATTCTCTTATTCGTATTTTGATCTTTCTAAAATATCTTGTTCATCATAAGAAACCGAGTACACTTAGAAACCTTTCAAAACTATCTCAAGAGAGACAAAGTTTTCTTAAAAGCAATCACAAAGTTGCCCAATAAATAGCAAAATGTTCAAAGCTTTCCCATATTTATCTCTTCTCCAGAAATATATAAATTTCTTTTTCCAGAAAGAGAAAAGGAGTACTCACCATCCATTCGGTAGAAGTAGGCGTCATTTAAAGACACAAAAGTGGACGTAGCTGGCGTTGTTAGCATGCACACTCGCGAACAAGGAAAGACGGGTAGGAAAAAACGTGAAATCGCATTTGGCACGGAATAGCTGATCGGATCGGTGACTTTTATTTAGAAATAAACGAGAAACGAAAGGGGAGAACGAAAAACACGGAGAAGAACGGGAGAGAATGTACGGGCACGCACGTGGTCGGCTTTGTACGCGTCCATTCGGCGTGAAATCTGTCTTTATTCCATCGGGTCAGTCTTAAAGCTCTGTCGCGTTAAAAACTCCGTATTAGGCGTTCAATGGCCACACGCTTTCCAACCGGAAATTCCGCCATTGAAATCCGAGCCTGAGCGAAATATGGACGCGCTGTATTGTATCAATTAACTGTTCCATCGGCCGAATCGGCGCTGCCTTTTTCATCCCCTTGTGCATACCACCGGTAGCGATGGCGATTCGATCCAACTCTACTCAGAGTTCTGGAACAATTTGCATAAAATCCTCGTTTCGAAGCATCATTTCCCGGCAAATTTTTCTTAGACGAAACACTCGTCGAAATGATCCAAAAGGATTGATTCTTTTCTTTATAAACGAAAGAACGGGTAAAGTTGAAAAACATCAGAGTCCTGTGAAATCTTTTATGGATTATGGTAATTTCCGAACTTTGAATTGCAATTGATAAAAGTCTGCAGGATCGTAAAAGAATCTCGAAAATCTGATTCGAAAAATTAAGATTAAGGAACTTTTTTTTTGACAGAGTTCAAACTTTTAGCTGACTTTTTGAAATTTGAAGAGACGAGTTTCGACGTTCGAAATTTTGAGAAGTTCCATCGAAGATCAATATTTTCTGCATAAAGTAAAATATACAGGTTTCATATTTATCGATATTTTTGGTTTCAAAGACGGTTTCGAAGCGCGTCGACGCCCATCGCTAGCCGCACGCAAACAATTATCGATTCTGCGGAAAAATGAAACCCCTCCTCGATGGTCCTCGCGTCGTTGCAAACGGCTGAATGCACGCCGCAAAAATATCTAGAAATTTCAATTCGCGAGGACTCGCGTGTCCCTCTTTCGCCTCGGTTAGCCTCGTGTTTCATCCCGCCAGTATCCGGCCGAAATTATTTTTCTCTCGCGCCGTCGCTCCACCAATTTTTTTCCGTCGTTTTTGGATTTTCTATAACTTTGGTCCTCACTAACTAATTTGAACCGCGCAAATCGTTTCTACACACGCCCATCATTACCCGAGTGAAAGCACATAAAAAGATCATTGTCGATCGGAGGAATTTAAAACACGAATTTACGTATCGATGTTTCCGAGGTTGTTTCTGAGAATTAATATCCTCCAGAGGCAAGCGATTATGTTCGATGAAACTTGATTTTATTCGTTGCTCCCAGCTATTTGACGGAAAATAGGAAATTTCAAAAATGACGATGGAAGCCATAACAGAGAGTTATATTAAAAGATGAAAATAGAATTGCCTGGATAGTGACGAACGACTATTTTTATTTGAATGTTTTACGTTTATATCGAAGTTCTGATCGTATTTTCATGGAGAAATTTGGTTTATTCACGAATAGCGTCTTTATCAAATATACAGGCGAAAAAGGATGATCGTATGCGAGAAAATAAGTCGAAAACGTGGAATAAAATTTTTTTACGCGACGCTTCGTTTTCGGGGCAAATGATTTTAAGTATTGTGAGACTATGCGTGCATTCAACTGGATTATATGTGTTACGTTAGTTTACTTTTTACTTGTACATTTCACAATTTTTTTGAATATGTAATCAACTATAGCTTTATTTCGGTGTCGGCATTGCTTTAGATTTCGCACTTTCCACACTTCTAGAGTAGTAGGATACTTTTAATGCTAAAGTTACTGAAATTTCCATTTGCAAAATTACTGAAATTACAATTACGTTGATACGATGTAAATTCCTACATTACACATTTTCATTTTGCCGTTTCACATAGAATCGGCGAAATTCTCTGCAATTATACATAGCATGACTATTGAGCTTCTCTGTGTGTAACATTATACAAAGTCGACTAAAACGCTACCGTTTGCTCGATAAAAAAATTTAAGGGTCGTAAAAATTCACGGAACTATACAGTTTGAACGATCGGTATGATAAAGTTCGCAAGCGTGACGAATAAAAGCGGCTAGGCAACAACAGCTACTTCTGGGAAGTCACTTAACTCGCTTTATAAAATCGCTCGAACTTAATAAAGTTTCAAGTGTCCGTTATCAGCAGTTCGACCCGATAACGAAGTGGCGCGTCGCTTGGAAACGGTTCTTCGCCGGGGAAGCTTTCGACGAGAATCTCCTTGCTTAGAAACGATCGACTTCACGGTACAAATGTTTTTCCAGGGCACTTTCAACCAACCAGGAGAACATCAACGTCGAGAGAAACTCGAGATTTTGTTCTTATCGCTATCAAACTTCTAACAATATCAACGGGTACCTTTGTGTCTTGGACGATTATGCAACTTGAAACTTCTACTATTTTTAGAATTGATCCACTCCAGTTGTCACGGTTGGATCTCGCGCAGGAACGTGTCAGGTGTATTCATTTATGTATCGTAACTCACAATAAATCCTGTGCGACTTTCTGAATTTTATTCCATAAATGAAAGTTTTATTTTGACGAAGTTCATTTTGACGAAGAAACTTATTATTTGGAAGCAAGAGGTGAATTGTAAAGGTTGGTTATATGCAGAGAAATATTTGATAGAATTACGATACACCTTCCGTGGCGCAATTCTAAAAATACAGCGAGTTCGACCGAGTCGAGATATTTAAAGTAGATGAGGACTTTTACTGGTCATACAGATATCTCTATTCAAATGTGGATCGACTGACACTCAGTTAATTATCCATAACCATTCTGTCTTGTGTAACTAAAATATAAATAGTAAAAGGTATAAATAGGATGCATGAAAGATAGGATCCACGTTTTATAATTGATTATATTTAATTATTATAATTATTATAAAGGCACAATATCTGTCATTTGAATTTCTTTGATACAGATTTCATACTCCAGTCATCTATAAGACCGGTGCTGATCGAACAACACAAATGCTTGCCAAAGCAAGAATCGCTAATAAAAAGATATAAAGGGAGGGAGACGTGTCTCGTCTATCGATGAAAAATTCACGATTTAATTTAATCTGGATATATATCTGTTCGAGGGATGACCATATGTCCCTGACAGCTTGGAGTTAGTTTCAGTAGCCAGCGAATTTTCGGTGTGTCATTTTACGAGGAAGGGATTCTGAAGCGTTTCACTGATTTTTCAGTGAGCGAAGCTGGTTGGAAAACAGCAGGATGTGGACGATGCATGGAACCGTTTCGTCCTTTTCCGGAATTATGGAAAAATGGGACTTTCGAAAGGCTCGCGGGATTTTCCGGGAAGTAGCCTGGTCGTTCCTGAAAATCACATCTATTTTCCTTTTTCAAGCGGCCATCCACTTTGTCCCGATATATCGAACAATTTCGTTTTACATGGCGACGCTTTAACTTTTCACATTTTACATGTCGGTTGTTTATTCTATTAATTAAATTCGCAAATGTGATCTTTTCCCGTTTTATTTTTTCTGATCAAAATTCAAATTTAAAATTTTAGTTTTTCTCTTTGTCGTGTTGAAAAATGTTTTCGACAGAACCTTTTATATATTCCAACGAAAACATTTGACAAAAAAAATCTGCACCTTCCTGCACAATAACTAAATTTTTATTTGGCCTCGTAATTTCTCTGCTTACGTTCACACAAAAATATAAAAAATGCACGGGTATCCGTAGTTTACAAATAATATCAGTTCAATTGTTCAAGAGGAAAAGTTTACGTAACAGTTACAAAACTGTTTTGTGACGAAAAGTTGTTCAACGTTTCAGCTATCGCGGACCATTCACCGTGGAAACGAGCCATGTTTTCTAATGAATTATAACGCGGATTTACCATCTGCCAAACACTCCGAGTCTCATTACGATATATTACCGCTGTAAATGCAGGTACCGCGGCTCCAGTGTCCGCCTCGTGTCGCGTCACGTAAATATATACGGCGCAGCGCATAGATTTCCGTCGTCATGAATATGAAACACGCGTGGAAACTGCCGCGGCAAAATGTGTTCCGTGCTCTCTCTCCCTCTCTCTCTCTCTCTGCGAAACTTCTTTCAAATTAAATACATACGCTTGGAAATCATCCGAAACGGCGTCAGATTAATTGCGATCTAACGAAAGCGACCGTTTAACCAACTACGTTTAAAAGAAAATTCTTGAGATATTGAAATGTTAAAGGAATTCAGCGTCGCTATTAGTATTATGCATTTTATAAAACTTTAGAGTTGCTTGATTTGTATAGGAAAGATTCAGGTAGTGAGATGATAAACGCTGTAAGCGATATTACTGAATATTTCTATTAATTTTCCTAATTACATAATTTATCACTTGAATGCTATGAACCTTTAGCGTTCATTAGCTTCGCGGATTTAGAAGCAGCATAAATGGTACAACATAAATGGATTGGATTGATTCGATTTATTTATCGTGAAAGAAGAAAATTATATTTGAAAAAAATATCTCGAGCTTCGGAGTCGTATGATTTTTCACATAAGAAATTTATTTATCGGGGGAAAATAGCTTCATATGTACAATGTATAAAGAGACCGAGATGAAGTTATCGTAGAGAACCGATGACTCGTTTTTCCGCCATTAATCTTGCGAAACGAGAGAAACGTGTCGTAAGTACAGGAACAGATTACATCGTTCGCGGGCTGTTAAAGGAGAACGTACGTCATCAAAGATGAAGAAACGGCATTTGATTGCGTTTACGTGATGTGGCTAAGTTTTGATGCTAATCGAGACTCTTTATGCCCGATCTGCGCTTTTTACGTCCGCTACTAAGCGGTGCTAAAGAACGTGCAACGGGAAATAAATGCTCCATAAAACTCGGTAGTCGACATTCTAAATGAAAATAAAATTGATATCTTGTGGAAATTCCGGTGTTTAAGGGTGAAAAGGAACGAGACGATTGCGCTGTAAGGTGTCTGATATGGAACGGCGATAATTTAGATTTTCGAAACTTTAGCAGGTTTATGGGGTGTTGAACATTTCTGAGATCTTCAAGCTTTCAAAAGATTCGTGATACTTTAGCATGCTTGTAAGTTCTAAAGATTTCTGGCGATTTTATACATTGGTAGGAAATTCGTATAAAGGTATGTTCATATAAATCATGGTAATATACATATTCGTGTCAATCATTCTCGAAAGTTACATCTGCAGTTACACATATTTAGTGTATTTAAGGTAAAAATGCACGTCAAAATATAAAAACAAATGAACGATTGATATATGTCAAAATTATACCTAACCAATTACAATTGAAATATGTATAACGAATTGAAATCATATAATCATATTATGTTGGTACAATAGAGAAATAGGAGAATAGATATAATTAAAAAGCGTTTTGCAGTGTATCAAAATTTCAATTGAGTTTGGAAATATCATAGAATTAATGAATCTAAAAATGAAAGCTCTTGTTTTCAGATCCGCGCGTACTTTCGCAAAGCTCAGCGTCTGAAGTTTCTGATACCTCAAAAATATTCTACGTCGTTCTTCTACAGTATCTAAGAAATTTCAAAACTCGTGAAACTATCAAGACCCAGTGCTAGGAATCCCTGGAACCACCTGTGACACCAGAACCCTCTGAAATATGACCTCAACTATCCGATTCTGCCCGGGAAATGTTAATGGTTCAGCAAGCGAATTAAAGCCAACGAAACGTCCCCACGTGCAGAGAGGCCACTCAGACTACAGGCAAAGAGAAACGAAACCCTATCGAGATCATCGGAACGTTTTAATCAGATTAAATGGACGCATTCTAGATATTCGAGAATTCACTTTACTCCTTTCGTTTCTGTCATATACATATAGCTGGAGGCCAACTATCGAATATTCGTAAAGCATAAAAAAAGCGCACTTTCCATCCTATCTCAAACAGAAACATGCTACCTACTCGTTTCGAGTTTATTTCGCCTCTTTCAATTTATCGAATATTTTTTCGTAATTATTGGCTCGATAGGGTAAATATATATTAATATAATATAAATATATTCGAATAAATTATAATTAGGTTGCGAGTATTTACGCAAATTCATATTTTTATGAATTGGAGTTCTAAAAAATAATGGAATCTAGACGGAAAAGTATATTACCTAATTAATATTGCAGTGAATAATATATTTTGAGTATTAATCTCGAATATGATGTGCATTTGATACTGCGCATTATTGTTGTGTGCGTGTCATACTTTTCTGTACACTTGTGCACCTTTAAATTTCCGACAAATGCGTAAAAAAGAATCTGCAGTTTATAACGCACAAAGATTCCACAATCTTTTAGAGATGACGTATATGCATGTATATAATTGATTAGACACCAAAATACACACACACACAAAATAACATCATAGCGTATCTATTAATTTCTCACAAATCTTTTCCATCAATTCAATCGTAACTTTCACTTCATCTTTGCAATACTTATTATACAAATTCTCATTTTTTTCTCGTCACTGGCCATTTTTCTTATTCTCCAATGACAGTGATCCAAAAGTGAATTCCGAAACTACGTTTTACGATATGATCTCCTTGTCCTTGATCACCAGTTGGAAATCATTCATCGAGAATAATGGAGCGCCGATGTAAACCGATCAGTGATGGATATAATCGAGAACCGGGGAATACATCCGGCGGGGATCTTGCAGCTGTTTCGAATATTCAGCTTTCGTTGCACGACGAGGAGAAAATGGGATTTTTTCGTTCCCTATATCGTGTCGTTTGATCGTGCTGTAATTGCACTCGGAAATTACTGGACCGCGGCGAGCGTGTATACGTCGATGCTCCACCCGTCTGGAAAATGAGAGTCCCTCTGATCCCGTCTGGCGACGGCCATTATCATATAGAATTTTAAATCGCCGTGATTCTACTGCATCACCGACACGATCGTAGAGTAATATTTCTCTCTTTTCCACGTTGTTCGTTATGTTTGAATATCCATGGAATTTCTTTCATTTGCCGAAAAAAGTGAAGCAGCGGACCTACTACTAATCATGCTGCCTTTAAAAAGTCTGAAACGTAGCAATGGGAAACTATGAAGAACTGATGTTTTATTCGGTATGATGAGGTCTACTTAATTTGTAAATCACAGTCTACGTTAAAAATGTAAAATGGTACTATAGTTATATTCTCTCTGAACATAATCACTGAAAAATGTAGCAAAATATAGTTCCATTTCGTATGATAAACAATTAGTGGATAAAACAAAGTATATGAACAATTTTGCTAAAAATGAATCTAATTAAAGATTTACGAAGTTTTGTACGAAATATAGGAGTTTTATTAAAAAGAGTACGAATCATATGATCACATACGAACCATAGAGATCCATATGAAAAATGTAGGTGAATTAAAAGAAATAGTTAAAAATTAATTAATTAATAAATAAAATAGTCAAAAATTCACGGAGTTCTACACCGCATACGAAAATTACATTGAATTCAGTGAATGCATATGGGAAATTCCAATGAACAATCTTACCAAAGACAATGAAACTAATGAAAAATTCACAAAGTTTTAATTATCTATAACATATTACCATATTACATTATTTATAGTGTAATTCGTAAGAGCTCATTAAACAAAAATCGAATTGATTATTTTATACATTTTAAGGTTCTGAAAGTTTTGCCACCGCGTCCGTGTTTGACCATGGAAGTAACCCTTCACTTATTTTATGCAAGTGTATCTATCAATATCGTTAACTTGTAACACAAACGTCGATAATATTGTACAGTCCGGTAGCGCAAAATGATCCTGCTCCACCTCACAAATGCGATAATTCATCCTGTACATTTTCCAAGAAGTCTACCTATTTTCCTCCCTTATCCACTTTCAATCTTCCACGTCCGTAGATAGACGAAGAAACGTCGCCGGTTCCAAATGGCAGGCAAACTTCCATTCTGTCCCATCAAACGTCCCTGAAACGGATCTTATACTCTTCTTAACACCCGTGAGAATGGATCACGCGTTCGCCAAAGATCAATCCCCTTTCTCACCATTTCGTCAGACCTCTATTCTCCCATCTAGATGAAGCTTCAACACTTGGAGTCCGCAGTGGCTCGTTTCGCGGGTCCATCGATTTCTCCGGATGGTAGATCACGCGTGGCCATCGTCCAAGCCGACCATTGTCCGGTCTAACGGCGACGCGGAATCGGCCGGACGATAATGGAGCACCGATGTAAACGGATCGAGCGTCGATAATCCGTCGTTCACGGAAGAACTCGAACCGTTACGACTGGCAAAATGTGGGCCACCGCGTTTCAGATAACCTACGTACGTTCCGCTCTGTGATAGAGCCATTGTTATCGCGATTGGGCGCCTTGCTTCCCGCTTTCGAAGCGGTTTCATCCTCTTCTCGGTGATCGAACGACAGTCACGTATTCCTTATCCGATGACTTCTGGCCGACAACACTTGCAATCGTCACGACTGTCCATTTGGATTTTTGGCTGGCAATTAAGTTGGTGCGATATTTTTGCAACTCGGTAATTATTAGACTAGCAACAAATTTATGCAAATTTACACTTTTATAAACGTTACTGAAGAAATATTATCTAGGCGAATATTTGTTTCAGCCACGTGCTAAGTAGGTGTTGTATTTCACATTGAGTATTTTATATGTCGGAGATGAAAGAACACCGGAGCCTTTGGAATTTTGGATAATCCCGCAACATTGTAACCTAGAATCTACTATAGCTGTGATTAAACAATTGTAGTTATTCAATCCGACTGTAATTGTTCGAGAGTTGTGATAATGAGCTTGGGCTCGAGGCGACAGCCAGTCGCCGAACGTAGCCGCGGTTACGGAATGAACGCTTTGCCTAGCAAAGGTATGGAGTAATTCTATAGCTCTCCTTAAGGGAAATATTCGTGGCGACACGCGACAGTAAACATTTCAACGGTTTCTGTCCCGTGGCTCGCCACACGCAGACCCTATTCTTCGAGTAAGATGATTGCCAGATGTCGATGCGTCTCCGCAGTACATGTTCAGCTAGCCCGAGGGCCCGTTATAAATCTTAAGATTTAGCCAACTAAAGTCCTTCAAACAGATAAACAGTCTTTGTCCCAACTACGGGAAAATAGGGGAGACCTATTCTTCAACGAGCGGCGTCTCCCACTAGCAACTTTCCCTCGAGAGCGGCTAGCATCTTTTTCTAACTACCGATATGGAGATTGACCAATTAGCAGCAACGCCAATTTCCCTTACTTTCTGAACGAAGGCTTTTTTCGACGAATCCGATGATCTCGTGTCCTTAGACACACCCCATTATAGTTTTCCTCCGTGGCATCATCGGGACGGGAAAGTCATTCTCGCTCGCGATCTCATCGATGAAAAGAGTAACCCTTTACGACCAGTGAATATCACGCGTCCCACTTAGATTTTGTGAGCACGTTCATCTATCATCCCGTCGACCGCGGATTCGTTATTGAACCTAGGATCATTGTCATTAGTTTCTCGAGTATCTAATTACCACGGTTACTTGTCCGGTTCTATGATAATCGTATTTGCACTAGCCAATGTCTTCTATATTGCATAACGACGACGTGTAATCCAAACGAATATTCGTTTCACGCCCCTAACCCTAATTCTAATGTAAATCCGACATATATATATATATATATATATTCTTGCATTTCACGCTCACTCTGGGCATTTTTGCATCTTTAAATTCTTCATAAATGCATCAAAATCCACGATGCAGCAAGTATATTTCATGAAACTTGAAAATAAAAATTACGAACTAAAGAAAAATTGAGGTTAAAGAATAAAATGCAGGTGAATTATATTCGGGTTTAATGATTTATGATTGACATGTTTTTCAGTAAATTTCTAATTAACTCCGTCTATCGAACGGTAATTGAAATGGATTAAATTTAAACATGTCTATTGATTTATTAATGGAACGTTAAGATTATAGGAAAGAACTTTTGGAATAAAATTTTAAGACTGTGATAACGTTAATAATAAAATGAAAATTTTTGTAAATTAAGAAATTAAAGTTAAAGATTGTGAAATATTTATTTGTTAAACGAAAACTGTTTCTATAAGAGAATCTCCGGTGGTTCTAAGACTTTCTGAGACACATCAAAGAGATAAGTAGCAACCCAACACCATGGAGGATAGTTTCATCCCTTAATTTCGTGCCTCGGTAGCTAAAGGAAGATACATAACGTCTAATTCTGCTTACTGCAGAATTACGTAAAGTTAAATCAAAATAATGGAGGGTTTTAATGGTATCAGCTTTTGGTACACACCTGTCTCATAAGTTTGCCAAGTATGATAAAAACACTAAAAATTTTCTGAAGAGATAAAACAACTTTTAGTAAATAAACGTACAACAAACCTCCAATTGTCTAACATTTCTCGATATAAAAGAAGTCGTAAAACGTTTTGTGCTGTAAGATCAGTTGTTCTTGAAGAAATTTTGAAGCGACTAACGACTCAAACTGTCCTCCATAATTCCCGATGTCTTATTCCTCGAAAATCGGAATCAGGTGGCCGGTTGCCACGATAGCCCAGTTTTTCCCTTCATCCGCGTGATTATCGCTATTGTGGCTAAACGAAATAAATTGAACCCCTTGTCTAGCCGACACTCCTCCCACCGCATTTACCCTCTGATCCTTTCGTTTCTTTCTGCAAATGGAAATATTATTCCCACGATATCGTAAATCATCTACCATTTCATTTACTCTCCAAAATTTCATCAGACTTCTCGTTAACCTCGAAATACAACAAAGAACTTCTTCATTGCGAAACCAACACGAAAACTTCCTTTTACCTTTTTTCAAGAATTTCGAGAAGAAACGTAAAATTTGTTACAACTATGTTTTGTACTTTAGAATACCTTCAACACTTCTCGTTTTTGCATACGCAATGCCGCTTGCATGCGAAGATTCATGGCAAAAGTGCTGCACAGCTTCGTTATGCAAAATACATGTCTTCGTTTCGTCTTTTCAGAGAATACGGAAATTTTCTGCGGAAGATGAAATCGTTGCAAAGGGACGATTATTTGTGAACAAAGGAAAAAGATAAACTTAATTGTGCTAATTGTAGTTGTAATTCGTTTACTCGCTATCATCGGGGAGAAAAAATGTTTCGAAAATTGTTAAGAAGAACATACGTAAAACATCGAATAATGAATAACCCGGCATAGCAGAGAGAGTGTGTTTACTGTCGAAAATGGCCACATTTCACCTTTAATATTCCACGGATAGATTGATCGGATCGTTAAAAAACTGTGCCGCTGCGTTTGCCCTGCGTACATTTTGATTTAATCGTTTCGATAATTATGGCGATAGCCGGCTAAACAACTAAACACGAACGTGGGGATGAGTAAACAGGAGGAAATCCTTATTAATTGAAATTAAGTGAAAGTCGGAGCTGGAAGGTAGAGGAGATATAGCTATGTAAAAAATTTCATTCTCATTACTGTCGTGTTGTAAATTATACGAATTATAGGAACCTATTATTATTGCGTACAAATATATGAAATGCGCAATTTTTAATTGCCATTTTAACAATAGCGCTGTATGAATTGACTTACACAAGGTAATTTAAGTAAAGATTTTTACGTACAGGTAGACCGTTATGAGAGGTTTGGCGCGTTATACAACAGGACGTTGCTTTTAATTTGATTTGTGTTATTTAAGAGATTGTTAGTGCTGTTTGCTATGCTTTGGGTAGGAAAGGTGCATTCTGTAATTAACAATCAGCGCCTACAATTAGTTGACTTTAATGATTCAAAGGGAAGTTGCTAAGGAACAGTGAATAATATTTCAAAATACAGAGAAACAGAATCGGTGGGAGTGAAGCGAAATGGAAGGTCCAGAAATCTTGAACGATTGCAATAATTTAATTGCTATCATCGTGAAACGTACTTTAAAGAGTACAAAAGCTCGGATATAAAGGAAGACATTAAAAAGTCAACGCAATTATTTCTATTTAAAATTGATTTTAAGACCGATATCTCATAATCTGTGTCCACGTGAATACACATCATACTGTATATGAATAGAAATAGCATACTAAATATGGACAAGAAGACTTTCTGTTAAAAAGAAAGGTAAAGTATGACGGAAAGCATGGTGAATGGGAATTATGTAACTCGTTTCGTATGCTGTTTGTCTGCAGGTAAAACCCATTTCCAGAGACACAAAGGAAACGTCACTTTCTCTGTTATTTCTCTCGCGTTTCTTTATTTCAATCCTCGTTCCCTTCGCTCGTTGGAATATTTAAAAGGGGCCAAAATTAAATTTCGCTCGCCTTCCTTCAAAGAACTAGAAAACAAAGGGTTGTCTTGATCATCGGCCCCGTTGTAAAAGCTTCTTTCCTAATTATGATACTTAGCAGTTTTATTTCCTCCCTGTCTATCGATTTACACAGGAATTCTGACCAAAGACACAAAGCCTTTGAATAGGTACCATTAATTACCATCTTTCTCGTTTTCCTTCGGGTCAGTGTCTATGACGGCGAATTTCCCTGGCAACCGGCACAAAAGACGATAGTTCCAAGCAAAATACGTGGTTCGAAAGCGTGTAATACGATCGGTAAGAAGCCAGCTCCCTTAAAATCACAATGGGATTTTTCGATTTTCACAGGTGTCTTCTCTTTTAATTATCTTACCAATCAGATAATGCGACCGAATCCCCTTTTGCTTTCGTTTCCTTTCCAGTTTCTCGGTATCCTTTGTCTCGAAATCCCTCTTTTCTATTAGAGCACTCACAGTTTCAGTCTGCTCCAAAACGTTCGTTAAACCGTTCAGATTGAAAGAATGAATTTCATTACCTAACCGTGTCATATTAACTGACGATCTGAAAGTAATCTTAATTAATTTCAATTCGTATTTGGCAACCGTATATTCTATGCTGTGAATTAGCTTGTTTTTAAGTGTAAATTAACTAGTTTTCCTTCAAATAATCGAGGATTTTTATTTTTAGAAATGTAAGGAAAGATCATTATTTAAACGTACCTAAATGTTTACAATGTAATAACAATCGATAATATTTTTTTCGAGCAGCGTTCATTGTATTTTTCGTCTCAACAGCGACTCGATTGTTATTACTGTAAAAGCAAACAAGACATTCGCAAATGTGGAAATTTGCAATTTTCTTCAAAATTGTTTTTTCTCTATAACTGTGGGTATGGGGGAAGAAACGTTTTGTAGATTCGTGTTTGTCTCACAAAAATCTAAATGAATCGCCTAAGGAAGATTACAAAATTAGGTACGTGTTGAACAATGTTATCTCTTTCAACAATGTGCTCTCTCTCTCTCTTTCTCTCTCTCTCTCTCCCCCCAGAACTAGCTTCCTGTTTATCATCAAATATCTTAATTATTGAACTCTCCAAAACTGGCCTATTGTTTATCACCAAACAACGAAAGAGCAATCTGCTTTAATCCCTCCATTATCCCCAAAGCCAAATATCCTTTTGTCCTTGTTATGAACTAATGTTTCGAACGATCGTAATAATTTCCGTCTAATCGCGACATTTCCCAGCGAAAGCTTTTAAATATCGTATTCCACGGTGCCCCTTAATTAGCGACAATACCGTTCCAGGCAATTCCACGACCGAGTTAATCCGAACTTTCGATGTCGTTAAATCGGGAATTCTAATTGATGATACGCGCTAATTCCATCGATAACTTGTGCAGCCGTTTCCAGAGCGGCGATTTTCCACAGGAACTGGTCGACAACGCATTTTTCACGTTGACCTCGCGAACTCGATCCATCGTGGAAGATGAAGAGCGGCCAGTGAATTTACGTCTCGCGACCAATTTCTACATTCGCCTGGAAACGAATCAATCTTTACCATAATTCTAATAGAAGCGTTCTTCATGGAATTTCACGAGACAAGTCCAGGAGCATGGAGCGCTATCAGATAAAATTCAATAAGTTGTCGTCTAATCGTGTAATTTCCTTGACGATATCTCATCAGGATTTTCCTATTGTCTGTACAGTTCTTTATTGTCATCGATGTTCACTGGGCACAAAAGGAAGGGAGATTCGAATTTTCTATGTTTTCTTCTCATTGTTGCTTGAAAAAGGACGTAGATGGGGAAGCGAAGCTGTATATTTCTCATTCGATAATGGCTGTGATTCTTTCTTTCTATGATTAATCATTATCCTTCTGTGATTCTTTCATATTTAGGATTTCTTTCGTATTACTACCTCTTTTACTATCCTTTTTTTATCTTTCTATCTATCTCTTCTCATGATAAATCGTTGTAACTCCATGTCTCTCAGATGAGAGAAATCGAACAAGCCGATTATGAATTAAATCAAACGGAACTCAACGCAGCCTTGTCTCGTTGAATTATGATAATTCGATGCTCATCGATTATTCATCGGTATAACACGGCGTGGAATGGCTAGATCGCTCCATTTTGCCATTCCTTTTGTGGTAGGAACAAGAAGGTTATCAGAAATTCGGTTCATATCGCTAAATTATAGTAAGAGGAGGAAATGTAAAATTATGGTAAGAGAAAGACGAAAGAAAATGTAAAAACTTCAAGAAAGACGTTAATGTATTTAATTTGTAGGTAATAGAAATTCGCACAAAGAAAAACTTCAAGCGGTGTAATTGAATAATTTTCAACGGGCGAAGGCGTGGATTCATTCATTTCTCCACAGTTTTGTTCCTGTTTCATGCTTTTAGGTTGATCGTTAATAGACATCGCGGATTCATATATCAGGGCCCTGTCGCTGCTCCTCTATTTATATTCGAGGGTTAAATTAATCTCAAACTTATGGTACATCGGTGAACTAACTTCAAGAGGCAACGTAACTTCAACTTTATCCTCAGTTGCAAAACGTAATTCCATCATGCAAGCCTGCTACATCGATATAATGTCAGCTTCCTGCTCGTCTCCCTCTGTTTTCCGCTCATTTCCTATTATGGTATACGATAAGTGTAAAAAGCATTTGCATACGATTCTAGATATTTATTATAACATTTATATATTCGTTAATTCATTGACTTTCGTGTCATTTGGCAATACCTTCATATAATTACAAAACGGAATTATAATTCAATGAAAACCAAATGCATTAACCTAAGAAAAAAAATGCTTCATTGGGAAATGGAGGTATGTGCCAATACTTTTCGTAGTCACCGTATGGAACTACTCAATGAAGTAGTTTGATTTCTTTTTATGCTGATATAGATAAGGGTACCTTACCATTACTTATTTTCCCGATCAGTCTTCCATAGAAGAATTCCAACGGACAAGATTACCGAAATGTCGACGAAAATCGCTATGAAACAAAGTCCTATGATGTACGCCGTAATCCACATCAAATCCAACGTTATCGCGTCAAGGCAGCCCACTGGTGACACGTTCCTCTTCTTCCCATCGCTGTTATAGCCTACGACGGGGCTAAGTACAAAGGGAACATTCGACAAAGTGGAGGAAAAGAGAACCTCGCGCATCCTCCCTTAACTTTTCTTCTTTCCCTGCTTTTCCCCTTTTCTACTTTATGACGATGAAGGGATCCACAGTGGCGTAGTTTAGGAACCACTTAAAATTCCTCAACATTCTGCATTTAACACCCTTTGTTTTTATTACGATACTCTTGCATTTTTCTCAATTTCAAAATTCTTTCTATTCATATACATTTGTGAATGTAAGATCATTTTTATCTTAAGATAGCTTTTAACATAGAAAAGATATAATCGGGTCGAAAATTGAATGAAAGAATGTAGAAGAAGAGTTAAAGAATGATAACACAACAAACACATTAATCAACGTGCGACCCAGATTTTTTCCCTTTTAATTCATCCAGAATGTTTTTCCTTGTATTTAGCTTGACAGGATCTGAAAAGCTTTATGACGAAAAATTCGTTCGTAGGTATTTCTAGGAATCCAAGAAGTGCAAATCTAATTTTTCTCTAAAAAATCCTCTACATGTTATTTCTAAGGATAGTGACAGTGAGATACAACCGCGACTGACTTTCCCCCTATTTATAGTGTTGTTTACCCGACCATTTTTTAATGCGCGGAGAGAAAGCTTTCTTAAGAAGAACACACCCAACCTTTCGGGACCTTAGTATATTAGCGTTAGAGTAACGAAAGTCTGTGAAAAATATCACACCCCAGGGGACTCGAACTCGAGATCTTAAGAATTGTGGGTAAGCACGCTACACTCTAAACCCGCCAGTTGGCTGATTTACATGAACTGACTTTGACTCTTTAAGGGTACTTCCTCCGAAGAAACTACTTTCTCCTATAGTAAAAACACGCAGTGGTGTCTCAACTAATGCGACCTCGACGTAAGTTTAGCGAAGGCTGATCCAATTAGTAGAAACTACAATTTAAATCCTTTTGTCATTGACAGTAAGAGTCTAGCAATTTAAACGGGCAGAAATTTCTCGACACAATGCGATATTGTAAATTCCAATTTAGACCTCCCTTAATAAAAATTGACAGATTTAGCAATTTTCGTTAAGAGATTTCTTGCTGTTATGCGATAACATTTAAAGCTCTCTCTCTCTGTCTCTCTCTGTTTCTCTCTCTACCCATCAAAGACAATCGACTTTTATTATTTGAAAGTATCTCGCGCAGATATTTCAAAATTTACGAATTGCGCAAATATGCAAACTGTAATATGAAAAAATACGTAAATGTGGAAAAATATCCGAAACAAAGAGTTCTCATATTTAGAGATCGAAACTATAACCTCGTAATTTAAATTCCATTTCTCCAGTTTCTTATTTCTGCGTTTGCAAAGATGCGAATTTGCACAAAAGTCCACAATCGCCTTGCAGCACCCTATTCCCAAACTTTCCTTTGCCTCTTAAACACTTTTCACGCGAAAAAAAAACAACAAGAACACCAGTAATTTCGTATTTTTAAAAAGCCATCGGCGGAATTAGCGAAAATTAGTGCGACCCAGTGAATCGCTATCAGGAAGTCCGATCTCTTGCACTTCGTAACGTGTTTCGCGTAGGTAGGAAAACGCAGGGTAAACTTCTCAAATGAAAACCCTGACTACGCCACTGTGGACTGAAAAAGGGTCGAAGGGAAAGAGGGAAAGTGGTGAATGTGAAGTGGCGCTGGCGTGGCTCCACTTCGGAGCAAACCTCTCTCGGTGTCACACTAATGAGACGCAAAAGCTTTTGCGCTTAAAGGGTGACGACGCTGCGGCGTCGATTAATGAATGTCGCCTGTTTCGTGCGCCGTGTCCCTAGCCGTTATCAACGCGATAACGGGCCTCCTCGCGAACCGCCCAACCCTTTCCTTCCGTTTCGCTCTTCCCAGACATTCCGCGCGCACTTCTTTTTTTCGCTCTCGTTTTTCGCGGAGAAACGAGAACCAAAGGGGGACGAGTCTGACGAGTGTAATTATGCCAGACGAGGAATGAAGGTGTCGGGAGAAAATACGCCTCCCCGGGGAACAACCTTCGACCATCTTGCTGGAGAAGCGACACCGGGCATCGTGGTACGTCAATTACCAAGCATAAAACAAGCGTTGATTTTTTAAGTTAAGCGTTTGATCAAGACGTCGAGGATGTTGACGCTACATTGCGTCTGGAATTTTCATTTTAGTTGATTTACTGACAGGGAGGAGACTATTGACTTTTGATATTCAATTCTGAAAAGGATTTAAAAGATTACGTAATTATTTTAGGGGCGTCATTTAAAACGTAAACTACGTTAATAATTATGTTCGTTTGGAATTGTTTATCTTTAGTCGACTCAAATGTGTCATTGGATTTCTAAGATCCGACTAATATTCTTTACTATACTTATACTATACTTTTTCTTTCGTTCGGATCTTACAGTAATATAAAATTTGCAGAAATCGAAGTATTCGTAACACTATGACAAACTCAATTCTCTTAATTCATAGAAATATTTTCTCTCTCTCGTACCTCGTTTCTGCGGTGATAATATAATACACGATGTGATGTGATATCATACGACATACAATACGATATGGTAATCGTAGCAGAATTAAGTTGGAAAACGATTTGTTACTAATAAATTAAGTGAATCGTGAGAAGGGTTGCAAGGTTAGTTCCATAGAATTGCAAGGGTCCCATGTCTTCCTTCCTGGAGACGAAGGGAGTGTAGTACGGAAGTCGAGCGTTTGAAACGGGAAGCCCGGTAATTACTTGTAAATAATTCCCCTTTCCGTTGGTGTTGATACTAGTGTAAAGGAGATTGTATTTCCCCTGGCATGATTCATTCCCAACGGTAGCAGAAAGACAGATTTTTGTCCCCAATAACTCAGTTAGCGCGATGTTATCAGTCTTGGAAATTTAGTTACACAGTTACAAGGCAATTGTGTTTCACTTAGCTGGACAACTAGGCCTAACTCGGCGAGCAATCAAGCTACGATTACGCAGATTACCAGAATCAGCTTGGACATTGAAATTGTTCCGTCACTTGCAGCCCCTAACGTGACGTCTTACGAATTGTCTCTCAAAATCATTAAGCCAACTTACCTACTCGACACTGCCCTTACTGTTTCAAAAAGTATTAGAACAAGCGATAAAAGTAATTACAAAATTCCTGTACAACTTTAAGCTTTACGATCTGTCCCATATCAAAACAAACGATTTTCCATGGAAGTAAGGCAGAAGTATGTTCCATATAGTACAGAATTTATCGCGGGATTTCCCTACAAGTTATTCTCTGAAATTATTTAATCTATTTTCCAGTTCATCTATCGTGCTATACTATTTATCGAACAAGCAATAAAACAAGCAATAAAAGTAATTACGAAACGACAAAGGGATGAAAACAATTTTATTTCAATTTAATCGGAAAAGGGGAAAGAGAAGAAAGGAGAGAATCGGTGGCTATATCAGTTTGGAAAAAAGTCATTGCAGAAATTGCATTCTTGTCGAGAGAGTCCGCAGCGCGTTTGCAGTCGCACTCGAAGTACAATGAGCGGTGTGAATAACGGGAGTCCCGGGAACTCGAAAAAAAAAGAGAGAGAAGAAAGTAAACCAGTACGCGTGCCAATAAAAAGGTGCAACGCGTCACTGAAACGGCGGCGAAGTGTTCGCGAGTGAAGTGGCGAGGATGAACGGCGAAAAGATTTTTCCTCTCCCCACTTCTCATCGCTTTCTTCTCGGCTGCTTTTTCTGCCCCTTTCTCGTGTACGCCCCGGAAGGGCATCGTGGAAGACGAATATCGCAAACAATGGGGCAATTAAGACGGAGAAGTATCTTCGAGAAGCGAAGGATGGATGGGGAAGTGAGCATGATAACGAAAATGAGCCGTGAAACGAGGTTTTCATCGAGTTATTGTTTGAAGTTTGAATTTTATCAACATCAATACGTCAATATCTTATTTAGTAATGTAATATTTATACTGCCGATGTTTATACGTGTATCGGAATTGTGCAAATGAAATGTATTATAGAACTCGTTATAAAATTTAGAGGCGGAAACGAACATCTGATTGTAGCTTTCTAGCTGCTTATATATGACATCTTACAGAAATGCAATCTCAACGTTTAAACAGATACGTATCGATATTTTACAACTATATAAATCTCACCTGGAGATTTGAGCAAGCTTAAATAAAAAAATGAAGTAAATAAAGAAATATCTGGCTCCTTTAAATTAATTTAAATTTATTCGAAAAAATAATTCGAATAGATATGCGTTGTCTAGTAATGTTTATCGTATTCTATCATGGTACTACCGTTTTCGAAAATCTATTTACTAATTCTAATCTATATAGTAATTGCCCGGTTCCTATCCAACAAAAGCTGTAATAATTTTCTATAATACGAGAAACTGCAATAAGTTTCCATATCGTTCTTGAAATACAAGCGACTACGACTCGATAAAAAGATCGAGCAACATACACATTTATCCTAACTTTTTTCATTACCTCACCGTCCACCTGTTACGAAACACTTTATACTTTGGCTTTCGTAGCGAAGAGTTCGCTGAAATCCACAAATGTAATTTGTGAAATCAAAAATAACAGAGCGTCTCCTCGTTCCCTCTGGCTTGAAATAATATCCAGAAAAATATCAGTTCCAACTACGAAATATATCTTGGCCGGGCGTGCAACCCTCTCAGGTCGTTCACTTGGTGATTCTTTCTCTAAGGAGTGGAGCAGCGGCAATTAGAGAAAGGCCAACGAAGGCTCGCTTTATACCACGCGATCCCCTAGCGAGATTAATCGTGAGATACGCCTTCTTAAAAGATACCGAAAGAGTAATCGGGGAGGGGGGAGGGATAAAGTCAATATACGCGGCAAAGATATCGCAAAGATAGGAAGGATCGAAACGATTCTTATCGAGGTGAGAGTAACGGAGGAGAATCAGAGAAACGACCGTTTCTCCACTTTCGAACGTCGACCTTTGTACATATTATGTCTACTTTCTTTCGATCCAAACGTAAAGGAACAACGGTTATCCCTTTTCTTCGGCGAAATCGAAGATATTTCGGAGAATTCGAAGTAAATGTCACCGATTTTTCCGAACAAACATGAGCACGATTTTCGCGAAGAATGTCACGCTTCTTGAAAAATTTAACGCACGAAGCTTCCACCATACGCAAAATTTTAACTTTGCAGGATATGGAATAAATGGTTATTGGATTCCGTAGATGGAAACTGTACTTCTTTCTGGCATGTGTATTTAACGAGGGCGAAATAATACGCTTTATGAAATTTCCATCTCATTGATTGATTATTTTTAATCGAAGTAATGCCACACGATCTCGTTCGTTATTCGACCATCTTAAGAAATTAGGGTATCCATTAATTTACTTTATGGATCGACGATTTTTAATCAAACTAATATAATGAAATCTCAGTCGTTCTTTAAAAATCTTGAAAAATATCTTCGTTGGATCACTTTATCAATTGATAATTTCTAATCGATGTGTTGTAACAGAATCACACTGTTCAAAAATCTTACAAAATACGATGTCCGGTAATTTACGATTCATAATTTCTATTCAAAGTAATATAACGAAGGCAATGAAAAAAATAAGCTCCACCAAAACTTCCACATCTTCGATTGACAATCTCAACTCAAACCAACCTACAAAAGTTCTGTGCATCCGCGAAAACTTTGGAGACTTCAAAACACGCAGGAACAACATTACGTATTCAGTGATCACATTTTCATACACGCCTGATTATCTCCGCAGAATTACCTACCCATTTGCATAGATGTAGCCGCAAAAGGTTCGTATCAGCTTAACATATTCCACGCAGATCGTGGCACCATAGTGGCAAGAGAAAAACGCGCATGGACATACTCGACGGAGCGTATTATTCCTCCATTCGAGAGTAGTAGCTGCTACTTCCTTTTTTCTTTTTCTTTTTTTTTTCCATATACCGGTACTTTGACGACCGGTTTGCTCGCCACTTCGCTAGGCGTAAAACGTTTCCGTTATCGGCGTGCCGCTTTTCCATGTACTAGCGTTAATCGCCCCATTGTTCGCCACGTTGGACGACGACGTCGTCGTCGTCGTCGTCGTCGTCGTCTTTGGTAAGCCTCGTACGAATGTACAGTGCCTAAGCCAGCCCGTACACGAACGCGGACAATACACGGACAAACCGAAGCCGATAGACACGGGTGTCGGCGTGTATATCGGGGACAACCAGCCCCGGTCTCCTTCAAGGTGCCTCCGGTACATTCACCCCCACCTTGCCTGTTACGTGTGACACGCGAGTGGACCACCTGGAAGGAGCTTAGAAGGGAATTACAGGGCCGAGGGGCGAGACGAACTGACGATCAGGCTTCACCCTGTTCCGTGGTGAACTAGATTCGACCCTCGCCCCTCCCCGGTCTCGATCCGGCCGGTATTTAGACGGGTCGCGTTTCTTGCAGCCACGAACCGTGTTTTTGGCTGACGTACCATGGAACAGGGAATGCGAACGATGCAAGAACAGGGAGGGTAGGATAAGTGGAAAATATCGTTGCGAGGGGTGTAGGAAGCGAAGATATCGAGGGAGCGTTCGGGGAATGTGTGGATTTGTGAGTACATACTGCCAAGTGTTTGGGAGAATAATGGGGTCTTAGGTGATCGAACGGTATGGGAGAAATTGTATGTGAGTATCAGAATGTTAGGATGTGGCGCACGCTGACGCATGCTGGAGAATGTATGGCTTAGTGAAGTGCAAGTGGCAAGATCGTTAGTTTGGAGGAACTGCGGGTACAATTAAATTTTGGTAGGAAAATCCAAAGAATATAGATGCAAATGGTGAAATTTTTAATTTCCTAAGATTATTGGTACAATTAAATTTTGTTAGAAAAAGTGGGTGCGATTAAATTACAATAAATTAAAAGAACTTTAACGGAGAACTCTGAATATTTTCAAATATCGAAACGTACTATTGCAACTATTCCTAAGAATTGGAAAATTTATAAAAAATTTCCTTTGATTAAATACTTCAGTTACTCGTAATAGGTATGTGAGATATGTATCTATGATTGGGCGAAAAAGTTAATGATATTCTTGCTCCCGTCAGTTACACGTGCATATCCGAGTTGCACCTGTGCACTCGTTGAACGCACTCGACTGTCCTACTTTGGAGTTGTAGAGGTATTTAGAAATCAACGACGCTCCCGATGTACTTTGATCTTTGAACTCTTTTGTTCAAGGTCATGCCAAGGACGCTACATCGTTTCACGCCTGCAAAGTCCTCATTTCCTCTTTCATCAGACTTACGAGCTATTAAAAACATTTGTAACGAATACGGAAATATCCATAGAAGTTGC
Source organism: Bombus vancouverensis nearcticus (assembly GCF_051014615.1). Classification (NCBI taxonomy): domain Eukaryota; kingdom Metazoa; phylum Arthropoda; class Insecta; order Hymenoptera; family Apidae; genus Bombus; species Bombus vancouverensis. Next base: position 2,913,805 of record NC_134924.1, read on the forward strand.
GAAGTGTTTATTGCAGATATTACAAAGCATATACCGCGTATCTACTTTTCATAAAAGTTACAAAATTATTGCAAAAATCAATTATCCATTACATTAACAGGCCGGAATATATCATAGAACCACTTTCTATGTTAATTTTTACTAAATGCATATTAACATAAACTCTACCAGTATTAATGAAAACTCAAGAAATGTTGTATAATACCTACATACAATAAATTTACAAAAACTTCCCCATAGCACTTTCATCGGTCATTACAAAAGCGATCAAATCTCATAGCGCCATTGACAAACAAATTAAAAACTCGAACAACTATTGAAAAATTGAATTTCGTTCAATTTGTTGTTATTCTATACATAGAGTAGCAAATGAAATATCGATAAAAAAAATACATTTCATTTCATGTTATTCAATACGATGTTTACGAATATCCGTATTTAATCGAGAGGTTCATGAAAATGTTTTTTGTATTTCCCACCAAGGGAAAAACCTGAGCCATACCATGAGCAAAAAGTGAAATCTCATGACAATTTCATTCGTTAAAAAGCGGCGATTAAAAATATATATATATATATAGACGCATTTCCAACAATTTCAGTGCTGAAGTCGCCGTGGCTATTTTCGTAATAAAGAAATAAAATCTGCCGGTTTTTCGATCGATTGACGTGGTAAATCCTTTTAAAAAATACAGACACCGACGAATGGAAAACGAGACCCGTAGTATGAAAGTGGGGAAAAAAGAAAAAAAGAACGGTGAAGTATAATAAATCGAATTGTCAATTCAAGAGAGAGCTATGCCAGCGAAGATCCGTGTTTAACCGGGCTTTCTAGTTACAAAATTCCACGTAATATTTGGAAATAGCGGGAATCAAAGTGAGAAAAGTGTTTGCGCCGCTGTCATTTACGCTTTTTGTATTAGATTATGCACTAAATTAAAAAAGAAAATTAATTTTAACAATCTACGTCGAGAAAATCAAATGCGATATTCATGGTCGATTAATAAAAAAACTGAAAAAGATAGATTGAGCAAAAAAAGGAAAACAAAAAGGAAGAAATAGCCGAAGTTTGGCCATTGGGTGAAATTCTATATCGCTTTCAAAAACAGACTTTCGATTAATTGGATAAAAAATCTGATATAAAACCGTTAGAGAAACTTTCGATAATTTTTCAAAATCGCTTTTTAGAATCAAATATTTTTTTTTTTTTTGTTTTGATGAATCTTTGTAAAAAAAACGATGTAGAATTTGACAATGTCAATCATGATCTAGCTCGTCGGGCAATATATCACCGTACATTTAATGCAATTGCCAATAATCTGTTGTCAAAGCGACGTAAATCAATTTCGTCATGCCGTTGCTAATCTTTTTTACCGCAAACTTACTAAAGAATCTCCGAGACGTTCCATTACGTTAAAAATTTATTTTAATAAAAGACAAACTTTTAAAATTAAGAAGATTAAGTTCCTCTATATGCGTATCCCCATCCATAAGTGCCGTAATACCTATTTGGATTATTATTGCAATACTTATAAAAGGAAGCGTATCGTAGGAGAAACAATAAGACAATATCATTCACCGTGGAGCTAATATAAAAACCTTCACGGCGCGGCACGTGATAATCTGAAAAATCGAGTCGATCGCGTTTTCATGGCCATTAACGCCGATTCGATCGACGTATCGATCTCACTCTAATCCCCGTTAAACGCGATCATTCCGGTGCGCTGCGTCATCTGGTTGAAAGCGACCGATCGTTGTAAAAGAAAGACGAGGAGGATGCGACTCGCGTTAGTCGCTTACTTCGTTTCAACCGTGATGATCGTCAAACGAATTAAAACAAAAAAAAACCCGGGAAAAAGTGGAGCAGAAGCGAAGAAAAACGAGGGAGAGGGAGGGAGAGAGGGAAAGAGAGAGAGAGAGAGAGAGTAAAAGAGAATTAAAAAGAAACAAAAGGAAGAGGAAAAAAAGAAAATATCAGGACGAAATGGAAGAAGAAAGAAACAACGGTGGATTGGAGAAAAAGCGAACAAAATAGGGCTGATAGTGAGAGAAAGGTAGGCAATGTTGATTTTTTTTCAACAACGCGAGCAACCAGAGCTACTCAACGATGCACGTGCTCGCGGAGAGTCCTCGTGATGAATTCGCATCGGCGTTTTTCCACGTCGGTAGCGTCGTCACGTCGTTGGCTTAGCTTTCGAATCAATTTCGTCGTCGACCAACTGCCACCTGACGCGTGTCCTCATTGCTCTCAAAAATCGTCGAATCAACGTGACGAACAATCCTCGTAACTCGGTCACCGTTGAAAAGGCTACCCATTGGCGACTCCAACTATATGAAACAAGTGAAACGAAAATAGAATCCGACAGGGGGTGAAAAAGAAAGGATAAAATGGCGAATTTTTTGTTATTTTGTCTTTTTTGGTCTTCCTTCTTTTTATATTTTTTATTCGTGGTTTCTCTTCTCGTTTTTGGACAGAAGCGGTTCACGCAGAAACGGAGTTACGTTTTACCGGACACTGGCCCCGATTCGCTCGTTTTCCAGCCTCGTTTACCCGACAACGAGCCTCCTCGCTCTTTTACAACCAACCCTTTGCGCGCGGATAAAAATAATTTACCCATAAATGCGAGGCCACCCACGCTTTTTTCGTATCAGACCGTAAACTCAACGATGGTACACGGATTCGTTGGATAATACAATATCCATGCTAGAATGACGGGTTTAATGTGGTATTTTTACGTGTTTAATGACTCTGTCCTGCGAGAAAGACTCTTAGATTATGTAAAAAGCAAAAAAAGTTTGATCAACTTCGTTTTTTGAAGATTTCTTTGCGCTAACATTATAATATATAATTAATGTTTCGTAAGTGTCTCAAACGAGTACTGAAGGTAGAAACGTCGATATCCTATTAATCGATTGAAGTTGCGACATCTTCGAACTAATATTCAAGCTGGACTTCTCAATTTACAATGAATCTCTTTAATTGCTTCCTTCTGTTGCCTATGGAAAACCATTAAATGGCTGCGATTAACAATAGACGTGAAAGTAATTTTCTTATCAAATCAGTTAAGGGATTCGATGAGAAATTTGAATCGAGAGGAGATTTTACTAGCAATAGAAATGTCACAGGATGTTCCTTTTCGGTCATTTCGACGGAAGAATCGGGGATCGTACGATTAATCGATTTACCTGCAACAATGAAATTATGGGGAACGTGGTGAATATTTGCATTAATGAATTTCATTCCGCTGCAACGGGACGAATTACATCGAATACCGATTTGACGGCGTATGAATTCTGGATAACGACGTTTACAAGACTAGACCGCGTTTACTTTTCATTCTCGTGCGTTTAATTGCAAAATCGTGCATGCAATTCCAGGTTGTACTGTATGGTCGGAAATTGTCGGTGGAACTTTAATCGCTTTAATCGCGAATCGTTTTCAAATTTGAGAATCACTGCACAGGATCGCTCGTGGAAACTTTCTGAGGAAATTACTTTACAAAATATTTCTTCTTTACCACGTAAAATTTAACGCGCCCACGACGGTTTAGATTGATTTTGATTTAACTTTAGGATAACTTTAAGCTAAAATAAACTAATATTACAGTTTACGCCTGGTTTAACTTAATTGAAAAAATTAGTTTCAGATAATTATGTTATACTGTAATAATTATATTATAGTGTGATTTATTAATTATATTTATTCTACACATCTTTGTGTAGCACTAACTGTGCCTCAATCATATCTGCAAACATGCCAACTCATCCCCCATCTACCCGGTTTAAGAAACATGTCAGAAACGTTGTATCTAATTTGTCTCTATTCCTGTACCATTCACGGTTAATTATTAATTATTTGTCCACTTATAGCGATCTCTGTCTGTATCAAAGGATGTCATCCATATAATACATATAAATAAACAAACGAATAATATATAATAAACGTTCTAAAGATTTGTGAGGTATTATAGTTGGCGAAAAATCTAACTCTAGTTGAACCTTTCTTAACGCCCATCATGGATTTCACAAACAACTTTGATGTTGTTAAATTCATGATGGAAAATCTGTTTCAATCTGCTGATGGTCTATAGAAAATTTTGCAATTAGTCGTCGCAGAAAGAATTCTTCTTGGTGGAAAGTAGAACAGAAGACAGATTGCGTCGAAATTAATTTGGCTGCAAGAAGCACTCGATTAAAATGAAATTCTGTTTCAGGAGAAACTCGGTTAAAATTAATTTCTCCATCCCGAACGGGCGACTCGATTAAAATTAAATTCCATCGAAGGAAAAACTCGGGCGAAGTGTCTCATTTGAGAAAGCAATTCAATTTTTTCCTTGAAACTCGATTTAGCATAACTCCGCACTCTAGAAACCGAGCTTCAACCTTTACTACGTTCAACGTTTAACTCGAAACCCGCCATTTTCCACCCCTCTCCCGCACCTAAAACTTTCAATTCAATTTTAATTCTGTCTTGAACGAAACACCTCGTACACTCGAAATTTCAAGTTCTATTCCACCTTCGCTCTAAAAAACATAGTTTGGAACTTCCTGTGTTTCAAATTTAGTTCTAACTTCGGCTATAAAAAAGAAAGAAATCATCTATTGATTCCCTCAAACTCTAATCCTAAAAGAGTTTTCAATTCTCTAAACTCATTATTTTATAAAAAACAACATTAACTTTCGCGCTAATCTTAACACGAAACGAATTTCTCGTTTTTCTCTTTGATTTGAAACAAAATCGGATAATTCTGAACACGACTTCGAGATCGAAAGAGGAACGAAACGACCATAAATCGGCGATTCTCAAGGAGGTTTCCAAAAATAGGGAAGACCATCAAATAAAATCAGCCTCAATAACCTCTCCTCTCCAACCCTGAAAGATAGCAATAATAAAAATTCTCACTCCGCGGTCTGAATTTTTCTCCTCGAAACAAAATCAAACAGCTCCCAACCTGATTTCCAGATCAAAAGAGCTTAAGCGTTGATCCTCGACGAGATTTCGAGAAATTCCAATTTCAAGTCTGCAATTTTCTAAATTTACCTTCTCTTCGAAAACAAAATCGGTTCTCTTTCAACTTAAAAAGACAGTAATAATAATATAAAAAAACAAAAATGTTCGCTCGAGTAGATTCAAATTTTTCTCCTCGAAAGAAAGTCAAATAATTCTCGACGCGATTTTGAGATCAAAGGGAGACTTGAACGACCTTAAATCGCTGATTCCCGAGGAGATCGAGGTCGTGGGCTATTTCAAGATAGATGGTTCGGCTTGTAAACCGTTCTCACGGGTCGTCTACCGAGGCGACGCGACGCTCCTTGTAACAGCGTCGACGTATTAGCCCCGTGCCCTAAAAGCCGGCCAGGATCGATTAAGTGGCACCGAGAGGGTTTCTTTAAAGAGGAGCCTCGGACGCTTAGCGATCTTGTTGGACTCTCATCCCGGCGACGACAGATCCTCCGGGCAACTTGCTACTAAATCCGAAACTTGTGTTACATCATCGCCACCCGGAGCACTCGACGTAGTTCTAGGGTTGTACAAACCTGGAGGCGCGGCAGATCCATGGGGATGACGATGGTGTCGAGTTTCTCCCGTGATCCTCGATGCTGTTCACGCCGCAACATTGTAAACGGGTCTTAGCAGAAATAAATTGTCATTCGAAAACTGGATATCGCGTTATAATGGATACGATGGTTGAAAAAAACAAAACGTAAATGAGAGTATCAGCGGGTGAAGAGAAAACTATAAGGTCTGATTTTTTAGGGCTTTATAGTTTATGAGCTGGATATTGTGTTGTAATATAGACACCATAAGAGTAAACAAAATAATAACTGAAAATTTTCAGTGAGATAAAGGTATCAATCTTCTAGACTTTGAATTTTTAAGTATTGAAAACGTTGATATTCGATTTGAAATATTAGCATATGAATATTAAAATATAAACGTTTATAACGAAATTCTAAGTCTTAGGGATTTAGGATGTGTAGGAAGATAAAGTAGTCGACATTAGGGGAAGAAGAGAATATTAGAGGCATTATAAGAAAAAAAAAAATAAAAATTAAAATATTTATGACAAAGGTAAGGTAATGGTCATGCTTAGAAGTTCTGTAAGAAGTGTAATGAACTACTCCATAATCTGATAAAAGGGAGGATGAAAAGACATAATAAGTTAATTTTCCCTTACCTCGGTGCAAGACAATTATCATATCTCGCAGGTACGTGGCAAAGAAGGATAAGAATCTCGAAGGAACCCTGACGCAGAGACATGCTACGCGTCAACGTTTATTAAAACGAAATTACGGAGGGTCCCAGAGCGAGACGTGGTCGAGTTAGGAGACAATATCAAGAAGAATAGAATAAGTAGAGCATCGTTCTCACTTCGTAAGTCCAGGGATGTTTAATACCGTCAGCGACGAGGGAGAAAGGGCCAGAAAAAGTTCAAAGACCTCTCGTTTGAAAGACAGAAAGTTCATTCGAAGAGTTTGAGGAGAATTTTTCCCCCTTCTACTCTCTCAACGAGTGTCGTCGTGTTTGCCGATGATGAAAAGCTCGCACGGCGCTGCTGACGCGCTCGAAATACGCTCGAATCGTGACGAAAAGCAAAAACCAAAGAGAGAAATCCGCTTCTTAAATTAACGAGTGAATTAACGAGAACCTGATTTTCTCAGCAACTTAAGAGATTATTATAAATCCTCGTTAAATTGAGGATACTATACGCTCGAGAGGATGATTCCTCCATTTATATAGCGGACCCTTCGATTTAGTTAACTCATTAAGGACCAGCAGTGAAATAATACCTAAAAATTACGCAGATACAACATTACCGAGAAATATAAAGAAATTTATATTATTTATTATACCATTACATTGTTAGAGTATCAAATTTTTGTAGTCATACGACAGTACTGAATGATACGAAATTTAATTTATCTGGATCACATTAACTGGCATGTACACTACGTACGAAAAATGTTGATACACTGTTACGCCACGAGGCTTACCACAGGCTGTATTTTCTAACCGTCGCTCGCGGTCCTACAGCGCCGCAGGCAAATCGTCTTATCTGCCCGCCGGATCATATACAATGTATCGACGAGCGCATAGTTGTCGCCAAGCAGCGAGCTCTAGAAACGTCGAATTTTGTCCGTTACGTTTCCACACAAGAAGAGGCATACGTGATCATAGGTGCGAGCGGTGGCGTGACCCGAGCATAGTGGGGATCGTCTTCCAAATGAGACAAAGAAATCATCGAAAGGCAATCAGTTCCTTCTGACGAGTCAAACGTTACACATCGAGAAATCTGACGAGCAAAATCAAATAGTCTAACGAATTCATCTAAAGATATCGTAAAGTCGAGTCAACTTTCTGTAATATATTCATCATATTATTGTAAAATATATTATTTTCTGTTAACCTGTTAATACATTGTTACATTCATTAAACCACCTCTGTTATCTTAACCGAAACAGGGGAACGACTATTTCGCGGCGTCGATTAACATAATCGTAGCGAGAATTTACGCCTCTCGCTGACGCGTTTTCCTAGCGACCGCGTCTCTCCGCGAACAGTCGTAACATACACTACTGCATTTGTGATAGCATTTACGTGAATAGAATCTGATGGAACCTGATAAAAGGATGCTTCATTGGAAAATAAAGTTATGTGCCAATACTTTTCGTAACCACTGTAAATACGATAATAAATATAATCATGTGCCAATAACTTTTGTAGACACTGCAGGTGGAAGAAGGAACAACGACGAAAGGAACCAAATGAATTTTCGAAATTCCCTTTTACGATCCTAGTGTCGGATAATCCAAGTGAACAACCTGAATTAACTCTAAAAAATTACGAATTAAATTGCGTTGACGTTGGTTCTTAATAGATCAACGTCATCGTTTCCAACTTTGAGAAAATGAGTTTTTCTCGCGAGGAAGGAGAAAGGCGAAAGATCCTGTTTTCCACGGCATGACTTGGGAGGTTTGGCAGCGGGGTTGAAGACAATCTTCCGACGAAATTCCGACGGCACGATGCCAGCTAGCTTGTTGACGAAAGCCTCTCCATGCTTTTTTCCGCCGCTAGGGACGATTTATTTCGCGTTACGCTGCGACGGGAGTTCCGGAGAGTCCATTGACCCAAGTCGAGCGTTAGCTAGTTTTAAAGCGGAACATTTAATCGGAGACATTGCGAAAAGTCTTTTAGCTGGTCGCCGCGTATTTCATTGATGGAAAAGATCGACGATGTTTGCCGTCTTCTTAAAATGGTGTGCGACGTTAATCAGCTGGACAGGGATTTATGCCAGTCGATTGCGCAAATCAATTTTAAATTCTTCGTTTCATTCGCACGGAATTCTACATGAGTTTGGAAAAATACATAAAACTAGGTTTATAACCTGAAAATTACTGTTTTACCTGATCGTATAAAATAGCGCAGCTTAGCGGAGCACGTGGTGTTTTCAACTTGCAGAAACTTCTATAAAATATCTACTAAAGGAATACAAAGAATACTGGAATATTTAATTCGAATATTTAATTAAGTACAGTAGCGATTGTTTAACCGACCACTGATGGATATCTTATCTGAACAATTATCGAGAGAATTTCGGATTTCTAGAAAGTTTTGGATATCTCTCTTTCACATTGAATTCAAGTGAAACACAAATACTTAAAGGACCGTTCAGACGACCAATAGTATTATCGATGTTATTGTCAATATTTCAGATTTTCAACTACGCTTAAGATTCAATGCAATATATATATGTACATATTTTTCTTTATTTTATGTTAGCTATACTTTATTCGTGTTAACCTCATGTGTGAGATTTTTACATCGCTGTAGGTGGGTTTGCTATGGAAAAATGTAAGTGTAGTAACTCCTATCACAATTTAAATGGATTCTCGTTTCAGATTCTACTTCCAGTGACCCAGGATGGACGGAACGGAATAACGATATACGTATACTTATCGTCTAGAGGATCTCTTACGTACGATGATATCGAAAACCTTTAACATTGACAATAATATAGGTCGTCCGAACGCTCCTTGAAACATTTATTCATTTTACGTCCGTAACACAGGGTTCCTTTCTACAATTGAACTAATACTATCAACGAAATTTTATAAGAGAGCTCAAGAAGGAAAATTTTGATATCTTGCTAACGTATCTACTGCATTCTGCAACGGCCGGGTAAAGATACGAAATAGGAATATCTTCATAAATAGAAATATCTTCATCTTTGCCTGTAGTCTACAGTCTATTCTATAGTATCCACGGATACATCCCTACGGTCGAACACTTCGTCGAACCATCCCATAAAGCGCACGAAAAACACGTCAAACTATATATAACGATGCACCAGGTCCAATGTTCTAACGACGACTACAATGTCGTATCGTAATCGGGGACTAGAAACAACGGTTTGCACTAGTTTGTAGATGCTAGGTGAATTTTAGGCGGTCGTAGCGCAACGACAAGCCCGGTCACAAAAAGCTGACAATCGATTAAGTTAAGCGATAGTTGCGGCCTATCCTCGGTAGTAGCGGGGTCGAAAAAGCGGCAATTACGGTGCTTGGATGGAAAAACATCGTCATCTAACAACTAGGTCGATAACGATCTCTGGCCAGATAATTCGAACGGCAGCCTGCCAGCCAACAACTCGCTTACAATCCCCTTACTTTCCACGTAGTAGTATCTCCGTTACTACGAGGCCGCTTTATACGGATTAATTCGTCGATAAACGTTCACTCTTTTTCAACCTTATTGCTCGCGTTTCCCTTCCGTTTCGTTTATCTTTTTTCCTTTCTGTAACTATCTTTCTCCATCCTGCCTCTTTCCCTTTCATTCCAATTACATTTTATTCCTTTCTGTTTCGTTCCTTTTGTTTCATTCCATTCTTCCCTCCTTTCCTTTCTCCTTTCTTTGCTTCCAATTTCTATTTTCTATCGCATAACTCTCTCTCTCTCTCTTTTCACCATTTTTCGATTACACTCGATCCCTCTGGTTATTAATCCTTTCCTCTCTGAAGTCACCCTCTATTTTTTTGTTTGATTCTTTCGTTCTCTATATCTTTGACTGTTTCCGTTTTATTCACCCTTTTGGCTAGTTTTATGACTGCCAGTTTAACCATACTCTCTTTGACCCTACGCTTCATACACCCCGCACTCCACCCATTTTTCTTTTGATCCTCGCTCGATCTTCCAGCTCGATGTACCCTCGCGAGCTTTGCTTCCGCTTTTCGGTCAAATTTCTTGGTTTTGAAGTTCAATTTCCCTTCTTTTTCTACTTACCTTCTTCTGCACTTATTTTCACGTATATGTAGTACTCGTGCTTTTTTTGTTTCTTCTCTTAGCTGTCTTGAATCTTAATAAGATCCTTGACCTTCTTGGACAATTCTTTGTTTTCTTCCCTATTCAGCTTGGTCTGCCATACATGCCAACTGATTCTTTTATTTCTTATCCCTTTTATCGATTCCCTCTTCCTTCCTCCGAAGTCTTCTCCTCATCCTTTTTATCTTTCTCCCTGGTACTTACTTTAATCTCTCTATCCCTGTGCCAATTTCCTCTTTTGAACCGTTCCTCTTGCTCTTTTTCACATTTTTCTCAGCTTGTTCGTCTTGCTTCCTCTTGTTCGACTTTCTCTTTTTGCTTTGGACTTTCTTCTAGCCGTTCTTGAATTTTCAACTCTCGTACTTGACCGATCTTTCTTTTCTACTCTTTACAAATGTTCCCTCTGCTTTGTTTTTAGCTTCTTTCTTATTAGACACGTGCCTCTGTATATTCGTCATTACACCGTCTACTCCGCCTCTCCGTTCTTGCTTTAATCTTCACTTATTCTTCCTTACACCTACCTCGTAGCGCTCGTTCTCATTTTCCTATCTCTTTTATTCCCTCTTATATTCCACTAACGCCTCCTCTTTTCCCCTCTAATTTGTTTATGCTTTGAAATTCACTTTTCTCGCCCTCCCTTACTCCTGTTAGCTCTTTTTTAATCTTCGATAAACTGTAAGTTTCTAACTCATCAAATAAAGAGTAAAAGAATGGTGATTTAACACACGCGATAGGAATTACCAACTGTACATTAGTTTAAGCGCTTGTCTCCTTCACAGACCCTGATACTCTAAACAATAAAAATACACACATAGTATTTTCTATCGTTTCCACGAAATGTTCACGATTTCCTACTTTTGTTCATACTCAGTTTTATTAATTTTATCCCTATTTTCGAAATAGCAGCATCGATTACGTATTCCGCGTGTATCTTCTATTTACTGTACCTGTATTAAATCCCAGCCAGAGTAATTCGGGTAATCTCGTAAGCGAGAAGTAAGCGTGGCGTTAATCCGATCGCGCAGTGTTCCGAATAGAAGCGCGACCCGTTCCGGCCGCGATATTAATAAACCCTTGTCCTGTGGGAAAATGGCGAAGTTACAGTAATCCTGACTAAAAGGAGAGAGAAATGGAGCCGCGTTATCGCCTCGAGCGCGAGCGAGTACGTCAGCAACCACGTGGTGTGCCAGTAGAACCATCCTTTGGCATATGTACACGGGACGAATTAACCTTGCAGACATAGTAATAGCTATACAGCGGATTTTAACGTATTTATGCAAAATTTGAAAATGCAAAAATGAGCATAATATACAAGAATATATAATCTAATCATACAACTCGATTTAAGCATTCTCAAACATTCGCAATCCATACGAAGGCACTCATAAATGTTTGGAATTCGTATCAAACGATGCTTGAACGTTTGTTACTCGTATGAGATCAATCACAATCGCTTGCTATCCTTGTGATTCGTTCAAACACTGGCAAATATTCGTGATTCACACGAAAGAATTTCTAAACGATCAGAATTCGTGTCAATGCACTCGCAACATTTGCAAGAAATTCTAAATACTTAAAATTCCGCATTTAATTATTCGCTAACGTTTATAGCCAGTATGGAATTAATTCTAAATGCTTACAATCCTTATAATATTCCAATTCCAAACATTTGCAGACCGTATCAAACTACAATTTTTTGAGCGCCACTCACGTAGAATTTTTTTAATTTTTTAAACGCATTCTACTTCCTCGTAGAAGCTCTCTATAGAGTATGGAATGTTTTTTATAAATGCATACCACGCGCGTAAACTCGCCTTCGGGCGCGTGTACCTCGCAAAACTGACTCGACGATGTTTTTAACTCGCAACGTTAATCGTTTAATTTCTTTTTGCATTGTTGCATGCGAAACAAGACGCACGCCTGTGTTTATCGAACGTGAAACTTGGAAAAATTACCCGAATGTAGTTGCTCGTCGTTGTTCATTCGAAACATGATGAAAAACCTGAACGTGGCGATGCGTAGTTTTGCGTTTTTACGCGTCCCTTTTATGGCTTCATTAGAACCGGCTGGTAGAGCGGAGAATGGCACGAGATCTTTTGTTCATCCCGCGTGAATAAGGTTTGCGCGATGTACTTTAACCTCCTTTAATCGGCGCTCGTGCTCACACTTTTTGGGATTATATACAATTTCTGATCGTGCACGAGTGGATTTGCGACGATGGTGTAGCGCTGTAAAAATGTGGAGAGTGAAATTGCAAAAATATTAAAATGAAATTCGCAAACGAGCGATAAAAGATAGGTCTACGTTCTATTCACAAGTGTAATCTAAATTTATTCAAGATCCCTCTACCATAACATAGAATTTTTCTCAATTTATTATAATTGATAGCATTTCGTTCAAGGATATTATTCTACAGATTCTTTCGCTAGGTTAGGTATTGCAAGAATAAATTCGTTTTATGTTATACTCCATATCTACATGATAAAAATATATTTGCTTTATCCTATAAAATAAGAAGTGGATATTAAAGCCAAATATTTAAAAATCAAGTAAATCTGACTAGTATTCTTCCGCTCGTCTATAAGCTTAATCTCCACATCGAAGAAAGTGTAATTTAACAAAATTCCCTAATTCCGTTTTGCACCTACGAATTCCAATGTTTCTTCCTCTGGAACAAGACACTTAACACAACACCTACATCATGCCCAACAATCGATCCTGATGCTAGCCAATTCCCGACAGCGGTCAAACGAGAACAAAAAGGAGGGCAACGTGGAAGTAACTCTCATGGTCGGTCGTGTTCATTCGACGACTAGTTCTTCTCTGAACGAAAAGAATTTACGAGGTGACGTGACCGGACCAGCTGAGCGGATACGCGGGACAGGACTAATCCGGAAATCCGAAATGTCCGGCGATTTACGGAGAGCAGCCGATTTTTATGGGCCGTTCGCGGATATCCGAAGGAATCGGTTCTTCGTCGATAACTCTGGCGATTCGCGTTTCATTAGTCCGCCGTTTCTTAGATCTCCTCTACCGACCGATCAATGATCGTTTCGTATACGTAGTGAATTTTTTTTTTCAAGATATTTTGCGGGTATATGCACTCGTGAGCTTTCTTAGACTGTGTTTGGGATGTAAATATTTATTATGATATAAATTTCGTAAGATAAAAACTTTGTGGAATATCTGTTGTAACATATGTTTGCACATAAAATTGTTTTACTAGTTTTCGGATGACTTATTTTATCTAAATATTAGGATTTTGTATTTTATAAGATTCTGAATTTGACGTAACATGATTCCAAAATTTATGAGAATTTTCGATTACCATTCAATTTTCCCACTGGTCAATTACTTTTCATTTTGTCGAGAAGAATAATAATATGCAGAAACTTAGCGTTAATTATTCATTAGAAGATTTCATATGATCAAAAATATTTGGTCACAATTAATACACATTATATCTTCTGTAATTATACTTGAATTTAAAAGAAGAGGAATTAAGTGTACACGTTCATTTGCGTGTCTACTGCTCGCTCACTTAGCAATACATGTTTTCAAATCACGCTCGAATTAAAGAAAGAAAAGAACTCTAAACGTACATATCATGTACACGTGTTGTAATATTCCTCGATCTACATATTTACATCTTATCTAATCCATATTTTACATTCCAGTGAAAATGATTTCCAGACTTCTATAGACGATTTATACACGATTCGCCAAATTTTTAATATAACGTACCAAATGTAACGCAGGATGCAGAAATTTAAATCCACGAATACCCGTAAACGTGTACAGAAGAAGCGCAAAAGGCGCTGCCGGAAGCAGCGCTTCTCCACCTTCCAAGATTTCTGTCTGATTCGTGCGAAAGTTCACGCTGGCTGTGTATTTACGTATCGTCGCGCTGCGGAATTATATTCTAACGCAGTTCCGGCTCTCGAGAAACGTAATTGTAGTTGGAGGAAAGGTTTATGATCTGCTTGAGACTGCCGGCTGAAAAGAATTTGAAGAATAACCGTGCAAGTTTAGGATTTACGGTGTGCTGTCTTGAAAGTATAACTAAAGTAGTCAACTTTAGCGACGTGCAAAGTAAATTGAAATGAACATTTCTACCTCGAATCTTGCAAGTTGTTTCCTCTTTGCTACTTTCGACCATCTGAACACATCACGAGACAAGTACGATAAGTTTGTCTTCGTTAACTATTTTGTTCTTGATTTTCGAATCGCTTGGTAGCTAAGAAGAAGTATTTTGTTACGAAATGCTTGAAGAAAGAAAAAGCTCGACAGATATAAGCATTTTGGAGATAGCTAGTATACAGCACATTTACGTTGCTCGATTGACATTATCAATATTTTTTAAAACATTTGAAAATAAAATTATTTGAGAAATATTATTATTAATTAGCTTCGACGTGGAATTGAGTTTTAAAATTGCTCTTGAAACGGGAAATGTGACTCGCGATTTTCACCTGTGAAATGTTTTTTTATTGCAGTTATGTCTTATATATTTGTCATATCGAAAATAGATATATGGTATTAGTTGTTATAGAAAATTACGTGAAGGTCGAAATTTCGTTGGAAATCACGAATAACGAGAAGAACAATGTTTTACGGAAGTTTTCATTATTCCACCCATCGCGTGACACGTGCTTTCCTTACTCGAGCATAAATTTTTTAATATCTGGCTTTTAATTAGTAGGTAACAGTCGGTCGATTGCGAGACATCGTTCGTGTGCAGATGTTAATCGTCGCCTACGAATATAAAACGCGGCCCCCATACACGGCACGTTTCACAATTATTGGCTCTTTCGCCCTTAGGCGAAATTATTCGACTGATAAAAGGCTTACGGGTTCAACTTGCAACGCGAATTGTGGAAAGCATCGAGTTTCAATTTCGTTCTAGCAACACGAAAGAATTTCTCGTTCTTACGATTTCTGCAAATTGATCAGAATCAATTATTTCCTCTCGTTTCTTTCTTTCCTCTCATATTTCTTATTTTTTCCTGTTTTTACTTCTTCTTCTCGCAAAAGGAAAAGAAATATTCAAAATACTCATTCTTTTCACATTGTGGGCGTAACAACTGGCAGCAACAGTGACGAGAAATCACAAACACGCGAACAAAGTTACCAGAAGTCTAACGACCGATTCCCGTCGTCACGTGAAACAACCACTTCTTAAGATTAGTCAGTCTTAAGCGGAAGGCCGTCCTGGATTTAACTAGCTTCGAAGCCAAGTGAAAATGTGTCGACTTTGCTAAAACCATGTGTCACTTGTTTACACTGAGATGTTGGCATTAGTGTAGTAACGGATAATTAGTTTTTTTAAGCGATCGAGTGTGGCTATCTTTTTTCCTTTAAATTCATAGTTACTTTTCCTAAGAAGAATTTCGAGTTACTTCTAAAAATTCTATCCTAATAATCTCCTTCTAATAACTGCTCCAATTATACTATTTAATTGAATTTATTGGTTTACGATATGCTTGTGTATTTTGAAACTCCTTCGACACATTGATTATATAAAATTCATAATTAAAACAAAGACGAATGATAACTACCGAACGCCATGTAATACGATAAACAACGTCATAATGGTAAAAATTCTGTGGAATTTGTATTCTTTAAAAATTACCATATTGATTTAAATTTTGATTAAATCATATTGACGTTGGTTAACTTATGTATATGCCAACACGGATATACTCACAAGCAAACAACAACTAACGATATATATGTATATTATAGAAGTCGAAGAACGAGGGAAGAAAGTGCAAACTAGAATGTACCAATAAACCGTAAACACATTATCGAAAGAGAAAACGTGTCGTCGCTTTTAACGGTATCCCAAGGGACACTCTAAAACACACTTTGATAGTCCATTTTGTATGATTCCAAATATACACCATTTCACGAGCCATTTTCTTCCCTCCGTATCTTCGAATCCTCCATAAAACGTTTCTGAAACACCTCGAAGTACTCGAAGTCTACGAAGTAGACATCGACAAAGGAGAAATAGGAAAGCAGGAACTAGCTACCGGTGTGCCAAATATAATACAAATTTCAACCTACGAGTAATATAATAAGATACCGTACGGATATATCTCACTGTTTGTCGCGTCATTAATAACGAGCCAAATAATTTGTTTTTAAAAAATTGGCTGCTTAAAGATTGTTTATAACTGAATTTGGCGAATCGCGAGATAAGTTATTAAACCGCGGATGTTTATAGGAAATTTGAAAGGAAATTTATAGGAAAGTGAAAGATATATAAAATATGCAAAGTATAGCGTTTTCTATGGTACTCGAAAGGTAAAATAATTTTCTACCTAGGTTTCATTTTCTCAATTACGTTCTGAAAATTATGAATTTTCCATAAAAAGAATCCGCGATCTACAAAATTATTTATCTCGATTCAAGTATTCCCTGAAAACGAATTCATCTCCAAATCATCATCAAAAACTTCTTATCGCGCGGCTTTATGTCTTTCTTTCTTTCTCTCTCTCTCTCTCTGTCTGTCTCTCTCTCTGCCTCTCTTTCTCTCATACCTGAAACTCTCACACCGCGGTGGCCATACGCTTTCTTTTGTTTGTTAAATTCCTTTTTGCGCGAGGCTCGGCGTCTGCAGGCAGGAAACGATGTCAACGATACTCGTCTTAATGCCTGTTGAACCGGAAGTGCAAGGATAAGAGCCCCAAGGCCTCTCGAGACCCCGGCGAGCAAGCGTAATGAAAACGCGCGCCGAGAAAACAAGGGCTCGCCCCGGTAATTCGTGTATTTCCCTTCGCCCTGCTTTACATTTCTTTCCATTCTCGAACCTTTGCTGCTAATTTTTCTTCTGATACTTATTATCATAATATGCTTCTTACATTTCAGAATCCCGATCGCGATTCTTCAAGAACTAATCGAAAATGGGACTACTCGAAACGGGACTTGGAAAATTACGAGATTATTATGAGTAACTTGACTCATTCGTCTTTACCACTATCGTAATCGAAATCATTCTTTTAAGCATCATTTATAATCACGAACTATTTCGTACTAGAATGAAAACTGATAAACATTTTTGTTATTGCTTATTACAATCGAGAAGTTGAATTGGCAAATGAACTATCGAGTACCAAACGTAAAGATCTTCCAGTATGAATAGAGAAATCAGGCTTATCAATTTTCATACTTATATTGTTTGTTTAATCGAATGTTGTAGATCTTCGATATTTATCGGCTCTATAAATTTAGACAAGATTGAACATAGAGTGAAAACTGCATCACTCCACTGAAGGAACGTCTTATTTTTCTGCTACTTACATAACATTTACCATTTAAAGTCTGCGATCATTCGTTGGAATTTTTGCTGACTAATATTTAATTCAATTTCGCATTCTTTCTGTTTTGTAGGTAATTATTATAAATACAGAGTATTGTATATATAATAACTTACAATTAGTAAAATAAAAATGTAGAAAGTATTCAAAGAATGAGAGGGACTCTGACACTTGATTCTAATTATCTTTACTCAGCGTAGCGTGCAAAATAATTAAACTACAAGGGTGATCCATTAAATATTGACCTGAATTTGTAAGTACTGCGTCGAACAGCGACGAGCGTATTAAATTGTTGGAGCGTGTTTCGCCGTGGAATAACCGTCGTAACAACGTCGAGTCAGTGGCGCAAAGCGAAGCTGAATTCGGACTTATACTTGCGGACGATATCACTGAGTCCTCGAGATCAGAGTAAGCGGATTTGCGGTAGATGATTGCGTGGCCCGCACAGCAGGTCAGGAATATCGTACATATGGAGAGTAGCGCGATCACCTGGAATGCAGATTGATTTATCTGTCGCGTTGCATGTTACTTGACTGAACAGCGGCTTAACCCGTTAAGAGGGATGGTTTGAAAGCGCTCGTTTAATCCTCGAGTTATGATCGGATGTGGTATGATTGCGAATTACGACGAACAATGAAATTTTATTCAAAATACAGCTCGTTAATATTTAAAATAGATCAACAGGCAGATGCATCGACATTAATTACGGCAAAAGTTAGGAGCAAGTAAGTTCATCGCATTACCAATCTAGCTGCAATTCTTCAATTTTCTTATCCCGATTTTCATCTCATTCTAAAGAACAAGAAATAGTTAATTTAGGATTCAAACGATAAATCAGAAATAGCAGTTCGTGCTTGTTTTACTAAAATTCGAGATAATTTTTGACGCTAGGAAATTTTGATGGAGTTGAGAATAATCGAAAGAATGCTGCAGAGGTGGGAGAAAATTCTTTAAAAATAAAGTTATCGTGCTATGCTATGCGACACGTAATTCTCGATTACAAAATATGATTTCACCAAACAGTATGCTAGAAAGATTTTATTGATATATAATTTAAACTGGAAAATTAGTTTGGAAAGTTTATGTTAGAAGTTTGCTAGATAAATTTCATTGGTATATATAATTTAAATAGGAAATTGTTCTTAAACAGTTCTTAGATCTTGGAATAATTGTTTACGTTCGAGGTAAGCACGGTTGCTTTCAGAACTTTATAATTCAATTATCGTATGTTTCTTCGACAAGTGATAAAAACCACCGAAGGGTGTGTAAACTTGCTTGCTCATACGACCGTCCTGAGTATGTGACAAGAGCTAAGACACCTGCTGAGGCTATAAAAGTGGTAAGACCTCACCTCGTGTGATTCGTAGTTGAGCAGGTGCGTCACATCTTCGGCTTCTACTAAGATTACCTTCCCTATAAACGAACAGACCCGTCTATGAATACTGTATGCCAATACTATATAATCCATATTACAAGATACATATGGCATTCTACAGCTCGCTGATACAATACAAGCCCTAAATGAAAAAATACCATTTCATAAAAGATACCCTACCACAACGACAACTATAAAATTAACATATTTGTGATTCTTCAGTTCTCAATCAGTCATCAATGTATTATTGGTACGTTGCGCTGTGTTTCAAGGTTTCATGAATGTTCCAGTTCACTTCTTCAAGGCAGACCTGAAAAAGGTTCGACTAACACGATTGAAACCCAAAGAATCACAAGTATGTCGTCTGATCATCGTGAGAATTAAACATTTACAGGCTAAAGAACTATCTTAGTCTGCATGAAAGTATCTTCTCACAATTCCGTATCGAGACGATGCAAATATTACCTAGTGCCAAAAACAACTGCATAAAAAATTGACATGACTATTTCCAACCACGCGAGTCAGTAGACATCGAAACACACCCAAATAGGAAACTAATTTGCCATTCTTCATACAGTAAGTCTTAAGTGAGAAAATACCATTTCCTTGCAAATATCGTACCACGATGATTATCGAAAAGATTATCTGCGGAAACAACCACGGTAGTAATTGACTGATTTTTGGATGCGCGTTCGGAGATCGAAGTCTATGAGAAGAAAAGTGATTTCGGGATTGTTTCACCAGAGGCTGAGCAAATATTTTCTAGTTGTTTACCGCGATCGTTTGTATCGCCACACGCAGTATAGGGATGTCAAGGCGCCATTTCGAGGCTACAATTTTTTTTACGCGATGGAAAAACAACCGGAGAACAACCCGTTCGAAAAACGATGCGCGTGTACGCAGACTTTGTACACGTGTGCATGAGAGACCGATCGGATTGACAAATGTGCGGCGTCCCCGCCGGAAAATAAGGGGAATGATATTGTTATTCTACTTGATTTCCGGCAGAACGAAGCGACGATCCTCATCGCGCCACGAGTCAGACGAATTGGAAAATTCTGTTTCGAAAATCCATTACTCGCTGTCAGGCTGCTCAGCTGAAACAAAATGGGACAGAACTTCGGAAAACCACGAATTTTGTTGAAATCGATGCTCGTTAGTATAGAAACGGAGAACACGTTTGTCACCTGAATAACGCGAGAAACTCGATGACAAGTGAAACAGGAGACGAAAATGGTGGATTAAGCGGTTATTTCTATACCGAGGAGAAGCGGTGAAATGGTTGGAAACGAATATGTTAGAGATGTATAAAACTTACTAACATATATAAATTATTTAACTAATTAATTCCTTTACTAGTTAATTGTTTAGTTAGTTAACTGAAGTAAAATTTCGTAATGAGAATTAACCGACTGTTTGCATGGAATAATTTACTTTCTCGAACCAATTATTAATTTCTTAATGGATTGTTGTATTTATATTAGTAGCTCGTAACATTTACAGACTCTACTCGTTTCTTAGAGTAGTCTGAACTTTCGTTTCATCATCCCAGTCAGATGGGTAATTTTAGAAACTGAAACATCTTTGAGTATTTTTAATTGTAAAACGAATCGTAAATCGATGATTTATTAACTCAATAAAGATAACAGTTGCGTTAACGCATCGTATCATTTGTAATTTTTTTTTTTTTTTAGTCCATTGAAATTGTTGGGAACGAAATTTGAAGAAATTGAAATGTTTCATATCACTGTGGCAAAATCCAATTCTTTTTTCCAAATTATGGAAATTCAATTTGTAGCTCCAATTTTTGGGCTTCTGGCTGACAAAACAATAACTCGTATCACTTACGTTATGTAATAATGTTGCGTTTACACAACTTGTTACATGTCACATCGCTGCTTGATTCTTGATGGTTTGAACAAAATTATTAAAGATAATGCAGAACTAAAACTAATCCTGCCCTTTTTTATATTTCTTATTCCACAGCTGAACAAATTTCTGATTAAAAAACGATTCAATTACCACGTTGTATCGATTACGTTTGGCATACGAGTAAAAATTAAGCAATCCCCGTCTGTTTGCGTAACTCGAAATTAAAAGGCAACACCGAAACGGGAGTATACTTCGTGATAGTAAACTCTTTTCGAAGAAACTTAGAACAAAAGGATAACATCGGAGCCACACGCCATGGGCACAGTTTTCAAAATTCATCGACGCTGCTACAGTACAGTCCCATAAATTGCGTTGGTTGTTCGAGCAGCCGCGGCCGGCTTCGATAAACCATCGATTTTTATTAACAGGCTCGCACAGTAAACGCGAAACGCTATTCCACGAGCTTTTTGCTCGCGTGATTTATAACTTTGCGCGAGATCGTTGCGACACACGTAACATCTGTTACGCGGCTCCTTCGAAACACGCAATTCAAATATGTCGACGCTACCTTTTTCGCTCGATAAGGTCTGATGCGGAGCGTGTTTCCTCGAGCGAGCGTTTCCCACGCATTTCGGGGAGCTAAAGACGTATTTTGATATCAAGAACGTACAAAGAATTATAATTGTAAAAAAAAATTTCAAGAATTTACTCAATATTTTTTCCATTACCATTTCTTCTTTCATCAAGGTGCTACAAATTTGCGAATTTTGAAGAGATCGAAGAACCAGACCTAACATTTTCAGCTGTCTTATATTAAAATGTTCATAATTAGAAAGTTAAAGACATATAAATAAGGAAGTCAAGAAACGTGTGCTAAACAACGTATTGAACGAACGAATCTGTGAGCTCGCTTATCCGAGACGCACGAATTTATCAACTCGTGCGGGTTTCGCGACACGCGCGAAAATCGAGAATTAAACGTGCGATACTAAGCTGACTCAAGTACGTGACGATAAAACAAGATGGCGACCGATTTATCAGATACAAAGTTATTTACGAGGCAACAAAGCGCGTGATTGCGTCGCAAAAAAATAGTCAAGTCGGTGTTTAATACACGATCTCCACTCTTGGTTAAAATATGGAAACTGCTATTGTATTGGGTTTATGAGAACACGTCTGTGGAGAAATTTGATCGATGCTGACCGAAAACGAATGCATTGTGTTAGCATTTATTCTCGAATATTGTGCCCTTAAAAATCCATGATGTATGATTTACTATTTGTTAAGTGTATAAATGTAATGTAAGTTTGCAATTTTAGGTTTCTCTTGTGTACGTTCTAGAAAATATTTCATCAAAAATAGAAGAATATCAATTGCTTCATTTGTATTAAAATTGAACACCATCGTTTTTAAATTTGTTTACTTTAAATCTGTTATTATATAAAGCAAAATTTGTTAGAGATTTCCAATAAATGTAACGAGTGCTTCTACTTATAGCTGTGAAATAACATCGTGCAACATTTTCTTTGTAAAAATTGACTAAAATCGTACGAATCGTTTAATGAGAAAGATAATGTAGGACATTCATCAGAAGTAACGTTCGCGTCGATCGAGCGAAGCTTTTCATTGGATCGTCGCATTGTCTGTCGAAAATGGCAGCAGGAGGATGGAAGTTCGTCGAACTCGTCACGGTGGTCGCGCGCTAATACGCGTTTGTAATTCGCGAATATCGAGCATTTAGTTTAGTCTCGTCGAGGGCCAATTATTCGCCTGACGCAATTTTCTGCGTGAATATTTTCGAATTCCCACGTAGACATTTTGTTTTCGACTCCCATTTTCCGGCCTCGTCCTCCTCGCCACTCTCCACTCTCTATTAAATCGCGTCATTCGAAACGCGCTACTATTCGGCAGACAGAGGAAATTTCGCAGCGATTTATCAACCGTGAAATACCGCGAGCACAAATTTCTGTTTATGATCAAAAAACAAGCAATCGAGTAATTGATATTTGGCAAATAAATAAATTTATGACGCGTTACTCATCGACGAGATTGTTACGGATTTATGGGAAGACGATTTATTAAAGGCTGTTTTCGATTATTTGCCTAAAAGAATATGAATGTTACTCTGTCAAAAATGCGACTAAAAATAAAGTGCACATCCCCTACTGAGATTTCCCGCGGGAGATTCCGTCGTATGTATTTTATCGTCCGTAATTTCGTCATTAATAATTATTATTTATTCATTATTTAATCGAAATATACAAGAATATATGAGGATATCGTTTAATTAAAATACACCCATCTAACACAGAGAGAATTAAATGCCAAGTACCGCAATTCTTCGTTATCTGGAACACCGCGATCTTACGAGCAGCGGAAAGAATCCAGAAAATTTCGTCGATATCGGACTTAATTAAATTCAAGCAAAATCAACCTAGAAAATGTACGCAATCTGGAAACTTAGCCTAACATATAATTTCCTGAACATTTAAAAGCTATCGTCAGGAGATATGAAATATTTCACCTCGTTATATTTTTGTTTCCCTTTAAAAATCAATAATATCACCTAAATATCATCGAAGTACGTCATAACACGCATGACATATATAAATATGTGAAGTACCTCATAGGTGGATGTTCGTTCCAATTCATAATTTTATAAATACAACTGAAAAAACAGATTTGTTTCGTTCGTTAAATGTTGTAAACGTTGCTGCACTTTGAATATTTTATACTATACTTCTGAACATCAACGTGATTTCTGTGCATGTTTGCATCTTTCAACTTCCTACGAATATACATGTAAAGATCCGCAATCCAAGTCAAACTTCTAAGGAAACAAATTTCCTCTAAAAAGGCTCTCAATGTGTTTATCAGGCAGCAGAATTTAAATTGCAGCAGGGGTGATACGTCGCGTTTGGATTTATATTCGTGAGGTTAGTCGTGCTGCGTTTTATCGGGGGGCGGCTTGTCCAGGGACAAATGGGCTCTTTCGATCGACAACGGAGGTAGAAAGGCGCAGAGTCGTCAATACGACGGGCAACCGACCGCTCAAGAAAGAAATAGAGCGGACCTATTAGAATTTCGATCGATCGCGCGGCCCAGCTTGCGGATTCGTGACCGAAGAGCTCGCCAAGCTGGTTTCGACGATTCAAAGCGACGATTTCTCGCGGTCGAACGTCGATTCACGAACGAGAAAATTTGCACCTTCCATGCGGTGGTCTGGCTTAGGGAGATTTAATCCATAGTGCCTTCTGCGAGTGAAAAATTGGTCAAATATTGGTAACCCGTTACGTTTAAGTAGAAATAGTCGTTTCGATCAGACGACCGGTTTCCATTTAACGTTATGAATATACCATTGTCTTGTTCGCGATCTACGAGCTATAAGCGGGTAAAATATTAATATTTTTATTTGCCAATGCGTGGGTATGGATCTTTGGATATCAATAAGATCAATAAGATTAGATAGAAGAGTAGACGTTTTTACGAGCAGTGGAATTGAAAAATCGTATCTACCGTATTTTGGGAGCGCGATGCAGTTTATTCAACTTTGTCAATCAATGGTTTGAAGAACAAATAGCCTGGGATATTGTGGGAGATGGAGAAAAACGAGGAAACTCGGATTATAAAAAAAAGTCTCATAAGGAGACATCTTAAAAGAATGTTGTTTTATCATTATTTTCATCTTTTGTCTTTTTCTGTTCTTAATATCGCTGACAGTTTAGTTGAGAAACATCTAGAAAACTGAATTACTTTTAAACCCGTTATCCGAGAGTACCTACTTAAGGTAATATTACTTATGTCTGTATAGACACGGTCTCGTTCTGCTGGATAACTACGCAAGCCAACGTCGGAATGAAAGAAGCTCAAGAATAAGTTACTTTTTAGAAAACAAATCATGTAATTCCCGCATTACACAAAAAATAAAAAATTCCACGCAATACATCTTCCTGTGTGTGAAACATATCTCTCGTCACTATCAAAAACAGACTCGGATACAACACGTCCGAACATTCTGTCGTCCATATCAAAACCATTTCTTATTATTTATCCTCTTCACACTTTACATACATATTCCATTCATTTTTATAAGCTTCTCGCCGAACGAATTTCTCGAAAAACTACGCGCTGTCATTCGAATGCGTAATCGTGAGTTCGCGGACGATATTAAATCCACAGAATTCTCGGCCGGAGGTCAGCTTTAATTCATAAATTATTCGTCGGCGCGGCGTCGTTGCCGTAGTAAATTCTCGCGAGATGTTACGAAAAGGCAGAGAATTTTTCACGCGGTGAATCTCGAAAGCGATCGAATTCGAAGTCGAGCCGGACCTCGATTTGTCGACGCACAAAGGAAGACATTTTGGTTCGCCAAAGATGTATGAGACGATTGTCGAGTGCAACAGGAAGCCAACGGAGAGAGAAAGAAAGAACATGGCAGAATGTGTGTGCATCGATAAAATTGAAGAGAAACTGCGAGAAAAGGATTTATGCAAGAGGCTGCGGGGAATTCGTCTGCTCGAGGTCGAATATGCAAAAGTTCCGACCTAGAGAACTATCGACAGGCGAATTTATCGGGTTAATAAGCGTGTAATAATGCCATTTCCCTGGTGTGGCTCGATTTATCGAGCTGAATCGATTCGTTAAGAAAGATTGGTGACAAATCTATTCGAATTTAGAACGATCGAAGACCGGTAAAATGGAAATGCAAGATCTCTTAAATACGTATTTACTATTCTTATTTGGTAACATATATATGTTTTTTAGCATAGTATATACGTAATACTAGTTGCATACTATGCCAAATGTATTCATTATAAGGTTACTACGGTACAAAATATCAGCATAAGCGAATAAACTCTTTATCTGAAAATTAATCTGTTAATCTAAAGGATATTTTGATCATAAATAGAGATAGTAGTATGAATTATTTCCCGATGTATTGTGTTGAAACATCGTATACGTTAGATCTTTCTCTTTCCAATCGTAATCTTCGTTATTGTTTAACTATTACGAAACGCTTTTTATTTGACAAATATAGTGAACTATACAAGCACAGAACGTGTTAATCAAAGTGTAACAGCAAGTACACTAAATATGATAAAATATTCTGCTGCAGATTCATACAATAGACTAGGGATCTGGTTGACGTAAGAAAAATTAGCCGGCGGAAAATATGGTTCCATCTGTTTCCCTGTACGTTCGAGGCTATAAAGAGCGAGCACCGAGAAATAACACGAATAGTACGCGTTGGACACAGGTGATCAAGGAGAATCGAGTTTTCCAACGGCAACGAGTTACGACCCGGGAGAAATTTCTGTAATTCCCGAGATACATCGTTCTCGTACGCAGCAGTTGTAATCTCGATGCAAAGAGGCACTCTTACAACATCTCACGCGACGCAGAATTCATTCTTCGTTTCTCGTATCAAATGTGAAACTAATTAGGGTAAATCAAATCATAATGTTCTACAGAACAGATTATAACATGAAGAAACGTTGTGAAATGTGGGATTAAACACTCAGATAAAAGAATAATACTAATAATACTATAAACAATATTGTTGTAAATTGAGAATACATGAAAATTTGATGCACAAATAGCATCGTAATTATTGTTGTATGTACACAATAATATTAAATATGCTTGGAATAAGTAATTTTTGGCACTGATATAAATGCATTAAGGTGATTCGTATCTTCCGAGTTTCATGCCCTTTCTGTCTTCACAAAAACGAAACGTATGTCGATGAGTACCATTTTCACTATTTGCAGGAGATGAAAAACGAAAGAATGGATCTAGTGAACATGATACTGAGCATCTTGACAAAAGATTAACTGCAGCATCGCTTTGAAAAGTAAAAAAAAAAAAACATGTGTATAGTGATATGCAGAGTATTCTGACAGAGAGCACAATTAAGCCTTTCGTGTTCGACGTTCCATATATTTGGTACTATACTTGTCAAACTACGTATTAACTACATATAAGCAATAAACATAGATGATTTCGGCAAAACTTTACAAAGAACCTTACCTAAAATGCTCATGCTCGAAATTTTTATAAAAAATCCCTCTCGTTGAAACACGAGAAAGGATGTGATTGCTTCTATTACTGGATTAATTGACAAAAATAAATTTTCTCCGGTCTAAAAGTGATTAAATTGTCACATTTCTTTAACGAAACGCTGTTATTACACCGGTCCAGTTATCCAGAAAATAGCCAGTACGGTGTTTCAGCTCGTGAGTATGTGTTCTTAATTCCAAAGTAAATGTTAATTATCCCGTTGAATGTATCAGTGTCATTAAACAAAATATCAGGGTGTCCCACATTTCCTGGCCTCGAGGAAGCCTGATAATCGTTGAATACTTTTCCACGAGACAATAGCCAAACTGGAAACGAGCAAGAATCTCGTTCTCGATGCGAAACAACTTCTCTAAGGAAAGACAATAAGGACTTTCACTGTCTCCGCGTGGAATAATAGGGGCCGGCTCTGCCTATTTACGAACGAGGAAAACGGAGCGTGCAGAAGCTGCATTATGTATGCACTAAAAGCGTCAGCTCCTACGCCGTTGTGTGTCGCGATGAATAAATAAGTAACCCTATCTGCTTACGAAGGGAGAGAGAGATTCCTGCGACGCTCGCGAACGCGCGGCTGGCGTTTATCTTTGCGCGTGATAAGATGCTTCTACATGATAAATATTGATGCCTCGCGTAATTAAGCCTGCTCGGCTTCTTCCTGCCGCTAAAATATTCATCAACGCACGAAATGTGTAAAACTGAGCCAACAAAAGTTGCCGCGTAATTTTGCCGAATACGTATTGGCCGCTCGCGACTGATTAAAAGGGGAATGTAATTTGAACGTAATTTATCTGGTCGTCGATTTTCACGATACGATACGAGAATAGGATACGAGTTGATGAATAATGAAAAAAGGATTGTATATACGGGGTGTCCAGCGAGGTTTTCATAAATATACAAACGCGGGTCATTCTAAATCAGTAAACTCGTTTCGTTGCTAGTGACGTTCGTTTTTGATAAACGTGTGAAATGGTGGATACATTAGGTGGGTGTACTTAAGACCGTTTATCATGGAAGGATGGTACTAATGGTAAATTATTACTAGAACTTCATTGGAAATATTTTATCTTTCTACTTGGTACAAGTTGGGGAAGAAATGTGGTTGCAACGGCATGGTGTACTATTTCATATTGAAAAAGTGGTATTCTATATTCTTCGAGTCGATGGATTGGTAATGTAGATATGAAAAATTGCAGGATTTAAATACCTTAAAAAAATTCATTACACGTATCATATTAAAACTATAGTGTTTTAAATACAATATCAAAATTCATTAAATAGACGATTGACATTTCGCTGATAAACGAAGTCAAAATAAAGATTGAATGAAATAAATGTAATGGAATTACTCTTTCGATGTCAGTATATCTAACATATGACTTCCAATATTGTATACGTCATATTCAATAAAGAAACGGAAGAAATCTACGGTGCATAGGTTGACATGCACAACACGAGAGCAAACTTTATTGAACATCCCACCGAACACCCTATATACAGGACGAGGGAAAAGTAATTACGAAGAAGTGTAATTAAAAACTGAAGTATCGTTATTGGATTGCAAAATTGAGTCAGAGGACCGTATTAAATAACGGTATAAAAATCGATACGTTTCTATTCATTCCTTTTTTTTTGTTTTGTTTTCTGATCTCTTTACGAGGCAAAGCGTGCGGACGTTTGACACCAAACCGCCATCATCGAGGGCGCCATCACGGAAGAAACATGCGAAACGAACGATTTCATCCACGCTTGTTCCTCGCGATTCTAAACGACACGCAACGTCCCTTTTGTCTCTCCAATCTCTAAACGATCGATCAAACGGTTCGACGGAGTCGCTCTCGCCAATCGAGCCTGGAATCCGGTTTACAACGCGTTGTAATTTCGTTTGACTGGAGCTGATCGCGTGAAAAGCCACGGCCAAACGAAAGTCACATCGACGAATTCGCGACAATCGAGACACGCGCCTCGTCCGTTTGAATATCAACGATCGTTCGGCTCGAATATCAACGACCATCTCGTCGAATATCAGCAGCGAGGGTGAAAAGCGAATCGTGCATAGTAATAGATAAATATATAATATACATATTCTTCGATTCCACCATCTCGTCGAATTGGGAAAGGAAGGTGCAAAGAATGAACGCAAGAGCCCTTGTGCGATACCAATCAAGCTTTCAACAAGGAGCGTTACTCTACCCGAGATCGAAAGAAAGTAGGAAAATAGGAAAGGTGCGAGTGCAGACCAGAATGAAGGTTGTGAGGTGGACGATTTACCAACGTTTCTCCGATCTGTATTTCGTGCGTATGTTATAAAGCAGAGCATTTCCTGTCAACCAATGGCAGAGAAAAAAAATAAATTCTCGAATGTCTCGTTTCACGCTGGTTGCGGGCATTTTTTTCGTCTGGATGTTCGCGAAATTGCCATTGTGTATAAACCACCGCAGTCCCCAAGGTACTCTCCTCCCGCCACCTATCCCGCCCCATCCTTGTTTTTTCTCCATCGCTGCTTGTATTTCTTCGCGGTTCTACCCCGTTTCTGTGTCCGTGACAGAACGTGATCTTCTTTCAGGTTTTCGTGTCTCTCTTTGCGAGCTGCTTTTTCCTCGCTTACACTTGCTTCTTCTTCTTCGATTTCAGCCACGCTCTACATTATCCTCCGACTATTCGCAACGCTCATTTTGCCTTAGGTCGCTCGTCTTTACTTCAGTTCATGCTTAACCCTTTCTTGGATTACCTTAACCTCAGTCTTTGAAAAAAGGATAGTCGGAAAAAAAATAATCGTGCGCGGTATTGAAAGTTTGTAGTGGTATGATTAGAGTGGCGTAATTCGCTTGTTGACTTGCAACTCGGATTGATCGGCTGGTGTGTTTTTGAATCCTCGAAAATAGAGAAAATGCACTTCTCGCAGTTTTTGCGAATAATAAATTAGAAAAAATATTCTTGGAAGAACAGGAAAGGAAAGGAAATCAATATTTATTATATGTAACGCAGCGGTATGCAATTAATCGCACACGTGTCACTAATATTATGTCTAAGTTTGCTAATAATATATGAATTTTACAACACTTTTGAAGTAGTGCAAATTTTTAGAAATTTTTAAGGTTCAGCTTTCGTGACGTGTTTATAAAGATGTTGGCAATTGCTATTGTCGCGATTAATCGCCTTATATTCAAGAAAAAACGAGTTTCCCTCCTATCTTCTCGATTAAATGGAAGGACGCATTTATATACACAGAGATCAAATGAAAAAGCTTCTAGACGATAAAAAATTAACGACTGAACGAACTATTTTTCTTATAGATCGCGTAAAACGAAACGAGATCGTAAAGTAATCGGTATTCCCTATCGAATCTGCCTGTATTCGAGACGAAGATGGACGCTGCAACGATGTTTACACACTTTCCATCGTCGGTGAACCATGAGAAGCATGAAACGAAGTACAGTTGATCGTTAATGGGAGCCAGAAGTGTCTTAATAAAATGACAGAACGATAAGATAAAACGTTACGAGCAATACTCGACAATCTCTCTAAAGTTGGGAATATAAAATAACACGTCAATAGTTTCTTAATCAATAACATTAATTGTCGTTTATTTTGTAAAACACAATATCGCTTAAAGAAGTACATATCCATGTGTGAATATCCCTTAAGCGTTATCGTTTTATTCTATTATTGCATCGTATCAAATCAATTTGCTCGTAACAACTTCTAGTTTTTATTATCTCTATCAAAATACTCTGTGATGTGAAAGAATCTCTGACAACTTATTGGCGCTTACCAACTGTAATGTTTTTTATTAACTATTTGGTAAATAAAAACGTTTTAAAAAATATATTTATCATTATAGTAATCACGACACTTTTCCTCCATCTATGTTACAAAAAGAAGTACCAAAAACGTATTTTATGCGTAACTCGGTTAACAGAATCCTACTCAAAATATTCACGGTGTATATCGTTCTTCCGTGAAGAATTTTAATTTTCACTAATCAGAATCACAAATTTCTAAACAGATTACTACCCAAAATTATAGATTTTCTCCATAGGGACTACTTTCTACATTTCGTAGAAATTTCCACACTCGGTTCTATTTTTCGATATCACAATTCGAGGACCCCTAACGCCGAGATATTTATGTACGACGCAAGACATCATCCCCTAATAAGCTGCCTATCGTTTCGCCGTGTCCGGTTGATTTATAACGTAGGGTAATATTGACATGGTTGCCTCGATTGACCTATGCTTAGATTCCTCATCCGTGATACGTTCAGGTAATCCAGTACGTGATCTATAATGCCAATACTTGCATACTGATGAATACTTGCTGTACGCCGATACATGGACGCGCCGAGAGTCTGTGAATGTAAGTACCTGCATCGAAGAACGTGTCTGAAGAAGTTCCTCGCCCAAGGACCATAAATTACTCGACAGATAACCGCTATATAATTTATATCTTGTCAAAAGACATTTGACGCATTCACCGTCTGTGACTGACGAAATTTTGCATTTGCGCCTTGCCGATTACCAATGAACGACCGACATAACGGATGTAATATTTGGTTGTAAGACGAATTACGATTATGTTTAATACGTTTTGAATTTTCCATTCAAATCACTGATGTTTCCAATAGATATAAAACAAGCGACGACGTATGCCATAGATGGTACTGCTGGTGAAGGAGATATTGCGAGGTTATAAACTAGTCTGTACGAGAGAAAAATTAATTTTATTCTTATATCTTTTGGTGTATAGAAAGATATACTGTTGATGGAAGAGATATAGCGAGGTCATAAATTAAAGGATTATGTGGACGTATTAATTGATTTAGCCGCAGTTAAGGGTGTACGCGTTCCAGATATACCTACTATAGTTACTGTAGCGTTCTAAAATGGAAATATTAAATTAGATTGTATTAATTTTTGAGGTCAAAGGCGAATGTTGTTTAACTGAAACGATATTTCAAATTTCTGTGCGCGATCTTTAAAATTATACAGTACCGACGTAAATCGTTAGTATCGTTAGTAGTTGCATTGAATGCAACAATAGAATCACATTACGCTGAAACTCTAAAAGAATTCTGAGTGTACCTCTAACTTGACCAAATTGAAGCACCGTATCAAAGTTACAATCTCGACTATTTCAATTTTCATTAATTTCGTAACTCGCAATAATCTCTTCCGTCAACGTTACACGCAGTTCGTATAAAACACCCTTCAAAAAACAGCACGGTACGCGGCGCGTTAACAATAACACAAAAGCTTGATAATACCTAGAATGTGAAACGCGTGACGCGTTATTTTTTGCTTGATTCGACTCGATAAATCGAGCTATGCGTTTCCAATTTACTAGAATGAAAATCTCGAGTGAAATCGTCTATGACGATGTGTTAACGGAACGTTTCCTTTGGAAAGTGATTTGAGAGGTTCCTAAATCACTGTTAATCGCCAGATACGACCCGTTTTCCCATTCCATACCACGAATATCCGGACACAGGTGCAGGCGAATTAATTATCTGATCATACACGGATTTATTATACTTGCAGGACGTTTAACCACGCGGCCTTACCGTTACCATTTGTCTCGCGAGATATCATCGTTTCACCATCTGTCTCGGTGCATGCCAAGCCCGTTCCCCTTGTCCATCTCTGAATCAGTAGCTGATGTCGACGCGCTTGTCTCCTTGTCCGGTGATAATCTGTACACGTGGTGACTTCGTTTGTACAGCAAACGTTTGACAAAACGTATCATTCTGCCGGTTATATTGTTGCCTTATCGTCTCCTCGTTTGTATCATTTCACTCGACGGTTCCAATATGGTTTATAATGTCACGTCATGTAGAATTATTTGGAGACACGCCACCTCGTTCATTCATATTAGAACAGACACTGGTCTGGCGTAAAATGCGACGATTAGTACAGACCGTTAGTGAATTGATTAATCGGATTGTTAGCCTAAATTTAAGTTCACTGTATTCGTGCAAGATTAAGATTTTGTAGAGAATGGTTGGACGACTGATTTAAATGACGAGATAACTCGATATTGAAACCGTCAAATACAGGGTGGTTGGTAACTGGTAGTACAAGCGAAAAAGGGGTGACTCTACGCGAAAAAAGAAGTCGAAAATATATAATAAAAAAGTTTTGTTTGAGGCTTTGTATTCGAGAAAATCGACTTTGAACTTCCGCACGGTACGCGTGCACTTTATCACGTCCCGTAATAACGGATCTCACTGTACATCGTTGACTCGATGGAAAAATTAAAAAAAAAAATTAAAAAAAATTTTTATTCTATACTGTCGCTTTCTTGTTCCGCGTAGAATCACCCCCTTTCCGTCTGTACCACCAGTTACCAACCATCCTGTATAACGTAATATTATATAACGTAATATTATACCACGTTATACTAAATAACGTAGTACTACATTACCTAATACTATATAACGTTATACCATATAACGTTACACTATATAACGTAATACGTTATAACGTAATACCATATAACGTTATATCATACAACATTATACAATATAACGTAATACCATACAAAGTTATGCTATGTAACGTAAGACCATCTAACGTAATACTTTCTAACGTAATACTATGTAACGTGATATGTTATAACGTAATACATTATAACGTAATACCATATAACGTTATATCATACAACGTTATACAATATAACGTAATACTATACAACGTTATTCTATGTAACGTAATACCATATAACGTAATACTTTGCAACGTAATACTAAGTAACGTGATACGTTATAACGTTATAAGACGATAATACGATGTAACGTTTTACTATATAATGTTATACCATATAACGATATTCTATGTAACGATATACGTTATAACTTTACGTTATAAAACGTAATACTATACTACGTTATACTATATAATGTAGTACTACATTACGTAATACTATATAACGTTATACCATATAACGTTATGCCATATATCGTTATACTATATAACGTAGTACTATATTACGTAAGACTATATAACGTTTTACCACATAACGTTATACTATATACCGTAATACGTTAAAACGTAATATTATATAACGTTATATGGTACAACGTTATATAATACGACGCAATACTTGGAACGTAAAACTAAATAACGTGATATGCAATAACGTAATGCTATACAGCGTTATACCATATAACGAAATACAATACAACGTTATAATATATAACGTAATACGTTACATCGTAATACTATATAACGTTATACAATATAACGTAATACTATATAACGTTATACTATGTAACGGAACACCATATAACATAATATGTTGTATTGTAATACTATGTAACGTGATATGTTATAACGTAATACGTCATAACGTAATACCATATAACGTTATATCATACAACGTTATACAATATAACGTAATACTATACAACGTTATTCTATGTAACATAATACCATATAACGTAATACTTCGTAACGTAATACTATACTACGTTATACTATATAACGTAGTACTACATTACGTAATACGATACAAAGTAATACTATATAACGTTAGACAATATAACGTTGTACTGTATAACGTTATATCATACAACGTTACACAATATAACGTAATAATATATAACGTTATACTATACAACGTAATATCATATAACGTTATACAATACAACGTTATATTATATAACGTAATACGATATAACGTTATAATATATAACGTAATACATGTAACGTCTTACTATATAATGTTATACCATATAACGATATTCTATATAACATTATACGTTAGAATGTAATTCTGTATAACGTAATATTGTATAACGGTATACTATGAAACGAAAGACATTACAAAGTAATACGTTATAACGTAATACTGTATAACTTAACACTATATAGCGTAATACGTTATAACTTTACATTATATAACGTGATACTATACTACGTTATACTATACAACATAGTACTACATTACGTAATACGTTACAACGTAATATTATATAACGTTATGCCATATAGTGTTATACTATATAACGTGGCACTACATTACGTAATACTATATAGAGTAAAATGATACTACCTTGTAATATATAACGTAGTACTACATTACGCAACACTATATAACGTTATACCATATGACGTTATACTATATACCGTAATACGATAAAACGTAATACTATATAACGTTATATGGTACAACGTTATACAATATGACGTAATACGTTGTACCGTAATACTATAAAACGTGATACGTTATAACGTATTACTATACAACGTAATACCATATAACGTTATACAATACAAGGTTATATTATATAACGTGATACGTTATGACGTTATAATATATAACGTAATACGTTGTAATGTTTAACTATATAATGTTATATCATATAACGATACTCTATATAACGTTATACGTTAATATGTAATACTATGTAACGTAATACTGTATAACGGTATACTGTAAAACGAATTACCTTATAACGTAATACTGTAATATATTGATGGAATATATTTAGTATGAATGGACGATACAGGTGATAATCAGACAGCAAAACAATAGTTGCTCAACATGAAGTAATCACAGCAAACGTATAATAAATAGCACAACTAATTAATAATTCAACGACTCGAATTTCAAAAATGTAATCAACACTCTCTCGGCAACGCAACTCGCAATCCCTGTTGATTCGTTTCTCGTCCCCAAGCAACCGCTCGTGGCCAAGATCACGTAGGCCTCCTCTTTCCAAAACTACACGATCGAAACGAACACCTCGGATCTCGCGACAATCCACGCGGTTCACCCGCCAACTCTGAGACCCTCGCTCGCGATACTACAATACTACAACAGGTAATACTATATAGCGTAATACGTTATAACTTTACATTATATAACATAATACTATATTACGTTATACCATATAATGTAGGACTACATTACGTAAAACATTACAACGTAATACTATATAACGTAATGCCATATAACGTTATATAACGTCATAATATATAACGTTATACAATAACATCATACTATATAACGTTATGTTATGTAACGTAATACCATATAACGTAATACTTTGTAACGTAATACTATATAACGTGACACGTTATAGCGTTACACTATAATACGTAATACGTTATAGCGTTATACTATATAACGTTATGTTGTATAACGTAATACGTTATAGCGTTATACCATACAACGTAATACGTTATAACATTATACCACATAACGTAACACGTAATAACGTTATAGCATATAGCGTAATGCGTTATAACGTTATACCATATAACGTAATACGTTATAGCGTTATACCATATAGCGTAAAACGTTATAGCGTTATACCACTTAACGTAATAACTTATAACGTTATACCGTATAACGTTAAACCATATAACGTAATACGTTATGGCGTTATGCCATATAACGTTACGTTATATAGCGTAATACGTGATAACGTTACAAGATATAAAGTAATATGTTATAACATTATACCATATAACGTAATACGTTATAACGTTATACCATATAACGTAACACGTAATAACGTTATAGCATATAGCGTAATGCGTTATAACGTTATACCATATAACGTAATACGTTATAGCGTTATACCATATAGCGTAATACGTTATAGCGTTATACCATTTAACGTAATAACTTATAACGTTATACCGTATAACGTTATACCATATAACGTAATAGGTTATGGCGTTATGCCATATAACGTTACGTTATATAGCGTAATACGTGATAACGTTACAAGATATAAAGTAATATGTTATAACATTATACCATATAACGTAATACGTTAAAACGTTATACCATATAACGTAATACGTTATAACGTTATACCATATAACGTAATACGTGATAACGTTATACCATATAACGTAATACGTTAAAACGTTATACCATATAACGTAATACGTTATAACGTTATACCATATAACGTAATACGTGATAACGTAATACCATATAACGTAATACGGTATAACGTTATACCATATAACGTAATACGTTATAACGATATACCATATAACGTAATACGTTATAACGTTATACCATATAACGTAATACGTTATAACGTTATGCCATATAACGTAATACGGTATAACGTTATACCATATAACGTAATACGTTATAACCATATACCATATAACGTAATTCGTTATAACGTTATACCATATAACGTAATACGTTATAACGTTATACCATATAACGTAATACGTTATAACGTTATACCATATAACGTAATACGTGATAACGTAATACCATATAACGTAATACGTTATAACGTAATACCATATAACGTAATACGTTATAACGTAATACCATATAACGTAATACGTTATAACGTTATACCATATAACGTAATACGTGATAACGTTATACCATATAACGTAATACGTTATAACGTTATACCATATAACGTAATACGTTATAACGTTATACCATATAACGTAATACGTTATAACGTTATACCATATAACGTAATACGTTATAACGTAATACCATATAACGTAATACGTTATAACGTTATACCATATAACGTAATACGTGATAACGTTATACCATATAACGTAATACGTTAAAACGTTATACCATATAACGTAATATGTTATGACGTTATACCATATAACGTAATACGTTATAACGTAATACCATATAACGTAATACATTATAACGTAATACCATATAACGTAATACGTTATAACGTAATACCATATAACGTAAAACGTCATTTCGTTATACCATATAACGTAATACGTTATAACGTAATACCATATAACGTAATACGTTATAACGTTATACCATATAACGTAATACGTGATAACGTTATACCATATAACGTAATACGTGATAACGTAATACCATATAACGTAATACGTTATGACGTTATACCATATAACGTAATACGTTATAACGTTATACCATATAACGTAATACGTTATAACGTTATACCATATAACGTAATACGTTATAACGTAATACCATATAACGTAATACGTTATAACGTTATACCATATAACGTAATACGTGATAACGCTATACCATATAACGTAATACGTGATAACGTTATACCATATAACGTAATACGTTAAAACGTTATACCATATAACGTAATACGTTATAACGTTATACCATATAACGTAATACGTGATAACGTAATACCATATAACGTAATACGTTATGACGTTATACCATATAACGTAATACGTGATAACGTAATACCATATAACGTAATACGTTATGACGTTATACCATATAACGTAATACGTTATAACCTTATAGCATATAACGTAAAACGTCATTTCGTTATACCATATAACGTAATACGTTATAACGTAATGCCATATAACGTAATACGTGATAACGTTATACCATATAACGTAATACGTTATAACGTAATAACATATAACGTAATACGTTATAACGTAATACCATATAACGTAATACGTTATAACGTAATACCATATAACGTAATACGTTATAACGTTATACCATATAACGTAATACGGTATAACGCTATACCATATAACGTAATACGTTATAACGTTATACCATATAACGTAATACGGTATAACGTTATACCATATAACGTAATACGTTATAACGATATACCATATAACGAAATACGTTATAACGTTATACCATATAACGTAATACGTAATAACATAATACCATATAACGTGAAACGTCATTTCGTTATACCATATAACGTATTACGTTAGAACGTAATACCATATAACGTAAAACGTCATTTCGTTGTACCATATAACGTAATACGGTATAACGTTATACCATATAACGTAATACGTGATAACGTAATACCATATAACGTAATACGTTATAACCTAATACCATATAACGTAATACGTTATAACGTTATACCATATAATGTAATACGTGATAACGTTATACCATATAACGTAATACGTTAAAACGTTATACCATATAACGTAATACTTTATAACGTTATACCATATAACGTAATACGTGATAACGCTATACCATATAACGTAATACGTTATAACGTAATACCATATAACGTAAAACGTCATTTCGTTATACCATATAACGTAATACGTGACAACGTAATACCATATAACGTAATACGTTATAACGTAATACCATATAACGTAAAACGTCATTTCGTTATACCATATAACGTAATACGTTATAACGTAATACCATATAACGTAATACGTTATAACGTTATACCATATAACGTAATACGTGATAACGTTATACCATATAACGTAATACGTGATAACGTAATACCATATAACGTAATACGTTATGACGTTATACCATATAACGTAATACGTTATAACGTTATGCCATATAACGTAATACGTTATAACGTTATACAATATAACGTAATATGTTAGAACGTTATACAATATAACGTAATACGTTATAACGTAATACCATATAACGTAATACGTTATAACGTAATACCATATAACGTAATACATTATAACGTTATACCATACAACGTAAAAAGTCATTTCGATATACCGTATGACGTGATACGTTATGACGTTATAACATATAACGTAAAACGTCATTTCGTTATACCATAAAACATAGTACGGTATAACGTTACACCATATAACGTAATACGTTATAACGTAATGACATATAACGTAATACGTTATGTAGTTATACCATATAACGTAATAAGTTATAACGTTATACCATATAACGTAATACGTTATAACGTTATACCATATAACGTAATTCGCTATAACGTTATACCACATAACGTAATACGTTATAACGTTATACCATATAACGTAATACGTTAAAACGTAATACCATATAACGTAATACGTTATAACCTTATACCATATAACGTAAAACGTCATTTCGTTATACCATATAACGTAATACGTTATAACGTAATGCCATATAACGTAATACGTGATAACGTTATACCATATAACGTAATACGTTATAACGTAATAACATATAACGTAAAACGTCATTTCGTTATACCATATAACGTAATACGGTATAACGTTATACCATATAACGTAATACGTTATAACGATATACCATATAACGTAATACGTTATAACGTTATACCATATAACGTAATACGGTATAACGTTATACCATATAACGTAATACGTTATAACGATATACCATATAACGTAATACGTTATAACGTTATACCATATAACGTAATACGTTATAACGTTATGCCATATAACGTAATACGGTATAACGTTATACCATATAACGTAATACGTTATAACCATATACCATATAACGTAATTCGTTATAACGTTATACCATATAACGTAATACGTTATAACGTTATACCATATAACGTAATACGTTATAACGTTATACCATATAACGTAATACGTTATAACGTTATACCATATAACGTAATACGTGATAACGTTATACCATATAATGTAATACGTTATAACGTAATAACATATAACGTAAAACGTCATTTCGTTATACCATATAACGTAATACGGT
Source organism: Bombus vancouverensis nearcticus (assembly GCF_051014615.1). Lineage (NCBI taxonomy): Eukaryota > Metazoa > Arthropoda > Insecta > Hymenoptera > Apidae > Bombus > Bombus vancouverensis. Next base: position 2,954,242 of record NC_134924.1, read on the forward strand.
ATAACGTTATACCATATAACGTAATACGTTATAACGTTATACCATATAACGTAATACGGTATAACGTTATACCATATAACGTAATACGTTATAACGATATACCACATAACGTAATACGTTATAACGTTATACCATATAACGTAATACGTTATAACGTAATGCCATATAACGTAATACGTGATAACGTTATACCATATAACGTAATACGTTATAACGTAATAACATATAACGTAAAACGTCATTTCGTTATACCATATAACGTAATACGGTATAACGTTATACCATATAACGTAATACGTTATAACGATATACCATATAACGTAATACGTTATAACGTTATACCATGTAACGTAATACGGTATAACGTTATACCATATAACGTAATACGGTATAACGTTATACCATATAACGTAATACGTTATAACGATATACCATATAACGTAATACGTTATAACGTTATACCATATAACGTAATACGGTATAACGTTATACCATATAACGTAATACGTTATAACGATATACCATATAACGTAATACGTTATAACGGTATACCATATAACGGAAAACGTCATTTCGATATACCATATAACGTAATACGTTATAACGTAATACCATATAACGTAATACGTTATGACGTTATACCATATAATGTAATACGTGATAACGTTATACCATATAACGTAATACGTTAAAGAGTTATACCACATAACGTAATACGTTATAACGTTATACCATATAACGTAATACGTGATAACGTAATACCATATAACGTAATACGTTATAACGTAATACCATATAACGTAATACGTTATAACGTTATACCATATAACGTAATACGTGATAACGCTATACCATATAACGTAATACGTGATAACGTTATACCATATAACGTATTACGTTAAAACGTTATACCATATAACGTAATACGTTATAACGTTATACCATATAACGTAATACGTGATAACGTAATACCATATAACGTAATACGTTATGACGTTATACCATATAACGTAATACGTGATAACGTAATACCATATAACGTAATACGTTATGACGTTATACCATATAACGTAATACATTATAACGTAATACCATATAACGTAATACGTTATAACGTTATACCATATAACGTAATACGTGATAACGTTATACCATATAACGTAATACGTTAAAACGTTATACCATATAACGTAATACGTGATAACGTTATACCATATAACGTAATACGTGACAACGTAATACCATATAACGTAATACGTTATAACGTAATACCATATAACGTAAAACGTCATTTCGTAATACCATATAACGTAATACGTTATAACGTAATACCATATAACGTAATACGTCATAACGTTATACCATATAACGTAATACGTGATAACGTTATACCATATAACGTAATACGTTAAAACGTTATACCATATAACGTAATACGTTATAACGTTATACCATATAACGTAATACGTGATAACGTAATACCATATAACGTAATACGTTATGACGTTATACCATATAACGTAATACGTTAAAACGTTATACCATATAACGTAATACGTGATAACGTAATACCATATAACGTAATACGTTATAACGTTATACCATATAACGTAATACGTGATAACGCTATACCATATAACGTAATACGTGATAACGTTATACCATATAACGTATTACGTTAAAACGTTATACCATATAACGTAATACGTTATAACGTTATACCATATAACGTAATACGTGATAACGTAATACCATATAACGTAATACGTTATGACGTTATACCATATAACGTAATACATTATAACGTAATACCATATAACGTAATACGTTATAACGTTATACCATATAACGTAATACGTGATAACGTTATACCATATAACGTAATACGTTATAACGTTATACCATATAACGTAATACGTGATAACGTTATACCATATAACGTAATACGTTATAACGTAATAACATATAACGTAAAACGTCATTTCGTTATACCATATAACGTAATACGGTATAACGTTATACCATATAACGTAATACGTTATAACGATATACCATATAACGTAATACGTTATAACGTTATACCATATAACGTAATACGGTATAACGTTATACCATATAACGTAATACGGTATAACGTTATACCATATAACGTAATACGTTATAACGATATACCACATAACGTAATACGTTATAACGTTATACCATATAACGTAATACGTTATAACGTAATGCCATATAACGTAATACGTGATAACGTTATACCATATAACGTAATACGTTATAACGTAATAACATATAACGTAAAACGTCATTTCGTTATACCATATAACGTAATACGGTATAACGTTATACCATATAACGTAATACGTTATAACGATATACCATATAACGTAATACGTTATAACGTTATACCATGTAACGTAATACGGTATAACGTTATACCATATAACGTAATACGGTATAACGTTATACCATATAACGTAATACGTTATAACGATATACCATATAACGTAATACGTTATAACGTTATACCATATAACGTAATACGGTATAACGTTATACCATATAACGTAATACGTTATAACGATATACCATATAACGTAATACGTTATAACGGTATACCATATAACGGAAAACGTCATTTCGATATACCATATAACGTAATACGTTATAACGTAATACCATATAACGTAATTCGTTATAACGTTATACCATATAACGTAATACATGATAACGTTATACCATATAACGTAATACGTTAAAAAGTTATACCACATAACGTAATACGTTATATCGTTATACCATATAACGTAATACGTGATAACGTAATACCATATAACGTAATACGTTATAACGTAATACCATATAACGTAATACGTTATAACGTTATACCATATAACGTAATACGTGATAACGCTATACCATATAACGTAATACGTGATAACGTTATACCATATAACGTATTACGTTAAAACGTTATACCATATAACGTAATACGTTATAACGTTATACCATATAACGTAATACGTGATAACGTTATACCATATAACGTAATACGTTATGACGTTATACCATATAACGTAATACGTGATAACGTAATACCATATAACGTAATACGTTATGACGTTATACCATATAACGTAATACGTTATAACGTTATACCATATAACGTAATACGTTAAAACGTAATACCATATAACGTAATACGTTATAACCTTATACCATATAACGTAAAACGTCATTTCGTTATACCATATAACGTAATACGTTATAACGTAATGCCATATAACGTAATACGTGATAACGTTATACCATATAACGTAATACGTTATAACGTAATAACATATAACGTAAAACGTCATTTCGTTATACCATATAACGTAATACGGTATAACGTTATACCATATAACGTAATACGTTATAACGATATACCATATAACGTAATACGTTATAACGTTATACCATATAACGTAATACGGTATAACGTTATACCATATAACGTAATACGTTATAACGATATACCACATAACGTAATACGTTATAACGTTATACCATATAACGTAATACGTTATAACGTAATGCCATATAACGTAATACGTGATAACGTTATACCATATAACGTAATACGTTATAACGTAATAACATATAACGTAAAACGTCATTTCGTTATACCATATAACGTAATACGGTATAACGTTATACCATATAACGTAATACGTTATAACGATATACCATATAACGTAATACGTTATAACGTTATACCATGTAACGTAATACGGTATAACGTTATACCATATAACGTAATACGGTATAACGTTATACCATATAACGTAATACGTTATAACGATATACCATATAACGTAATACGTGATAACGTTATACCATATAACGTAATACGTTAAAAAGTTATACCACATAACGTAATACGTTATAACGTTATACCATATAACGTAATACGTGATAACGTAATACCATATAACGTAATACGTTATAACGTAATACCATATAACGTAATACGTTATAACGTTATACCATATAACGTAATACGTGATAACGCTATACCATATAACGTAATACGTGATAACGTTATACCATATAACGTATTACGTTAAAACGTTATACCATATAACGTAATACGTTATAACGTTATACCATATAACGTAATACGTGATAACGTAATACCATATAACGTAATACGTTATGACGTTATACCATATAACGTAATACGTGATAACGTAATACCATATAACGTAATACGTTATGACGTTATACCATATAACGTAATACATTATAACGTAATACCATATAACGTAATACGTTACAACGTTATACCATATAACGTAATACGTGATAACGTTATACCATATAACGTAATACGTTAAAACGTTATACCATATAACGTAATACGTGATAACGTTATACCATATAACGTAATACGTGACAACGTAATACCATATAACGTAATACGTTATGACGTAATACCATATAACGTAAAACGTCATTTCGTAATACCATATAACGTAATACGTTATAACGTAATACCATATAACGTAATACGTCATAACGTTATACCATATAACGTAATACGTGATAACGTTATACCATATAACGTAATACGTTAAAACGTTATACCATATAACGTAATACGTTGTAACGTTATACCATATAACGTAATACGTGATAACGTAATACCATATAACGTAATACGTTATAACGTAATACCACATAACGTAATACGTTATAACGTTATACCATATAACGTAATACGTGATAACGTTATACCATATAACGTAATACCTTAAAACGTTATACCATATAACGTAATACGTTATAACGATATACCATATAACGTAATACGTTATAACGTTATACCATATAACGTAATACGGTATAACGTTATACCATATAACGTAATACGTTATAACGATATACCATATAACGTAATACGTTATAACGTTATACCATATAACGTAATACGTTATAACGTTATGCCATATAACGTAATACGGTATAACGTTATACCATATAACGTAATACGTTATAACCATATACCATATAACGTAATTCGTTATAACGTTATACCATATAACGTAATACGTTATAACGTTATACCATATAACGTAATACGTTATAACGTTATACCATATAACGTAATACGTGATAACGTAATACCATATAACGTAATACGTTATAACGTAATACCATATAACGTAATACGTTATAACGTTATACCATATAACGTAATACGTTATAACGATATACCATATAACGTAATACGTTATAACGTTATACCATATAACGTAATACGTTATAACGTTATGCCATATAACGTAATACGGTATAACGTTATACCATATAACGTAATACGTTATAACCATATACCATATAACGTAATTCGTTATAACGTTATACCATATAACGTAATACGTTATAACGTTATACCATATAACGTAATACGTTATAACGTAATACCATATAACGTAATACGTTATAACGGTATACCATATAACGTAATACGTTAAAACGTAATACCATATAACGTAATACGTTATAACGTTATACCATATAACGTAAAACGTCATTTCGTTATACCATATAACGTAACACGTTATAACGTAATGCCATATAACGTAATACGTTATAACGTAATACCATATACCGTAATACGTTATAACGTAATACCATATAACGGAAAACGTCATTTCGATATACCATATAACGTAATACGTTATAACGTAATACCATATAACGTAATACGTTATAACGTTATACCATATAACGTAATACGTGATAACGTTATACCATATAACGTAATACGCTAAAACGTTATACCATATAACGTAATACGTTATAACGTTATACCATATAACATAATACGTGATAACGCTATACCATATAACGTAATACGTTAAAACGTTATACCATATAACGTAATACGTTATGACGTTATACCATATAACGTAATACGTGATAACGTAATACCATATAACGTAATACGTTATGACGTTATACCATATAACGTAATACGTTATAACGTTATACCATATAACGTAATTCGTTAAAACGTTATACCACATAACGTAATACGTTATAACGTAATACCATATAACGTAATACCATATAACGTAATACGTTATAACGTAATACCATATAACGTAAAACGTCATTTCGTTATACCATATAACGTAATACGGTATAACGTTATACCATATAACGTAATATGTTAGAACGTTATACACTATAACGTAATACGTTATAACGTAATACCATATAACGTAATACGTTATAACGTAATACCATATAACGTAATACATTATAACGTTATACCATACAACGTAAAAAGTCATTTCGATATACCGTATAACGTGATACGTTATGACGTTATAACATATAACGTAAAACGTCATTTCGTTATACCATAAAACATAGTACGGTATAACGTTACACCATATAACGTAATACGTTATAACGTAATGACATATAACGTAATACGTTATATAGTTATACCATATAACGTAATAAGTTATAACGTTATACCAAATAACGTAATACGTTATAACGTTATACCATATAACGTAATTCGCTATAACGTTATACCACATAACGTAATACGTTATAACGTTATACCATATAACGTAATACGTTAAAACGTAATACCATATAACGTAATACGTTATAACCTTATACCATATAACGTAAAACGTCATTTCGTTATACCATATAACGTAATACGTTATAACGTAATGCCATATAACGTAATACGTTATAACGTTATACCATATAACGTAATACGTTATAACGTAATAACATATAACGTAAAACGTCATTTCGTTATACCATATAACGTAATACGGTATAACGTTATACTATATAACGTAATACGTTATAACGATATACCATATAACGTAATACGTTATAACGTTATACCATATAACGTAATACGGTATAACGTTATACCATATAACGTAATACGTTATAACGATATACCATATAACGTAATACGTTATAACGTTATACCATATAACGTAATACGTTATAACGTTATGCCATATAACGTAATACGGTATAACGTTATACCGTATAACGTAATACGTTATAACCATATACCATATAACGTAATTCGTTATAACGTTATACCATATAACGTAATACGTTATAACGTTATACCATATAACGTAATACGTTATAACGTTATACCATATAACGTAATACGTGATAACGTAATACCATATAACGTAATACGTTATAACGTAATACCATATAACGTAATACGTTATAACGTTATACCATATAACGTAATACGTGATAACGTTATACCATATAACGTAATACGTTAAAACGTTATACCATATAACGTAATACGTTATAACGTTATACCATATAACGTAATACGTGATAACGCTATACCATATAACGTAATACGTTATAACCATATACCATATAACGTAATTCGTTATAACGTTATACCATATAACGTAATACGTTATAACGTTATACCATATAACGTAATACGTTATAACGTAATACCATACAACGTAATACGTTATAACGGTATACCATATAACGTAATACGTTAAAACGTAATACCATATAACGTAATACGTTATAACGTTATACCATATAACGTAATACGTGATAACGTAATACCATATAACGTAATACGTTATAACGTTATACCATATAACGTAATACGTGATAACGTTATACCATATAACGTAATACGTTAAAACGTTATACCATATAACGTAATACGTTATAACGTTATACCATATAACGTAATACGTGATAACGCTATACCATATAACGTAATACGTTATAACCATATACCATATAACGTAATTCGTTATAACGTTATACCATATAACGTAATACGTTATAACGTTATACCATATAACGTAATACGTTATAACGTAATACCATATAACGTAACACGTTATAACGTAATGCCATATAACGTAATACGTTATAACGTAATACCATATACCGTAATACGTTATAACGTAATACCATATAACGGAAAACGTCATTTCGATATACCATATAACGTAATACGTTATAACGTAATACCATATAACGTAATACGTTATAACGTTATACCATATAACGTAATACGTGATAACGTTATACCATATAACGTAATACGCTAAAACGTTATACCATATAACGTAATACGTTATAACGTTATACCATATAACATAATACGTGATAACGCTATACCATATAACGTAATACGTTAAAACGTTATACCATATAACGTAATACGTTATGACGTTATACCATATAACGTAATACGTGATAACGTAATACCATATAACGTAATACGTTATGACGTTATACCATATAACGTAATACGTTATAACGTTATACCATATAACGTAATTCGTTAAAACGTTATACCACATAACGTAATACGTTATAACGTAATACCATATAACGTAATACCATATAACGTAATACGTTATAACGTAATACCATATAACGTAAAACGTCATTTCGTTATACCATATAACGTAATACGGTATAACGTTATACCATATAACGTAATATGTTAGAACGTTATACACTATAACGTAATACGTTATAACGTAATACCATATAACGTAATACGTTATAACGTAATACCATATAACGTAATACATTATAACGTTACACCATACAACGTAAAAAGTCATTTCGATATACCGTATAACGTGATACGTTATGACGTTATAACATATAACGTAAAACGTCATTTCGTTATACCATAAAACATAGTACGGTATAACGTTACACCATATAACGTAATACGTTATAACGTAATGACATATAACGTAATACGTTATATAGTTATACCATATAACGTAATAAGTTATAACGTTATACCAAATAACGTAATACGTTATAACGTTATACCATATAACGTAATTCGCTATAACGTTATACCACATAACGTAATACGTTATAACGTTATACTATATAACGTAATACGTTAAAACGTAATACCATATAACGTAATACGTTATAACCTTATACCATATAACGTAAAACGTCATTTCGTTATACCATATAACGTAATACGTTATAACGTAATGCCATATAACGTAATACGTTATAACGTTATACCATATAACGTAATACGTTATAACGTAATAACATATAACGTAAAACGTCATTTCGTTATACCATATAACGTAATACGGTATAACGTTATACCATATAACGTAATACGTTATAACGATATACCATATAACGTAATACGTTATAACGTTATACCATATAACGTAATACGGTATAACGTTATACCATATAACGTAATACGTTATAACGATATACCATATAACGTAATACGTTATAACGTTATACCATATAACGTAATACGTTATAACGTTATGCCATATAACGTAATACGGTATAACGTTATACCGTATAACGTAATACGTTATAACCATATACCATATAACGTAATTCGTTATAACGTTATACCATATAACGTAATACGTTATAACGTTATACCATATAACGTAATACGTTATAACGTTATACCATATAACGTAATACGTGATAACGTAATACCATATAACGTAATACGTTATAACGTAATACCATATAACGTAATACGTTATAACGTTATACCATATAACGTAATACGTGATAACGTTATACCATATAACGTAATACGTTAAAACGTTATACCATATAACGTAATACGTTATAACGTTATACCATATAACGTAATACGTGATAACGCTATACCATATAACGTAATACGTTATAACCATATACCATATAACGTAATTCGTTATAACGTTATACCATATAACGTAATACGTTATAACGTTATACCATATAACGTAATACGTTATACCGTAATACCATATAACGTAATACGTTATAACGGTATACCATATAACGTAATACGTTAAAACGTAATACCATATAACGTAATACGTTATAACGTTATACCATATAACGTAATACGTGATAACGTAATACCATATAACGTAATACGTTATAACGTTATACCATATAACGTAATAAGTTGTAACGTTATACCATATAACGTAATACGTTATAACGTTATACCATATAACGTAATACGTTAAAACGTAATACCATATAACGTAATACGTTATAACCTTATACCATATAACGTAAAACGTCATTTCGTTATACCATATAACGTAATACGTTATAACGTAATGCCATATAACGTAATACGTGATAACGTTATACCATATAACGTAATACGTTATAACGTAATAACATATAACGTAAAACGTCATTTCGTTATACCATATAACGTAATACGGTATAACGTTATACCATATAACGTAATACGTTATAACGATATACCATATAACGTAATACGTTATAACGTTATACCATATAACGTAATACGGTATAACGTTATACCATATAACGTAATACGTTATAACGATATACCACATAACGTAATACGTTATAACGTTATAACGTAATGCCATATAACGTAATACGTGATAACGTTATACCATATAACGTAATACGTTATAACGTAATAACATATAACGTAAAACGTCATTTCGTTATACCATATAACGTAATACGGTATAACGTTATACCATATAACGTAATACGTTATAACGATATACCATATAACGTAATACGTTATAACGTTATACCATGTAACGTAATACGGTATAACGTTATACCATATAACGTAATACGTTATAACGATATACCATATAACGTAATACGTTATAACGTTATACCATATAACGTAATACGTTATAACGTTATGCCATATAACGTAATACGGTATAACGTTATACCGTATAACGTAATACGTTATAACCATATACCATATAACGTAATTCGTTATAACGTTATACCATATAACGTAATACGTTATAACGTTATACCATATAACGTAATACGTTATAACGTTATACCATATAACGTAATACGTGATAACGTAATACCATATAACGTAATACGTTATAACGTAATACCATATAACGTAATACGTTATAACGTTATACCATATAACGTAATACGTGATAACGTTATACCATATAACGTAATACGTTAAAACGTTATACCATATAACGTAATACGTTATAACGTTATACCATATAACGTAATACGTGATAACGCTATACCATATAACGTAATACGTTATAACCATATACCATATAACGTAATTCGTTATAACGTTATACCATATAACGTAATACGTTATAACGTTATACCATATAACGTAATACGTTATAACGTAATACCATATAACGTAATACGTTATAACGGTATACCATATAACGTAATACGTTAAAACGTAATACCATATAACGTAATACGTTATAACGTTATACCATATAACGTAATACGTGATAACGTAATACCATATAACGTAATACGTTATAACGTTATACCATATAACGTAATAAGTTATAACGTTATACCATATAACGTAATACGTTATAACGTTATACCATATAACGTAATACGTTAAAACGTAATACCATATAACGTAATACGTTATAACCTTATACCATATAACGTAAAACGTCATTTCGTTATACCATATAACGTAATACGTTATAACGTAATGCCATATAACGTAATACGTGATAACGTTATACCATATAACGTAATACGTTATAACGTAATAACATATAACGTAAAACGTCATTTCGTTATACCATATAACGTAATACGGTATAACGTTATACCATATAACGTAATACGTTATAACGATATACCATATAACGTAATACGTTATAACGTTATACCATATAACGTAATACGGTATAACGTTATACCATATAACGTAATACGTTATAACGATATACCACATAACGTAATACGTTATAACGTTATACCATATAACGTAATACGTTATAACGTAATGCCATATAACGTAATACGTGATAACGTTATACCATATAACGTAATACGTTATAACGTAATAACATATAACGTAAAACGTCATTTCGTTATACCATATAACGTAATACGGTATAACGTTATACCATATAACGTAATACGTTATAACGATATACCATATAACGTAATACGTTATAACGTTATACCATGTAACGTAATACGGTATAACGTTATACCATATAACGTAATACGGTATAACGTTATACCATATAACGTAATACGTTATAACGATATACCATATAACGTAATACGTTATAACGTTATACCATATAACGTAATACGGTATAACGTTATACCATATAACGTAATACGTTATAACGATATACCATATAACGTAATACGTTATAACGGTATACCATATAACGGAAAACGTCATTTCGATATACCATATAACGTAATACGTTATAACGTAATACCATATAACGTAATACGTTATAACGTTATACCATATAACGTAATACGTGATAACGTTATACCATATAACGTAATACGTTAAAAAGTTATACCACATAACGTAATACGTTATAACGTTATACCATATAACGTAATACGTGATAACGCTATACCATATAACGTAATACGTTAAAACGTTATACCATATAACGTAATACGTTATAACGTTATACCATATAACGTAATACGTGATAACGTAATACCATATAACGTAAAACGTCATTTCGTTATACCATATAACGTAACACGTTATAACGTAATGCCATATAACGTAATACCATATACCGTAATACGTTATAACGTAATACCATATAACGGAAAACGTCATTTCGATATACCATATAACGTAATACGTTATAACGTAATACCATATAACGTAATACGTTATAACGTTATACCATATAACGTAATACGTGATAACGTTATACCATATAACGTAATACGTTAAAAAGTTATACCATATAACGTAATACGTTATAACGTTATACCATATAACGTAATACGTGATAACGTAATACCATATAACGTAATACGTTATGACGTTATACCATATAACGTAATACGTTATAACGTTATACCATATAACGTAATACCATATAACGTAATACGTTATAACGTAATACCATATAACGTAAAACGTCATTTCGTTATACCATATAACGTAATACGGTATAACGTTATACCATATAACGTAATATGTTAGAGCGTTATACAATATAACGTAATACGTTATAACGTAATACCATATAACGTAATACGTTATAACGTAATACCATATAACGTAAAACGTCATTTCGTTATACCATATAACGTAATACGGTATAACGTTATAGCATATAACGTAATACGTTATAACGATATACCATATAACGTAATACGTTATAACGTTATACCATATAACGTAATACGTAATAACATAATACCATATAACGTGAAACGTCATTTCGTTATACCATATAACGTATTACGTTAGAACGTAATACCATATAACGTAAAACGTCATTTCGTTATACCATATAACGAAATACGGTATAACGTTATACCATATAACGTAATACGTTATAACGATATACCATATAACGTAATACGTTATAACGTTATACCATATAACGTAATACGTAATAACATAATACCATATAACGTGAAACGTCATTTCGTTATACCATATAACGTATTACGTTAGAACGTAATACCATATAACGTAAAACGTCATTTCGTTATACCATATAACGTAATACGGTATAACGTTATACCATATAACGTAATTCGTTATAACGTTATACCATATAGCGTAATACGTTATAACGTTATACCATAAAACGTAATACGTTATAACGTAATACCATATAACGTAATACGTTATAACGATATACCATATAACGTAATTCGTTATAACGTTATACCATATAACGCAATACGTTATAACGTTATACCATATAACGTAATACGTGATAACGTAATACCATATAACGTAATACGTTATAACGGTATACCATATAACGTAATACGTTAAAACGTAACACCATATAACGTAATACGTTATAACGTTATACCATATAACGTAAAACGTCATGTCGTTATACCATATAACGTAATACGTTATAGCGTAATGCCGTATAACGTAATACGTGATAACGTTATACCATATAACGTAATACGTTATAACGTAATACCATATAACGTAAAACGTCATTTCGTTATACCATATAACGTAATACGGTATAACGTTATACCATATAACGTAATACGTTATAACGATATACCATATAACGTAATACGTTATAACGTTATACCATATAACGTAATACGTGATAACGTTATACCATATAACGTAATACGTTAAAACGTTATACCATATAACGTATTACGTTATAACGTTATACCTTATAACGTAATACGTGATAACGTAATACCATATAACGTAATTCGTTATGACGTTATACCATATAACGTAATACGTTATAACGTTATACCATATAACGTAATACGTTATAACGTTATACCATATAACGTAATACGGTATAACGCTATACCATATAACGTAATACGTTATAACGTAATACCATATAACGTAATACGTTATAACGTTATACCATATAACGTAATACGTGATAAAGTTATACCATATAACGTAATACGTTAAAACGTTATACCATATAACGTAATACGTTAGAACGTTATACCATATAACGTAATACGTGATAACGTAATACCATATAACGTAATACGTTATGACGTTATACCATATAACGTAATACGTTATAACGTAATACCATATAACGTAATACGTTATAACGTAATACCATATAACGTAAAACGTCATTTCGTTATACCATATAACGTAATACGGTATAACGTTATACCATATAACGTAAAACGTCATTTCGTTATACCATATAACGTAATACGGTATAACGTTATACCATATAGCGTAATACGTTATAACGTTATACCATATAAAGTAATACGTGATAACGTTATACCATATAGCGTAATACGTTAAAACGTTATACCATATAACGTAATACGTTATAGCGTTATACCATATAACGTAATACGTTATAACGATATACCATATAACGTAATACGTTATAACGTTATACCATATAACGTAATACGTTATAACGTTATGCCATATAACGTAATACGGTATAACGTTATACCATATAACGTAATACGTTATAACCATATACCATATAACGTAATTCGTTATAACGTTATACCATATAACGTAATACGTGATAACGCTATACCATATAACGTAATACGTTAAAACGTTATACCATATAACGTAATACGTGATAACGTTATACCATATAACGTAATACGTGATAACGCTATACCATATAACGTAATACGTTAAAACGTTATACCATATAACGTAATACGTCATGACGTTATACCATATAACGTAATACGTGATAACGTAATACCATATAACGTAATACGTTATAACGTTATACCATATAACGTAATACGTTATAACCATATAACATATAACGTAATTCGTTATAACGTTATACCATATAACGTAATACGTTATAACGTTATACCATATAACGTAATACGTTATAACGTAATACCATATAACGTAATACGTTATGACGGTATACCATACAACGTAATACGTTAAAACGTAATACCATATAACGTAATACGTTATAACGTTATACCATATAACGTAAAACGTCATTTCGTTATACCATATAACGTAACACGTTATAACGTAATGTCATATAACGTAATACGTTATAACGTAATACCATATACCGTAATACGTTATAACGTAATACCATATAACGGAAAACGTCATTTCGATATACCATATAACGTAATACGTTATAACGTAATACCATATAACGTAATACGTTATAACGTTATACCATATAACGTAATACGTGATAACGTTATACCATATAACGTAATACGTTAAAACGTTATACCATATAACGTAATACGTTATAACGTAATACCATATAACATAATACGTGATAACGCTATACCATATAACGTAATACGTTAAAACGTTATACCATATAACGTAATACGTTATGACATTATACCATATAACGTAATACGTGATAACGTAATACCATATAACGTAATACGTTATGACGTTATACCATATAACGTAATACGTTATAACGTTATACCATATAACGTAATACGTTATAACGTTATACCATATAACGTAATACGTTATAACGTAATACCATATAACGTAATACGTTATAACGGTATACCATATAACGTAATACGTTAAAACGTAATACCATATAACGTAATACGTTATAACGTTATACCATATAACGTAAAACGTCATTTCGTTATACCATATAACGTAACACGTTATAACGTAATGCCATATAACGTAATACGTTATAACGTAATACCATATACCGTAATACGTTCTAACGTAATACCATATAACGGAAAACGTCATTTCGATATACCATATAACGTAATACGTTATAACGTAATACCATATAACGTAATACGTTATAACGTTATACCATATAACGTAATACGTGATAACGTTATACCATATAACGTAATACGTTAAAACGTTATACCATATAACGTAATACGTTATAACGTTATACCATATAACATAATACGTGATAACGCTATACCATATAACGTAATACGTTAAAACGTTATACCATATAACGTAATACGTTATGACGTTATACCATATAACGTAATACGTGATAACGTAATACCATATAACGTAATACGTTATGACGTTATACCATATAACGTAATACGTTATAACGTTATACCATATAACGTAATACGTTATAACGTTATACCATATAACATAATACGTGATAACGCTATACCATATAACGTAATACGTTAAAACGTTATACCATATAACGTAATACGTTATGACGTTATACCATATAACGTAATACGTGATAACGTCATGCCATATAACGTAATACGTTATAACGTTATACCATATAAAGTAATACGTGATAACGTTATACCATATAGCGTAATACGTTAAAACGTTATACCATATAACGTAATACGTTATAGCGTTATACCATATAACGTAATACGTTATAACGATATACCATATAACGTAATACGTTATAACGTTATACCATATAACGTAATACGTTATAACGTTATGCCATATAACGTAATACGGTATAACGTTATACCATATAACGTAATACGTTATAACCATATACCATATAACGTAATTCGTTATAACGTTATACCATATAACGTAATACGTTATAACGTTATACCATATAACGTAATACGTTACAACGTAATACCATATAACGTAATACGTTATAACGGTATACCATATAACGTAATACGTTAAAACGTAATACCATATAACGTAATACGTTATAACGTTATACCATATAACGTAAAACGTCATTTCGTTATACCATATAACGTAACACGTTATAACGTAATGCCATATAACGTAATACGTTATAACGTAATACCATATACCGTAATACGTTATAACGTAATACCATATAACGGAAAACGTCATTTCGATATACCATATAACGCAATACGTTATAACGTAATACCATATAACGTAATACGTTATAACGTTATACCATATAACGTAATACGTGATAACGTTATACCATATAACGTAATACGTTAAAACGTTATACCATATAACGTAATACGTTATAACGTTATACCATATAACATAATACGTGATAACGCTATACCATATAACGTAATACGTTAAAACGTTATACCATATAACGTAATACGTTATGACGTTATACCATATAACGTAATACGTGATAACGTAATACCATATAACGTAATACGTTATGACGTTATACCATATAACGTAATACGTTATAACGTTATACCATATAACGTAATACGTTAAAACGTTATACCACATAACGTAATACGTTATAACGTAATACCATATAACGCAATACCATATAACGTAATACGTTATAACGTAATACCATATAACGTAAAACGTCATTTCGTTATACCATATAACGTAATACGGTATAACGTTATACCATATAACGTAATATGTTAGAACGTTATACAATATAACGTAATACGTTATAACGTAATACCATATAACGTAATACGTTATAACGTAATACCATATAACGTAATACATTATAACGTTATACCATACAACGTAAAAAGTCATTTCGATATACCGTATAACGTGATACGTTATAACGTTATAACATATAACGTAAAACGTCATTTCGTTATACCATAAAACATAGTACGGTATAACGTTACACCATATAACGTAATACGTTATAACGTAATGACATATAACGTAATACGTTATATAGTTATACCATATAACGTAATAAGTTATAACGTTATACCATATAACGTAATACGTTATAACGTTATACCATATGACGTAATTCGCTTTAACGTTATACCACATAACGTAATACGTTATAACGTTATACCATATAACGTAATACGTTGAAACGTAATACCATATAACGTAATACGTTATAACCTTATACCATATAACGTAAAACGTCATTTCGTTATACCATATAACGTAATACGTTATAACGTAATACGTGATAACGTTATACCATATAACGTAATACGTTATAACGTAATAACATATAACGTAAAACGTTATAACGTTATACCATATAACGTAATACGTGATAACGTAATACCATATAACGTAATACGTTATAACGTAATACCATATAACGTAATACGTTATAACGTTATACCATATAACGTAATACGTGATAACGTTATACCATATAACGTAATACGTTATAACGTTATACCATATAACGTAATACGTTATAACGTTATACCATATAACGTAATACGTGATAACGTAATACCATATAACGTAATACGTTATAACGTAATACCATATAACGTAATACGTTATAACGTTATACCATATAACGTAATACGTGATAACGTTATACCATATAACGTAATACGTGATAACGCTATACCATATAACGTAATACGTTAAAACGTTATACCATATAACGTAATACGTCATGACGTTATACCATATAACGTAATACGTGATAACGTAATACCATATAACGTAATACGTTATGACGTTATACCATATAACGTAATACGTTATAACGTTATACCATATAACGTAATACGTTATAACGTTATACCATATAACATAATACGTGATAACGCTATACCATATAACGTAATACGTTAAAACGTTATACCATATAACGTAATACGTTATGACGTTATACCATATAACGTAATACGTGATAACGTTATGCCATATAACGTAATACGGTATAACGTTATACCATATAACGTAATACGTTATAACCATATACCATATAACGTAATTCGTTATAACGTTATACCATATAACGTAATACGTTATAACGTTCTACCATATAACGTAATACGTTATAACGATATACCATATAACGTAATACGTTATAACGTTATACCATATAACGTAATACGTTATAACGTTATGCCATATAACGTAATACGTGATAACGTAATACCATATAACGTAATACGTTATAACGTAATACCATATAACGTAATACGTTATAACGTTATACCATATAACGTAATACGTGATAACGTTATACCATATAACATAATACGTGATAACGCTATACCATATAACGTAATACGTTATAACGTAATACGTGATAACGTTATACCATATAACGTAATACGTTATAACGTAATAACATATAACGTAAAACGTCATTTCGTTATACCATATAACGTAATACGGTATAACGTTATACCATATAACGTAATACGTTATAACGATATACCATATAACGTAATACGTTATAACGTTATACCATATAACGTAATACGTTATAACGTTATACCATATAACGTAATACGTTATAACGTTATACCATATAACGTAATACGTGATAACGTAATACCATATAACGTAATACGTTATAACGTAATACCATATAACGTAATACGTTATAACGTTATACCATATAACGTAATACGTGATCACGTTATACCATATAACGTAATACGTGATAACGCTATACCATATAACGTAATACGTTAAAACGTTATACCATATAACGTAATACGTCATGACGTTATACCATATAACGTAATACGTGATAACGTAATACCATATAACGTAATACGTTATAACGTTATACCATATAACGTAATACGTTATAACCATATAACATATAACGTAATTCGTTATAACGTTATACCATATAACGTAATACGTTATAACGTTATACCATATAACGTAATACGTTATAACGTAATACCATATAACGTAATACGTTATAACGGTATACCATACAACGTAATACGTTAAAACGTAATACCATATAACGTAATACGTTATAACGTTATACCATATAACGTAAAACGTCATTTCGTTATACCATATAACGTAACACGTTATAACGTAATACGTTATAACGTAATACCATATACCGTAATACGTTATAACGTAATACCATATAACGGAAAACGTCATTTCGATATACCATATAACGTAATACGTTATAACGTAATACCATATAACGTAATACGTTATAACGTTATACCATATAACGTAATACGTGATAACGTTATACCATATAACGTAATACGTTAAAACGTTATACCATATAACGTAATACGTTATAACGTAATACCATATAACATAATACGTGATAACGCTATACCATATAACGTAATACGTTAAAACGTTATACCATATAACGTAATACGTTATGACATTATACCATATAACGTAATACGTGATAACGTAATACCATATAACGTAATACGTTATGACGTTATACCATATAACGTAATACGTTATAACGTTATACCATATAACGTAATACGTTAAAACGTTATACCACATAACGTAATACGTTATAACGTAATACCATATAACGCAATACCATATAACGTAATACGTTATAACGTAATACCATATAACGTAAAACGTCATTTCGTTATACCATATAACGTAATACGGTATAACGTTATACCATATAACGTAATATGTTAGAACGTTATACAATATAACGTAATACGTTATAACGTAATACCATATAACGTAATACGTTATAACGTAATACCATATAACGTAATACATTATAACGTTATACCATACAACGTAAAAAGTCATTTCGATATACCGTATAACGTGATACGTTATAACGTTATAACATATAACGTAAAACGTCATTTCGTTATACCATAAAACATAGTACGGTATAACGTTACACCATATAACGTAATACGTTATAACGTAACGACATATAACGTAATACGTTATATAGTTATACCATATAACGTAATACGTTATAACGTAATGCCATATAACGTAATACGTGATAACGTTATACCATATAACGTAATACGTTATAACGTAATAACATATAACGTAAAACGTCATTTCGTTATACCATATAACGTAATACGGTATAACGTTATACCATATAACGTAATACGTTATAACGATATACCATATAACGTAATACGTGATAACGCTATACCATATAACGTAATACGTTATAACCATATACCATATAACGTAATTCGTTATAACGTTATACCATATAACGTAATACGTTATAACGTTATACCATATAACGTAATACGTTATAACGTAATACCATATAACGTAATACGTTATAACGGTATACCATATAACGTAATACGTTAAAACGTAATACCATATAACGTAATACGTTATAACGTTATACCATATAACGTAATACGTGATAACGTAATACCATATAACGTAATACGTTATAACGTTATACCATATAACGTAATAAGTTATAACGTTATACCATATAACGTAATACGTTAAAACGTTATACCACATAACGTAATACGTTATAACGTAATACCATATAACGCAATACCATATAACGTAATACGTTATAACGTAATACCATATAACGTAAAACGTCATTTCGTTATACCATATAACGTAATACGGTATAACGTTATACCATATAACGTAATATGTTAGAACGTTATACAATATAACGTAATACGTTATAACGTAATACCATATAACGTAATACGTTATAACGTAATACCATATAACGTAATACATTATAACGTTATACCATACAACGTAAAAAGTCATTTCGATATACCGTATAACGTGATACGTTATAACGTTATAACATATAACGTAAAACGTCATTTCGTTATACCATAAAACATAGTACGGTATAACGTTACACCATATAACGTAATACGTTATAACGTAACGACATATAACGTAATACGTTATATAGTTATACCATATAACGTAATAAGTTATAACGTTATACCATATAACGTAATACGTTATAACGTTATACCATATAACGTAATTCGCTATAACGTTATACCACATAACGTAATACGTTATAACGTTATACCATATAACGTAATACGTTAAAACGTAATACCATATAACGTAATACGTTATAACCTTATACCATATAACGTAAAACGTCACTTCGTTATACCATATAACGTAATACGTTATAACGTAATGCCATATAACGTAATACGTGATAACGTTATACCATATAACGTAATACGTTATAACGTAATAACATATAACGTAAAACGTCATTTCGTTATACCATATAACGTAATACGGTATAACGTTATACCATATAACGTAATACGTTATAACGATATACCATATAACGTAATACGTGATAACGCTATACCATATAACGTAATACGTTATAACCATATACCATATAACGTAATTCGTTATAACGTTATACCATATAACGTAATACGTTATAACGTTATACCATATAACGTAATACGTTATAACGTAATACCATATAACGTAATACGTTATAACGGTATACCATATAACGTAATACGTTAAAACGTAATACCATATAACGTAATAAGTTATAACGTTATACCATATAACGTAATACGTTATAACGTTATACCATATAACGTAATACGTTAAAACGTAATACCATATAACGTAATACGTTATAACCTTATACCATATAACGTAAAACGTCATTTCGTTATACCATATAACGTAATACGTTATAACGTAATGCCATATAACGTAATACGTGACAACGTTATACCATATGACGTAATACGTTATAACGTAATAACATATAACGTAAAACGTCATTTCGTTATACCATATAACGTAATACGGTATAACGTTATACCATATAACGTAATACGTTATAACGATATACAATATAACGTAATACGTTATAACGTTATACCATATAACGTAATACGGTATAACGTTATACCATATAACGTAATACGTTATAACGATATACGATATAACGTAATACGTTATAACGTTATACCATATAACGTAATACGTTATAACGTTATGCCATATAACGTAATACGGTATAACGTTATACCATATAACGTAATACGTTATAACCATATACCATATAACGTAATTCGTTATAACGTTATACCATATAACATATTACGTTATAACGTTATACCATATAACGTAATACGTTATAACGTAATACCATATAACGTAATACGTTATAACGGTATACCATACAACGTAATACGTTAAAACGTAATACCATATAACGTAATACGTTATAACGTTATACCATATAACGTAAAACGTCATTTCGTTATACCATATAACGTAACACGTTATAACGTAATGCCATATAACGTAATACGTTATAACGTAATACCATATACCGTAATACGTTATAACGTAATACCATATAACGGAAAACGTCATTTCGATATACCATATAACGTAATACGTTATAACGTAATACCATATAACGTAATACGTTATAACGTTATACCATATAACGTAATACGTGATAACGTTATACCATATAACGTAATACGTTAAAACGTTATACCATATAACGTAATACGTTATACCGTAATACCATATAACATAATACGTGATAACGCTATACCATATAACGTAATACGTTAAAACGTTATACCATATAACGTAATACGTTATGACATTATACCATATAACGTAATACGTGATAACGTAATACCATATAACGTAATACGTTATGACGTTATACCATATAACGCAATACGTTATAACGTTATACCATATAACGTAATACGTTAAAACGTTATACCACATAACGTAATACGTTATAACGTAATACCATATAACGTAATACATTATAACGTTATACCATACAACGTAAAAAGTCATTTCGATATACCGTATAACGTGATACGTTATAACGTTATAACATATAACGTAAAACGTCATTTCGTTATACCATAAAACATAGTACGGTATAACGTTACACCATATAACGTAATATGTTAGAACGTTATACAATATAACGTAATACGTTATAACGTAATACCATATAACGTAATACGTTATAACGTAATACCATATAACGTAATACATTATAACGTTATACCATACAACGTAAAAAGTCATTTCGATATACCGTATAACGTGATACGTTATAACGTTATAACATATAACGTAAAACGTCATTTCGTTATACCATAAAACATAGTACGGTATAACGTTACACCATATAACGTAATACGTTATAACGTAACGACATATAACGTAATACGTTATATAGTTATACCATATAACGTAATAAGTTATAACGTTATACCATATAACGTAATACGTTATAACGTTATACCATATAACGTAATTCGCTATAACGTTATACCACATAACGTAATACGTTATAACGTTATACCATATAACGTAATACGTTAAAACGTAATACCATATAACGTAATACGTTATAACCTTGTACCATATAACGTAAAACGTCATTTCGTTATATCATATAACGTAATACGTTATAACGTAATGCCATATAACGTAATACGTGATAACGTTATACCATATAACGTAATACGTTATAACGTAATAACATATAACGTAAAACGTCATTTCGTTATACCATATAACGTAATACGGTATAACGTTATACCATATAACGTAATACGTTATAACGATATACCATATAACGTAATACGTTATAACGTTATACCATATAACGTAATACGTTATAACCATATACCATATAACGTAATTCGTTATAACGTTATACCATATAACGTAATACGTGATAACGCTATACCATATAACGTAATACGTTATAACCATATACCATATAACTTAATTCGTTATAACGTTATACCATATAACGTAATACGTTATAACGTTATACCATATAACGTAATACGTTATAACGTAATACCATATAACGTAATACGTTATAACGCTATACCATATAACGTAATACGTTAAAACGTAATACCATATAACGTAATACGTTATAACGTTATACCATATAACGTAATACGTGATAACGTAACACCATATAACGTAATACGTTATAACGTTATACCATATAACGTAATAAGTTATAACGTTATACCATATAACGTAATACGTTATAACGTTATACCATATAACGTAATACGTTAAAACGTAATACCATATAACGTAATACGTTATAACCTTATACCATATAACGTAAAACGTCATTTCGTTATACCATATAACGTAATACGTTATAACGTAATGCCATATAACGTAATACGTGATAACGTTATACCATATGACGTAATACGTTATAACGTAATAACATATAACGTAAAACGTCATTTCGTTATACCATATAACGTAATACGGTATAACGTTATACCATATAACGTAATACGATATAACGATATAGAATATAACGTAATACGTTATAACGTTATACCATATAACGTAATACGGTATAACGTTATACCATATAACGTAATACGTTATAACGATCTACCATATAACGTAATACGTTATAACGTTATACCATATAACGTAATACGTTATAACGTTATGCCATATAACGTAATACGGTATAACGTTATACCATATAACGTAATACGTTATAACCATATACCATATAACGTAATTCGTTATAACGTTATACCATATAACATATTACGTTATAACGTAATACCATATACCGTAATACGTTATAACGTAATACCATATAACGGAAAACGTCATTTCGATATACCATATAACGTAATACGTTATAACGTAATACCATATAACGCAATACGTTATAACGTTATACCATATAACGTAATACGTGATAACGTTATACCATATAACGTAATACGTTATAACGTTATACCATATAACGTAATACGTTATAACGTAATACCATATAACGTAATACCATATAACGTAAAACGTCATTTCGTTATACCATATAACGTAATACGGTATAACGTTATACCATATAGCGTAATACGTTATAACGTTATACCATATAACGTAATACGTGATAACGTAATACCATATAACGTAATACGTTATGATGTTATACCATATAACGTAATACGTTATAACGTAATACCATATAACGTAATACGTTATAACGTTATACCATATAACGTAATACGTGATAACGTAATACCATATAACGTAATACGTTATAACGGTATACCATATAACGTAATACGTTAAAACGTAATACCATATAACGTAATACGTTATAACGTTATACCATATAACGTAATACGTGATAATGTAATACCATATAACGTAATACGTTATAACGTTATACCATATAACGTAATAAGTTATAACGTTATACCATATAACGTAATACGTTATAACGTTATACCATATAACGTAATACGTTAAAACGTAATACCATATAACGTAATACGTTATAACCTTATACCATATAACGTAAAACGTCATTTCGTTATACCATATAACGTAATACGTTATAACGTAATGCCATATAACGTAATACGTTATAACGTAATACCATATAACGTAATACGTGATAACGTTATACCATATAACGTAATACGTTAAAACGTTATACCATATAACGTAATACGTTATAACGATATACCATATAACGTAATACGTTATGACGTTATACCATATAACGTAATACGTTATAACGTAATACCATATAACGAAATACGTTATAACGTAATACCATATAACGTAATACCATATAACGTAAAACGTCATTTCGTTATACCATATAACGTAATAAGTTATAACGTAATACCATATAACGTAATACGTTATAACGTTATACCATATAACGTAATACGGTATAACGCTATACCATATAACGTAATACGTTATAACGTAATACCATATAACGTAATACGTTATAACGTTATACCATATAACGTAATACGTGATAACGTTATACCATATAACGTAATACGTTAAAACTTTATACCATATAACGTAATACGTTATAACGTTATATCATATAACGTAATACGTGATAACGTAATACCATATAACGTAATACGTTATGACGTTATACCATATAACGTAATACGTGATAACGAAATACCATATAACGTAATACGTTAAAACGTTATACCATATAACGTAATACGTTATAACGATATACCATATAACGTAATACGTTATAACGTTATACCATATAACGTAATACGTGATAACGTTATACCATATAACGTAATACGTTAAAACGTTGTACCATATAACGTAATACGTTATAACGTAATACCATATAACGTAATACGTTATAACGTAACACCATATAACGTAATACGTTATAACGTAATACCATATAACGTAAAACGTCATTTCGTTATACCATACAACGTAATACGTTATAACGTAATACCATATAACGTAATACGTTATAACGTTATACCATGTAACGTAATACGTGATAACGTTGTACCATATAACGTAATACGTTATAACGTAATACCATATAACGTAATACGTTATAACGTAACACCATATAACGTAATACGTTATAACGTAATACCATATAACGTAAAACGTCATTTTGTTATACCATAAAACATAGTACGGTATAACGTTACACCATATAACGTAATACGTTATAACGTTATACCATATAACGTAATTCGTTTTAACGTTATACCACATAACGTAATACGTTATAACGTTATACCATATAACGTAATACGTTAAAACGTAATACCGTATAACGTAATACGTTATAACGTTATAGCATATAACGTAAAACGTCATTTCGTTATACCATATAACGTAATACGTTATAACGTTATACCATATAACGTAATACGTTAGAACGTTATACCATATAACTTAATACGTTATAACGTTATACCATATAACGTAATACGTGATAACGTTATACCATATAACGTAATACGTTAAAACGTTATACCATATAATGTAATACGTTATAACGTTATACCATATAACGTAATACGTGATAACGTAATACCATATAACGTAATACGTTATGACGTTATACCATATAACGTAATACGTTATAACGTTATAACATATAACGTAAAACGTCATTTCGTTATACCATAAAACATAGTACGGTATAACGTTACACCATATAACGTAATACGTTATAACATAATGACATATAACGTAATACGTTATATAGTTATACCATATAACGTAATAAGTTATAACGTTATACCATATAACGTAATACGTTATAACGTTATACCATATAACGTAATACGTTATAACGTAATACCATATAACGTAAAACGTCATTTCGTTATACCATATAACGTAATACGGTATAACGTTATACCATATAACGTAATACGTTATAACGATATACCATATAACGTAATACGTTATAACGTTATACCATATAACGTAATACGGTATAACGTTATACCATATAACGTAATACGTTATAACGATATACCATATAACGTAATACGTTATAACGTTATACCATATAACGTAATACGGTATAACGTTATACCATATAACGTAATACGTTATAACGATATACCATATAACGTAGTACGTTATAACGATATACCGTATAACGTAATACGTTATAACGTTATACCATATAACGTAATACGGTATAACGTTATACCATATAACGTAATACGTTATAACGATATACCATATAACGTAATACGTTATAACGATATACCATATAACGTAATACGTTATAACGTTATACCATATAACGTAATACGTGATAACGCTATACCATATAACGTAATACGTTAAAACGTTATACCATATAACGTAATACGTTAAAACGTTATACCATATAACGTAATACGTTAAAACGTTATACCATATAACGTAAAACGTCATTTCGTTATACCATATAACGTAATACGTTATAACGTAATGCCATATAACGTAATACGTGATAACGTTATACCATATAACGTAATACGTTAAAACGTTATACCATATAACGTAATACGTTATAACGTTATACCATATAACGTAATACGTTATAACGTTATACCATATAACGTAATACGTGATAACGTAATACCATATAACGTAATACGTTATGACGTTATACCATATAACGTAATACGTTATAACGTAATACCGTATAACGTAATACGTGATAACGTTATACCATATAACGTAATACGTTAAAACGTTATACCATATAACGTAATACGTTATAACGATATACCATATAACGTAATACGTTATAACGTTATACCATATAACGAAATACGTGATAACGTTATATCATATAACGTAATACGTTAAAACGTTATGCCATGTAACGTAATACGTTATAACGCTATACCATATAACGTAATACGTTAAAACGTAATACCATATAACGTAATACGTTATAACGTTATACCATATAACGTAGAACGTCATTTCGTTATACCATATAACGTAATACGTTATAACGTAATGCCATATAACGTAATACGTTATAACGTTATACCATATAACGTAATACGTTATAACGATATACCATATAACGTAATACGTTATAACGTTATACCATATAACGTAATACGGTATAACGTTATACCATATAACGTAATACGTTATAACGATATACCATATAACGTTATACGTTATAACGTTATACCATATAACGTAATACGTTATAACGTTATACCATATAACGTAATACGGTATAACGTTATACCATATAACGTAATACGTTATAACGATATACCATATAACGTAGTACGTTATAACGTTATACCGTATAACGTAATACGTTATAACGTTATACCATATAACGTAATACGTTATAACGTTATACCATATAACGTAATACGTTATAACGTAATGCCATATAACGTAATACGTTAAAACGTAATACCATATAACGTAATACGTTATAACGTTATACCATATAACGTAAAACGTCATTTCGTTATACCATATAACGTAATACGTTATAACGTAATGCCATATAACGTAATACGTGATAACGTTATACCATATAACGTAATACGTTTTAACGTTATACCACGTCACGTAATACGTTATAACGTTATACCATATAACGTAATACGTTAAAACGTAATACCATATAACGTAATACGTTATAACGTTATACCATATAACGTAAAACGTCATTTCGTTATACCATATAACGTAATACGTTATAACGTAATGCCATATAACGTAATACGTGATAACGTTATACCATATAACGTAAAACGTCATTTCGTTATACCATATAACGTAATACGGTATAACGTTATACCATATAACGTAATACGTTATAACGATATACCATATAACGTAATACGTTATAACGTTATACCATATAACGTAATACGGTATAACGTTATACCATATAACGTAATACGTTATAACGATATACCATATAACGTAATACGTTATAACGTTATACCATATAACGTAATACGGTATAACGTTATACCATATAACGTAATACGGTATAACGTTATACCATATAACGTAATACGTTATAACGATATACCATATAACGTAGTACGTTATAACGTTATACCGTATAACGTAATACGTTATAACGTTATACCATATAACGTAAAACGTCATTTCGTTATACCATATAACGTAATACGGTATAACGTTATACCATATAACGTAATACGTTATAACGATATACCATATAACGTAATACGTTATAACGTTATACCATATAACGTAATACGTGATAACGTTATACCATATAACGTAATATGTTAAAACGTTATACCATATAACGTAATACGTTATAACGTTATACCATATAACGTAATACGTTATAACGTTATACCATATAACGTAATACGTTAAAACGTAATACCATATAACGTAATACGTTATAACGTTATACCATATAACGTAATACGTTATAACGTTATAGCATATAACGTAAAACGTCATTTCGTTATACCATATAACGTAATACGTTATAACGTTATACCATATAACGTAATACGTTAGAACGTTATACCATATAACTTAATACGTTATAACGTTATACCATATAACGTAATACGTGATAACGTTATACCATATAACGTAATACGTTATGACGTTATACCATATAACGTAATACGTTATAACGTTATAACATATAACGTAAAACGTCATTTCGTTATACCATAAAACATAGTACGGTATAACGTTACACCATATAACGTAATACGTTATAACGTAATGACATATAACGTAATACGTTATATAGTTATACCATATAACGTAATAAGTTATAACGTTATACCATATAACGTAATACGTTATAACGTTATACCATATAACGTAATACGTTATAACGTAATACCATATAACGTAAAACGTCATTTCGTTATACCATATAACGTAATACGGTATAACGTTATACCATATAACGTAATACGTTATAACGTTATACCATATAACGTAATACGTTATAACGTTATACCATATAACGTAATACGTTAGAACGTTATACCATATAACTTAATACGTTATAACGTTATACCATATAACGTAATACGTGATAACGTTATACCATATAACGTAATACGTTAAAACGTTATACCATATAACGTAATACGTTATAACGTTATACCATATAACGTAATACGTGATAAAGTAATACCATATAACGTAATACGTTATGACGTTATACCATATAACGTAATACGTTATAACGTTATAACATATAACGTAAAACGTCATTTCGTTATACCATAAAACATAGTACGGTATAACGTTACACCATATAACGTAATACGTTATAACGTAATGACATATAACGTAATACGTTATATAGTTATACCATATAACGTAATACGTTATAACGTTATACCATATAACGTAATACGTTATAACGTTATACCATATAACGTAATACGTTATAACGTAATACCATATAACGTAAAACGTCATTTCGTTATACCATATAACGTAATACGGTATAACGTTATACCATATAACGTAATACGTTATAACGTTATACCATATAACGTAATACGTGATAACGTTATACCATATAACGTAATACGTTATAACGTAATACCATATAACGTAAAACGTCATTTCGTTATACCATATAACGTAATACGGTATAACGTTATACCATATAACGTAATACGTTATAACGATATACCATATAACGTAATACGTTATAACGTTATACCATATAACGTAATACGGTATAACGTGATACCATATAACGTAATACGTTATAACCTTATACCATATAACGTAATACGTGATAACGTAATACCATATAACGTAATACGTTATGACGTTATACCATATAACGTAATACGTTATAACGTAATACCATATAACGTAATACGTGATAACGTTATACCATATAACGTAATACGTTAAAACGTTATACCATATAACGTAATACGTTATAACGATACACCATATAACGTAATACGTTATAACGTTATACCATATAACGTAATACGTGATAACGTTATACCATATAACGTAATACGTTAAAACGTTATACCATATAACGTAATACGTTATAACGTTATACCATATAACGTAATACGTTATAACGTTATACCATATAACGTAATACGTTAAAACGTAATACCATATAACGTAATACGTTATAACGTTATACCATATAACGCAAAACGTCATTTCGTTATACCATATAACGTAATACGTTATAACGTAATGCCATATAACGTAATACGTGATAACGTTATACCATATAACGTAATACGTTATAACGTAATACCATATAACGTAAAACGTCATTTCGGTATACCATATAACGTAATACGGTATAACGTTATACCATATAACGTAATACGTTAGAACGTTATACCATATAACTTAATACGTTATAACGTTATACCATATAACGTAATACGTGATAACGTTATACCATATAACGTAATACGTTAAAACGTTATACCATATAACGTAATACGTTATAACGTTATACCATATAACGTAATACGTTATAACGATATACCATATAACGTTATACGTTATAACGTTATACCATATAACGTAATACGTTATAACGTTATACCATATAACGTAATACGGTATAACGTTATACCATATAACGTAATACGTTAAAACGTTATACCATATAACGTAATACGTTATAACGTTATACCATATAACGTAATACGTGAAAACGTAATACCATATAACGTAATACGTTATAACGATATACCATATAACGTAATACGTTATAACGATACACCATATAACGTAATACGTTATAACGATATACCATATAACGTAATACGTTATAACGTTATACCATATAACGTAATACGGTATAACGTTATACCATATAACGTAATACGTTATAACCTTATAACATATAACGTAAAACGTCATTTCGTTATACCATAAAACATAGTACGGTATAACGTTACACCATATAACGTAATACGTTATAACGTTATACCATATAACGTAATACGTTTTAACGTTATACCACATAACGTAATACGTTATAACGTTATAGCATATAACGTAATACGTTAAAACGTAATACCATATAACGTAATACGTTATAACGTTATATCATATGACGTAAAACGTCATTTCGTTATACCATATAACGTAATACGTTATAACGTTATACCATATAACGTAATACGTTAGAACGTTATACCATATAACTTAATACGTTATAACGTTATACCATATAACGTAATACGTGATAACGTTATACCATATAACGTAATACGTTAAAACGTTATACCATATAACGTAATACGTTATAACGTTATACCATATAACGTAATACGTGAATACGTAATACCATATAACGTAATACGTTATAACGATATACCATATAACGTTATACGTTATAACGTTATACCATATAACGTAATACGTTATAACGTTATACCATATAACGTAATACGGTATAACGTTATACCATATAACGTAATACGTTATAACGATATACCATATAACGTAGTACGTTATAACGTTATACCGTATAACGTAATACGTTATAACGTTATACCATATAACGTAATACGTTATAACGTTATACCATATAACGTAATACGTTATAACGTAATGCCATATAACGTAATACGTTAAAACGTAATACCATATAACGTAATACGTTATAACGTTATACCATATAACGTAAAACGTCATTTCGTTATACCATATAACGTAATACGTTATAACGTAATGCCATATAACGTAATACGTGATAACGTTATACCATATAACGTAATACGTTATAACGTTATACCATATAACGTAATTCGTTTTAACGTTATACCAGGTCACGTAATACGTTATAACGTTATACCATATAACGTAATACGTTAAAACGTAATACCATATAACGTAATACGTTATAACGTTATACCATATAACGTAAAACGTCATTTCGTTATACCATATAACGTAATACGTTATAACGTAATGCCATATAACGTAATACGTGATAACGTTATACCATATAACGTAATACGTTATAACGTAATACCATATAACGTAAAACGTCATTTCGTTATACCATATAACGTAATACGGTATAACGTTATACCATATAACGTAATACGTTATAACGATATACCATATAACGTAATACGTTATAACGTTATACCATATAACGTAAAACGTCATTTCGTTATACCATATAACGTAATACGTTATAACGTAATGCCATATAACGTAATACGTGATAACGTTATACCATATAACGTAATACGTTATAACGTAATACCATATAACGTAAAACGTCATTTCGTTATACCATATAACGTAATACGGTATAACGTTATACCATATAACGTAATACGTTATAACGATATACCATATAACGTAATACGTTATAACGTTATACCATATAACGTAATACGGTATAACGTTATACCATATAACGTAATACGTTATAACCTTATAACATATAACGTAAAACGTCATTTCGTTATACCATAAAACATAGTACGGTATAACGTTACACCATATAACGTAATACGTTATAACGATATACCATATAACGTAATACGTTAAAACGTTATACCATATAACGTAATACGTTATAACGTTATACCATATAACGTAATACGTGATAACGTTATACCATATAACGTAATACGTTATAACGGAATACCATATAACGTAAAACGTCATTTCGTTATACCATATAACGTAATACGGTATAACGTTATACCATATAACGTAATACGTTATAACGATATACCATATAACGTAATACGTTATAACGTTATACCATATAACGTAATACGGTATAACGTGATACCATATAACGTAATACGTTATAACCTTATACCATATAACGTAATACGTGATAACGTAATACCATATAACGTAATACGTTATGACGTTATACCATATAACGTAATACGTTATAACGTAATACCATATAACGTAATACGTGATAACGTTATACCATATAACGTAATACGTTAAAACGTTATACCATATAACGTAATACGTTATAACGATACACCATATAACGTAATACGTTATAACGTTATACCATATAACGTAATACGTGATAACGTTATACCATATAACGTAATACGTTAAAACGTTATACCATATAACGTAAAACGTCATTTCGTTATACCATATAACGTAATACGGTATAACGTTATACCATATAACGTAATTCGTTTTAACGTTATACCACATAACGTAATACGTTATAACGTTATAGCATATAACGTAATACGTTAAAACGTAATACCATATAACGTAATACGTTATAACGTTATATCATATGACGTAAAACGTCATTTCGTTATACCATATAACGTAATACGTTATAGCGTTATACCATATAACGTAATACGTTAGAACGTTATACCATATAACTTAATACGTTATAACGTTATACCATATAACGTAATACGTGATAACGTTATACCATATAACGTAATACGTTAAAACGTTATACCATATAACGTAATACGTTATAACGTTATACCATATAACGTAATACGTGAAAACGTAATACCATATAACGTAATACGTTATGACGTTATACCATATAACGTAATACGTTATAACGTTATAACATATAACGTAAAACGTCATTTCGTTATACCATAAAACATAGTACGGTATAACGTTACACCATATAACGTAATACGTTATAACGTAATGACATATAACGTAATACGTTATATAGTTATACCATATAACGTTATAAGTTATAACGATATACCATATAACGTTATACGTTATAACGTTATACCATATAACGTAATACGTTATAACGTAATACCATATAACGTAAAACGTCATTTCGTTATACCATATAACGTAATACGGTATAACGTTATACCATATAACGTAATACGTTATAACGTAATACCATATAACGTAATACGTTATAACGTAATACCATATAACGTAAAACGTCATTTCGTTATACCATATAACGTAATACGTTATAACGTTATACCATATAACGTAATACGTTATAACGTAATACCATATAACGTAATACGTTATGATGTTATACCATATAACGTAATACGTTATAACGTAATACCATATAACGTAATACGTTATAACGTAATACCATATAACGTAAAACGTCATTTCGTTATACCATATAACGTAATACGTTATAACATAATACCATTTAACGTAATACGTTATAACGTTATACCATGTAACGTAATACGTGATAACGTTATACCATATAACGTAATACGTTAAAACGTTATACCATATAACGTAATACGTTATAACGTTATACCATATAACGTAATACGTGATAACGTTATACCATATAACGTAATACGTTAAAACGTCATACCATATAACGTAATACGTTATAGCGTTATACCATATAACGTAATACGTGATAACGTAATACCATATAACGTAATACGTTATAACGTAATACCATATAACGTAATACGTTATAACGTAATACCATATAACGTAAAACGTCATTTCGTTATACCATATAACGTAATACGGTATAACGTTATAGCATATAACGTAATACGTTATAACGATATACCATATAACGTAATACGTTATAACGTTATACCATATAACGTAATACGTAATAACATAATACCATATAACGTGAAACGTCATTTCGTTATACCATATAACGTATTACGTTAGAACGTAATACCATATAGCGTAAAACGTCATTTCGTTATACCATATAACGTAATACGGTATAACGTTATACCATATAACGTAATACGTTATAACGATATACCATATAACGTAATACGTTATAACGTTATACCATATAACGTAATACGTAATAACATAATACCATATAACGTGAAACGTCATTTCGTTATACCATATAACGTATTACGTTAGAACGTAATACCATATAACGTAAAACGTCATTTCGTTATACCATATAACGTAATACCGTATAATGTTATACCATATAACGTAATTCGTTATAACGTTATACCATATAACGTAATACGTTATAACGTTATACCATATAACGTAATTCGTTATAACATTATACCATATAACGTAATACGTTATAACGTTATACCATATAACGTAATTCGTTATAACGTTATACCATATAACGTAATACGTTATAACGTTATACCATATAACGTAATACGTTATAACCTTATACCATATAACGTAATACGTGATAACGTAATACCATATAACGTAATACGTTATGACGTTATACCATATAACGTAATACGTTATAACGTAATACCATATAACGTAATACGTTAAAACGTTATACCATATAACGTAATACGTTATAACGATATACCATATAACGTAATACGTTATAACGTTATACCATATAACGTAATACGTGATAACGTTATACCATATAACGTAATACGTTAAAACGTTATACCATATAACGTAATACGTTAAAACGTTATACCATATAACGTAATACGTTATAACGATATACCATATAACGTAATACGTTATAACGTTATACCATATAACGTAATACGTGATAACGTTATACCATATAACGTAATACGTGATAACGTTATACCATATAACGTAATACGTTAAAACGTTATACCATATAACGTAATACGTTATAACGTAATACCATATAACGTAATACGTTATAACGTAATACAATATAACGTAAAACGTCATTTCGTTATACCATATAACGTAATACGGTATAACGTTATACCATATAGCGTAATACGTTATAACGTTATACCATATAACGTAATACGTGATAACGTAATACCATATAACGTAATACGTTATGATGTTATACCATATAACGTAATACGTTATAACGTAATACCATATAACGTAATACGTTATAACGTAATACCATATAACGTAAAACGTCATTTCGTTATACCATATAACGTAATACGTTATAACGTAATACCATATAACGTAATACGTTATAACGTTATACCATGTAACGTAATACGTGATAACGTTATACCATATAACGTAATACGTTATAACGTTATACCATATAACGTAATACGTTATAACGTTATACCATATAACGTAATACGTTATGACGTTATACCATATAATGTAATACGTTATAACGTTATACCATATAACGTAATACCATATAACGTAAAACGTCATTTCGTTATACCATATAACGTAATAAGTTATAACGTAATACAATATAACGTAATACGTTACAACGTTATACCATATAACGTAATACGTTATAACGTTATACCATATAACGTAATACGTTTTAACGTTATACCATATAACGTAATACGTTATAACGTTATACCATATAACGTAATACGTTATAACGTAATACCATATAACGTAATACGTTATAACGTTATACCATATAACGTAATACGTGATATCGTTATACCATATGACGTAATACGTTAAAACGTTATACCATATAACGTAATACGTTATAACCTTATACCATATAACGTAATACGTGATAACGTAATACCATATAACGTAATACGTTATGACGTTATACCATATAACGTAATACGTTATAACGTAATACCATATAACGTAATACGTTATAACGTAATACCATATAACGTAATACGTGATAACGTTATACCATATAACGTAATACGTTAAAACGTTATACCATATAACGTAATACGTTATAACGATATACCATATAACGTAATACGTTATGACGTTATACCATATAACGTAATACGTTATAACGTAATACCATATAACGAAATACGTTATAACGTAATACCATATAACGTAATACCATATAACGTAAAACGTCATTTCGTTATACCATATAACGTAATAAGTTATAACGTAATACCATATAACGTAATACGTTATAACGTTATACCATATAACGTAATACGGTATAACGCTATACCATATAACGTAATACGTTATAACGTAATACCATATAACGTAATACGTTATAACGTTATACCATATAACGTAATACGTGATAACGTTATACCATATAACGTAATACGTTAAAACTTTATACCATATAACGTAATACGTT
This sequence comes from Bombus vancouverensis nearcticus, assembly GCF_051014615.1. Lineage (NCBI taxonomy): Eukaryota > Metazoa > Arthropoda > Insecta > Hymenoptera > Apidae > Bombus > Bombus vancouverensis. Next base: position 2,993,760 of record NC_134924.1, read on the forward strand.
ATAACGTTATATCATATAACGTAATACGTGATAACGTAATACCATATAACGTAATACGTTATGACGTTATACCATATAACGTAATACGTGATAACGAAATACCATATAACGTAATACGTTAAAACGTTATACCATATAACGTAATACGTTATAACGATATACCATATAACGTAATACGTTATAACGTTATACCATATAACGTAATACGTGATAACGTTATACCATATAACGTAATACGTTAAAACGTTGTACCATATAACGTAATACGTTATAACGTAATACCATATAACGTAATACGTTATAACGTAACACCATATAACGTAATACGTTATAACGTAATACCATATAACGTAAAACGTCATTTCGTTATACCATACAACGTAATACGTTATAACGTAATACCATATAACGTAATACGTTATAACGTTATACCATGTAACGTAATACGTGATAACGTTGTACCATATAACGTAATACGTTATAACGTAATACCATATAACGTAATACGTTATAACGTAACACCATATAACGTAATACGTTATAACGTAATACCATATAACGTAAAACGTCATTTTGTTATACCATAAAACATAGTACGGTATAACGTTACACCATATAACGTAATACGTTATAACGTTATACCATATAACGTAATTCGTTTTAACGTTATACCACATAACGTAATACGTTATAACGTTATACCATATAACGTAATACGTTAAAACGTAATACCGTATAACGTAATACGTTATAACGTTATAGCATATAACGTAAAACGTCATTTCGTTATACCATATAACGTAATACGTTATAACGTTATACCATATAACGTAATACGTTAGAACGTTATACCATATAACTTAATACGTTATAACGTTATACCATATAACGTAATACGTGATAACGTTATACCATATAATGTAATACGTTAAAACGTTATACCATATAATGTAATACGTTATAACGTTATACCATATAACGTAATACGTGATAACGTAATACCATATAACGTAATACGTTATGACGTTATACCATATAACGTAATACGTTATAACGTTATAACATATAACGTAAAACGTCATTTCGTTATACCATAAAACATAGTACGGTATAACGTTACACCATATAACGTAATACGTTATAACATAATGACATATAACGTAATACGTTATATAGTTATACCATATAACGTAATAAGTTAAATCGTTATACCATATAACGTAATACGTTATAACGTTATACCATATAACGTAATACGTTATAACGTAATACCATATAACGTAAAACGTCATTTCGTTATACCATATAACGTAATACGGTATAACGTTATACCATATAACGTAATACGTTATAACGATATACCATATAACGTAATACGTTATAACGTTATACCATATAACGTAATACGGTATAACGTTATACCATATAACGTAATACGTTATAACGATATACCATATAACGTAATACGTTATAACGTTATACCATATAACGTAATACGGTATAACGTTATACCATATAACGTAATACGTTATAACGATATACCATATAACGTAGTACGTTATAACGATATACCGTATAACGTAATACGTTATAACGTTATACCATATAACGTAATACGGTATAACGTTATACCATATAACGTAATACGTTATAACGATATACCATATAACGTAATACGTTATAATGATATACCATATAACGTAATACGTTATAACGTTATACCATATAACGTAATACGTGATAACGCTATACCATATAACGTAATACGTTAAAACGTTATACCATATAACGTAATACGTTAAAACGTTATACCATATAACGTAATACGTTAAAACGTTATACCATATAACGTAAAACGTCATTTCGTTATACCATATAACGTAATACGTTATAACGTAATGCCATATAACGTAATACGTGATAACGTTATACCATATAACGTAATACGTTAAAACGTTATACCATATAACGTAATACGTTATAACGTTATACCATATAACGTAATACGTTATAACGTTATACCATATAACGTAATACGTGATAACGTAATACCATATAACGTAATACGTTATGACGTTATACCATATAACGTAATACGTTATAACGTAATACCGTATAACGTAATACGTGATAACGTTATACCATATAACGTAATACGTTAAAACGTTATACCATATAACGTAATACGTTATAACGATATACCATATAACGTAATACGTTATAACGTTATACCATATAACGAAATACGTGATAACGTTATATCATATAACGTAATACGTTAAAACGTTATGCCATGTAACGTAATACGTTATAACGCTATACCATATAACGTAATACGTTAAAACGTAATACCATATAACGTAATACGTTATAACGTTATACCATATAACGTAGAACGTCATTTCGTTATACCATATAACGTAATACGTTATAACGTAATGCCATATAACGTAATACGTTATAACGTTATACCATATAACGTAATACGTTATAACGATATACCATATAACGTAATACGTTATAACGTTATACCATATAACGTAATACGGTATAACGTTATACCATATAACGTAATACGTTATAACGATATACCATATAACGTTATACGTTATAACGTTATACCATATAACGTAATACGTTATAACGTTATACCATATAACGTAATACGTTATAACGTTATACCATATAACGTAATACGTTATAACGATATACCATATAACGTAGTACGTTATAACGTTATACCGTATAACGTAATACGTTATAACGTTATACCATATAACGTAATACGTTATAACGTTATACCATATAACGTAATACGTTATAACGTAATGCCATATAACGTAATACGTTAAAACGTAATACCATATAACGTAATACGTTATAACGTTATACCATATAACGTAAAACGTCATTTCGTTATACCATATAACGTAATACGTTATAACGTAATGCCATATAACGTAATACGTGATAACGTTATACCATATAACGTAATACGTTATAACGTTATACCATATAACGTAATTCGTTTTAACGTTATACCACGTCACGTAATACGTTATAACGTTATACCATATAACGTAATACGTTAAAACGTAATACCATATAACGTAATACGTTATAACGTTATACCATATAACGTAAAACGTCATTTCGTTATACCATATAACGTAATACGTTATAACGTAATGCCATATAACGTAATACGTGATAACGTTATACCATATAACGTAAAACGTCATTTCGTTATACCATATAACGTAATACGTTATAACGATATACCATATAACGTAATACGTTATAACGTTATACCATATAACGTAATACGGTATAACGTTATACCATATAACGTAATACGGTATAACGTTATACCATATAACGTAATACGTTATAACGATATACCATATAACGTAGTACGTTATAACGTTATACCGTATAACGTAATACGTTATAACGTTATACCATATAACGTAAAACGTCATTTCGTTATACCATATAACGTAATACGGTATAACGTTATACCATATAACGTAATACGTTATAACGATATACCATATAACGTAATACGTTATAACGTTATACCATATAACGTAATACGTGATAACGTTATACCATATAACGTAATATGTTAAAACGTTATACCATATAACGTAATACGTTATAACGTTATACCATATAACGTAATACGTTATAACGTTATACCATATAACGTAATACGTTAAAACGTAATACCATATAACGTAATACGTTATAACGTTATACCATATAACGTAATACGTTATAACGTTATAGCATATAACGTAAAACGTCATTTCGTTATACCATATAACGTAATACGTTATAACGTTATACCATATAACGTAATACGTTAGAACGTTATACCATATAACTTAATACGTTATAACGTTATACCATATAACGTAATACGTGATAACGTTATACCATATAACGTAATACGTTATGACGTTATACCATATAACGTAATACGTTATAACGTTATAACATATAACGTAAAACGTCATTTCGTTATACCATAAAACATAGTACGGTATAACGTTACACCATATAACGTAATACGTTATAACGTAATGACATATAACGTAATACGTTATATAGTTATACCATATAACGTAATAAGTTATAACGTTATACCATATAACGTAATACGTTATAACGTTATACCATATAACGTAATACGTTATAACGTAATACCATATAACGTAAAACGTCATTTCGTTATACCATATAACGTAATACGGTATAACGTTATACCATATAACGTAATACGTTATAACGTTATACCATATAACGTAATACGTTATAACGTTATACCATATAACGTAATACGTTAGAACGTTATACCATATAACTTAATACGTTATAACGTTATACCATATAACGTAATACGTGATAACGTTATACCATATAACGTAATACGTTAAAACGTTATACCATATAACGTAATACGTTATAACGTTATACCATATAACGTAATACGTGATAAAGTAATACCATATAACGTAATACGTTATGACGTTATACCATATAACGTAATACGTTATAACGTTATAACATATAACGTAAAACGTCATTTCGTTATACCATAAAACATAGTACGGTATAACGTTACACCATATAACGTAATACGTTATAACGTAATGACATATAACGTAATACGTTATATAGTTATACCATATAACGTAATAAGTTATAACGTTATACCATATAACGTAATACGTTATAACGTTATACCATATAACGTAATACGTTATAACGTAATACCATATAACGTAAAACGTCATTTCGTTATACCATATAACGTAATACGGTATAACGTTATACCATATAACGTAATACGTTATAACGTTATACCATATAACGTAATACGTGATAACGTTATACCATATAACGTAATACGTTATAACGTAATACCATATAACGTAAAACGTCATTTCGTTATACCATATAACGTAATACGGTATAACGTTATACCATATAACGTAATACGTTATAACGATATACCATATAACGTAATACGTTATAACGTTATACCATATAACGTAATACGGTATAACGTGATACCATATAACGTAATACGTTATAACCTTATACCATATAACGTAATACGTGATAACGTAATACCATATAACGTAATACGTTATGACGTTATACCATATAACGTAATACGTTATAACGTAATACCATATAACGTAATACGTGATAACGTTATACCATATAACGTAATACGTTAAAACGTTATACCATATAACGTAATACGTTATAACGATACACCATATAACGTAATACGTTATAACGTTATACCATATAACGTAATACGTGATAACGTTATACCATATAACGTAATACGTTAAAACGTTATACCATATAACGTAATACGTTATAACGTTATACCATATAACGTAATACGTTATAACGTTATACCATATAACGTAATACGTTAAAACGTAATACCATATAACGTAATACGTTATAACGTTATACCATATAACGCAAAACGTCATTTCGTTATACCATATAACGTAATACGTTATAACGTAATGCCATATAACGTAATACGTGATAACGTTATACCATATAACGTAATACGTTATAACGTAATACCATATAACGTAAAACGTCATTTCGGTATACCATATAACGTAATACGGTATAACGTTATACCATATAACGTAATACGTTATAACGATATACCATATAACGTAATACGTTATAACGTTATTCCATATAACGTAATACGGTATAACGTTATACCATATAACGTAATACGTTATAACCTTATAACATATAACGTAAAACGTCATTTCGTTATACCATAAAACATAGTACGGTATAACGTTACACCATATAACGTAATACGTTATAACGTTATACCATATAACGTAATTCGTTTTAACGTTATACCACATAACGTAATACGTTATAACGTTATAGCATATAACTTAATACGTTAAAACGTAATACCATATAACGTAATACGTTATAACGTTATATCATATGACGTAAAACGTCATTTCGTTATACCATATAACGTAATACGTTATAACGTTATACCATATAACGTAATACGTTATAACGTTATACCATATAACGTAATACGTTATAACGATATACCATATAACGTAGTACGTTATAACGTTATACCGTATAACGTAATACGTTATAACGTTATACCATATAACGTAATACGTTATAACGTTATACCATATAACGTAATACGTTATAACGTAATGCCATATAACGTAATACGTTAAAACGTAATACCATATAACGTAATACGTTATAACGTTATACCATATAACGTAAAACGTCATTTCGTTATACCATATAACGTAATACGTTATAACGTAATGCCATATAACGTAATACGTGATAACGTTATACCATATAACGTAATACGTTATAACGTTATACCATATAACGTAATTCGTTTTAACGTTATACCACGTCACGTAATACGTTATAACGTTATACCATATAACGTAATACGTTAAAACGTAATACCATATAACGTAATACGTTATAACGTTATACCATATAACGTAAAACGTCATTTCGTTATACCATATAACGTAATACGTTATAACGTAATGCCATATAACGTAATACGTGATAACGTTATACCATATAACGTAAAACGTCATTTCGTTATACCATATAACGTAATACGTTATAACGATATACCATATAACGTAATACGTTATAACGTTATACCATATAACGTAATACGGTATAACGTTATACCATATAACGTAATACGGTATAACGTTATACCATATAACGTAATACGTTATAACGATATACCATATAACGTAGTACGTTATAACGTTATACCGTATAACGTAATACGTTATAACGTTATACCATATAACGTAAAACGTCATTTCGTTATACCATATAACGTAATACGGTATAACGTTATACCATATAACGTAATACGTTATAACGATATACCATATAACGTAATACGTTATAACGTTATACCATATAACGTAATACGTTATAACGTAATACCATATAACGTAATACGTTATAACGTTATACCATATAACGTAGAACGTCATTTCGTTATACCATATAACGTAATACGTTATAACGTAATGCCATATAACGTAATACGTTATAACGTTATACCATATAACGTAATACGTTATAACGATATACCATATAACGTAATACGTTATAACGTTATACCATATAACGTAATACGGTATAACGTTATACCATATAACGTAATACGTTATAACGATATACCATATAACGTTATACGTTATAACGTTATACCATATAACGTAATACGTTATAACGTTATACCATATAACGTAATACGTTATAACGTTATACCATATAACGTAATACGTTATAACGATATACCATATAACGTAGTACGTTATAACGTTATACCGTATAACGTAATACGTTATAACGTTATACCATATAACGTAATACGTTATAACGTTATACCATATAACGTAATACGTTATAACGTAATGCCATATAACGTAATACGTTAAAACGTAATACCATATAACGTAATACGTTATAACGTTATACCATATAACGTAAAACGTCATTTCGTTATACCATATAACGTAATACGTTATAACGTAATGCCATATAACGTAATACGTGATAACGTTATACCATATAACGTAATACGTTATAACGTTATACCATATAACGTAATTCGTTTTAACGTTATACCACGTCACGTAATACGTTATAACGTTATACCATATAACGTAATACGTTAAAACGTAATACCATATAACGTAATACGTTATAACGTTATACCATATAACGTAAAACGTCATTTCGTTATACCATATAACGTAATACGTTATAACGTAATGCCATATAACGTAATACGTGATAACGTTATACCATATAACGTAAAACGTCATTTCGTTATACCATATAACGTAATACGTTATAACGATATACCATATAACGTAATACGTTATAACGTTATACCATATAACGTAATACGGTATAACGTTATACCATATAACGTAATACGGTATAACGTTATACCATATAACGTAATACGTTATAACGATATACCATATAACGTAGTACGTTATAACGTTATACCGTATAACGTAATACGTTATAACGTTATACCATATAACGTAAAACGTCATTTCGTTATACCATATAACGTAATACGGTATAACGTTATACCATATAACGTAATACGTTATAACGATATACCATATAACGTAATACGTTATAACGTTATACCATATAACGTAATACGTGATAACGTTATACCATATAACGTAATATGTTAAAACGTTATACCATATAACGTAATACGTTATAACGTTATACCATATAACGTAATACGTTATAACGTTATACCATATAACGTAATACGTTAAAACGTAATACCATATAACGTAATACGTTATAACGTTATACCATATAACGTAATACGTTATAACGTTATAGCATATAACGTAAAACGTCATTTCGTTATACCATATAACGTAATACGTTATAACGTTATACCATATAACGTAATACGTTAGAACGTTATACCATATAACTTAATACGTTATAACGTTATACCATATAACGTAATACGTGATAACGTTATACCATATAACGTAATACGTTATGACGTTATACCATATAACGTAATACGTTATAACGTTATAACATATAACGTAAAACGTCATTTCGTTATACCATAAAACATAGTACGGTATAACGTTACACCATATAACGTAATACGTTATAACGTAATGACATATAACGTAATACGTTATATAGTTATACCATATAACGTAATAAGTTATAACGTTATACCATATAACGTAATACGTTATAACGTTATACCATATAACGTAATACGTTATAACGTAATACCATATAACGTAAAACGTCATTTCGTTATACCATATAACGTAATACGGTATAACGTTATACCATATAACGTAATACGTTATAACGTTATACCATATAACGTAATACGTTATAACGTTATACCATATAACGTAATACGTTAGAACGTTATACCATATAACTTAATACGTTATAACGTTATACCATATAACGTAATACGTGATAACGTTATACCATATAACGTAATACGTTAAAACGTTATACCATATAACGTAATACGTTATAACGTTATACCATATAACGTAATACGTGATAAAGTAATACCATATAACGTAATACGTTATGACGTTATACCATATAACGTAATACGTTATAACGTTATAACATATAACGTAAAACGTCATTTCGTTATACCATAAAACATAGTACGGTATAACGTTACACCATATAACGTAATACGTTATAACGTAATGACATATAACGTAATACGTTATATAGTTATACCATATAACGTAATAAGTTATAACGTTATACCATATAACGTAATACGTTATAACGTTATACCATATAACGTAATACGTTATAACGTAATACCATATAACGTAAAACGTCATTTCGTTATACCATATAACGTAATACGGTATAACGTTATACCATATAACGTAATACGTTATAACGTTATACCATATAACGTAATACGTGATAACGTTATACCATATAACGTAATACGTTATAACGTAATACCATATAACGTAAAACGTCATTTCGTTATACCATATAACGTAATACGGTATAACGTTATACCATATAACGTAATACGTTATAACGATATACCATATAACGTAATACGTTATAACGTTATACCATATAACGTAATACGGTATAACGTGATACCATATAACGTAATACGTTATAACCTTATACCATATAACGTAATACGTGATAACGTAATACCATATAACGTAATACGTTATGACGTTATACCATATAACGTAATACGTTATAACGTAATACCATATAACGTAATACGTGATAACGTTATACCATATAACGTAATACGTTAAAACGTTATACCATATAACGTAATACGTTATAACGATACACCATATAACGTAATACGTTATAACGTTATACCATATAACGTAATACGTGATAACGTTATACCATATAACGTAATACGTTAAAACGTTATACCATATAACGTAATACGTTATAACGTTATACCATATAACGTAATACGTTATAACGTTATACCATATAACGTAATACGTTAAAACGTAATACCATATAACGTAATACGTTATAACGTTATACCATATAACGCAAAACGTCATTTCGTTATACCATATAACGTAATACGTTATAACGTAATGCCATATAACGTAATACGTGATAACGTTATACCATATAACGTAATACGTTATAACGTAATACCATATAACGTAAAACGTCATTTCGGTATACCATATAACGTAATACGGTATAACGTTATACCATATAACGTAATACGTTATAACGATATACCATATAACGTAATACGTTATAACGTTATTCCATATAACGTAATACGGTATAACGTTATACCATATAACGTAATACGTTATAACCTTATAACATATAACGTAAAACGTCATTTCGTTATACCATAAAACATAGTACGGTATAACGTTACACCATATAACGTAATACGTTATAACGTTATACCATATAACGTAATTCGTTTTAACGTTATACCACATAACGTAATACGTTATAACGTTATAGCATATAACTTAATACGTTAAAACGTAATACCATATAACGTAATACGTTATAACGTTATATCATATGACGTAAAACGTCATTTCGTTATACCATATAACGTAATACGTTATAACGTTATACCATATAACGTAATACGTTAGAACGTTATACCATATAACTTAATACGTTATAACGTTATACCATATAACGTAATACGTGATAACGTTATACCATATAACGTAATACGTTAAAACGTTATTCCATATAACGTAATACGTTATAACGTTATACCATATAACGTAATACGTGAAAACGTAATACCATATAACGTAATACGTTATAACGATATACCATATAACGTTATACGTTATAACGTTATACCATATAACGTAATACGTTATAACGTTATACCATATAACGTAATACGGTATAACGTTATACCATATAACGTAATACGTTATAACGATATACCATATAACGTAGTACGTTATAACGTTATACCGTATAACGTAATACGTTATAACGTTATACCATATAACGTAATACGTTATAACGTTATACCATATAACGTAATACGTTATAACGTAATGCCATATAACGTAATACGTTATAACGTTATACCATATAACGTAATTCGTTTTAACGTTATACCAGGTCACGTAATACGTTATAACGTTATACCATATAACGTAATACGTTAAAACGTAATACCATATAACGTAATACGTTATAACGTTATACCATATAACGTAAAACGTCATTTCGTTATACCATATAACGTAATACGTTATAACGTAATGCCATATAACGTAATACGTGATAACGTTATACCATATAACGTAATACGTTATAACGTAATACCATATAACGTAAAACGTCATTTCGTTATACCATATAACGTAATACGGTATAACGTTATACCATATAACGTAATACGTTATAACGATATACCATATAACGTAATACGTTATAACGTTATACCATATAACGTAAAACGTCATTTCGTTATACCATATAACGTAATACGTTATAACGTAATGCCATATAACGTAATACGTGATAACGTTATACCATATAACGTAATACGTTATAACGTAATACCATATAACGTAAAACGTCATTTCGTTATACCATATAACGTAATACGGTATAACGTTATACCATATAACGTAATACGTTATAACGATATACCATATAACGTAATACGTTATAACGTTATACCATATAACGTAATACGGTATAACGTTATACCATATAACGTAATACGTTATAACCTTATAACATATCACGTAAAACGTCATTTCGTTATACCATAAAACATAGTACGGTATAACGTTACACCATATAACGTAATACGTTATAACGATATACCATATAACGTAATACGTTAAAACGTTATACCATATAACGTAATACGTTATAACGTTATACCATATAACGTAATACGTGAGAACGTTATACCATATAACGTAATACGTTATAACGTAATACCATATAACGTAAAACGTCATTTCGTTATACCATATAACGTAATACGGTATAACGTTATACCATATAACGTAATACGTTATAACGATATACCATATAACGTAATACGTTATAACGTTATACCATATAACGTAATACGGTATAACGTGATACCATATAACGTAATACGTTATAACCTTATACCATATAACGTAATACGTGATAACGTAATACCATATAACGTAATACGTTATGACGTTATACCATATAACGTAATACGTTATAACGTAATACCATATAACGTAATACGTGATAACGTTATACCATATAACGTAATACGTTAAAACGTTATACCATATAACGTAATACGTTATAACGATACACCATATAACGTAATACGTTATAACGTTATACCATATAACGTAAAACGTCATTTCGTTATACCATATAACGTAATACGTTATAACGTAATGCCATATAACGTAATACGTGATAACGTTATACCATATAACGTAATACGTTATAACGATATACCATATAACGTAATACGTTATAACGTAATGCCATATAACGTAATACGTGATAACGTTATACCATATAACGTAATACGTTATAACGATATACCATATAACGTAATACGTTATAACGTTATACCATATAACGTAATACGGTATAACGTTATACCATATAACGTAATACGTTATAACGATATACCATATAACGTTATACGTTATAACGTTATACCATATAACGTAATACGTTATAACGTTATACCATATAACGTAATACGGTATAACGTTGTACCATATAACGTAATACGTTATAACGATATACCATATAACGTAGTACGTTATAACGTTATACCGTATAACGTAATACGTTATAACGTTATACCATATAACGTAATACGTTATAACGTTGTACCATATAACGTAATACGTTATAACGTAATGCCATATAACGTAATACGTTAAAACGTAATACCATATAACGTAATACGTTATAACGTTATACCATATAACGTAAAACGTCATTTCGTTATACCATATAACGTAATACGTTATAACGTAATGCCATATAACGTAATACGTTAAAACGTTATACCATATAACGTAATACGTTAAAACGTTATACCATATAACGTAAAACGTCATTTCGTTATACCATATAACGTAATACGTTATAACGTAATGCCATATAACGTAATACGTGATAACGTAATACCATATAACGTAATACGTTATAACGTTATACCATATAACGTAATACGGTATAACGTTATACCGTATAACGTAATACGTTATAACGATATACCATATAACGTAGTACGTTATAACGTTATACCGTATAACGTAATACGTTATAACGTTATACCATATAACGTAATACGGTATAACGTTATACCATATAACGTAATACGTTATAACGATATACCATATAACGTAATACGTTATAACGATATACCATATAACGTAATACGTTAAAACGTTATACCATATAACGTAATACGTTAAAACGTTATACCATATAACGTAAAACGTCATTTCGTTATACCTTATAACGTAATACGTTATAACGTAATGCCATATAACGTAATACGTGATAACGTAATACCATATAACGTAATACGTTAAAACGTTATACCATATAACGTAATACGTTATAACGTTATACCATATAACGTAATACGTGATAACGTAATACCACATAACGTAATACGTTATGACGTTATACCATATAACGTAATACGTTATAACGTAATACCGTATAACGTAATACGTTATAACGCTATACCATATAACGTAATACGTTAAAATGTAATACCATATAACGTAATACGTTATAACGTTATACCATATAACGTAAAACGTCATTTCGTTATACCATATAACGTAATACGTTATAACGTAATGCCATATAACGTAATACGTGATAACGTTATACCATATAACGTAATACGTTATAACGATATACCATATAACGTAATACGTTATAACGTTATACCATATAACGTAATACGGTATAACGTTATACCATATAACGTAATACGTTATAACGATATACCATATAACGTTATACGTTATAACGTTATACCATATAACGTAATACGTTATAACGTTATACCATATAACGTAATACGTTATAACGTTATACCATATAACGTAATACGGTATAACGTTATACCATATAACGTAATACTTTATAACGATATACCATATAACGTAGTACGTTATAACGTTATACCGTATAACGTAATACGTTATAACGTTATACCATATAACGTAAAACGTCATTTCGTTATACCATATAACGTAATACGTTATAACGTAATGCCATATAACGTAATACGTGATAACGTTATACCATATAACGTAATACGTTATAACGTTATACCATATAACGTAATTCGTTTTAACGTTATACCACATAACGTAATACGTTATAACGTTATACCATATAACGTAATACGTTAAAACGTAATACCATATAACGTAATACGTTATAACGTTATAGCATATAACGTAAAACGTCATTTCGTTATACCATATAACGTAATACGTTATAACGTAATGCCATATAACGTAATACGTGATAACGTTATACCATATAACGTAATACGTTATAACGTAATACCATATAACGTAAAACGTCATTTCGTTATACCATATAACGGAATACGGTATAACGTTATACCATATAACGTAATACGTTATAACGTTATACCATATAACGTAAGACGTGATAACGTAATACCATATAACGTAATACGTTATGACGTTATACCATATAACGTAATACGTTATAACGTTATAACATATAACGTAAAACGTCATTTCGTTATACCATAAAACATAGTACGGTATAACGTTACACCATATAACGTAATACGTTATAACGTTATACCATATAACGTAATTCGTTTTAACGTTATACCACATAACGTAATACGTTATAACCTTATACCATATAACGTAATACGTTAAAACGTAATACCATATAACGTAATACGTTATAACGTTATAGCATATAACGTAAAACGTCATTTCGTTATACCATATAACGTAATACGTTATAACGTTATACCATATAACGTAATACGTTATAACGTTATACCATATAACGTTATACGTTATAACGTTATACCATATAACGTAATACGTGATAACGTTATACCACATAACGTAATACGTTAAAACGTTATACCATATAACGTAATACGTTATAACGTTATACCATATAACGTAATACGTGATAACGTAATACCATATAACGTAATACGTTATGACGTTATACCATATAACGTAATACGTTATAACGTTATAACATATAACGTAAAACGTCATTTCGTTATACCATAAAACATAGTACGGTATAACGTTACACCATATAACGTAACACGTTATAACGTAATGACATATAACGTAATACGTTATATAGTTATACCATATAACGTAATAAGTTATAACGTTATACCATATAACGTAATACGTTATAACGTTATACCATATAACGTAATACGTTATAACGTAATACCATATAACGTAAAACGTCATTTCGTTATACCATATAACGTAATACGGTATAACGTTATACCATATAACGTAATACGTTATAACGATATACCATATAACGTAATACGATATAACGTTATACCATATAACGTAATACGTGATAACGTTATACCATATAACGTAATACGTTAAAACGTTATACCATAAACGTAATACGTTATAACGTTATACCATATAACGTAATACGTTATAACGTTATACCATATAACGTAATACGGTATAACGTTATACCATATAACGTAATACGTTATAACGATATACCATATAACGTAGTACGTTATAACGTTATACCGTATAACGTAATACGTTATAACGTTATACCATATAACGTAAAACGTCATTTCGTTATACCATATAACGTAATACGGTATAACGTTATACCATATAACGTAATACGTTATAACGATATACCATATAACGTAATACGTTATAACGTTATACCATATAACGTAATACGGTATAACGTTATACCATATAACGTAATACGTTATAACGATATACCATATAACGTAATACGTTATAACGTTATACCATATAACGTAATACGTTATAACGTTATGCCATATAACGTAATACGGTATAACGTTATACCATATAACGTAATACGTTATAACGATATACCATATAACGTAGTACGTTATAACGTTATACCGTATAACGTAATACGTTATAACGTTATACCATATAACGTAATTCGTTTTAACGTTATACCACATAACGTAATACGTTATAACGTTATACCATATAACGTAATACGTTATGACGTTATACCATATAACGTAATATGTTATAACGTAATACCATATAACGTAATACGTTATAACGTAATACCATATAACGTAATACGTGATAACGTTATACCATATAACGCAATACGTTAAAACGTTATACCATATAACGTAATACGTTATAACGATATACCATATAACGTAATACGTTATAACGTTATACCATATAACGTAATACGTGATAACGTTATACCATATAACGTAATACGTTAAAACGTTATACCATATAACGTAATGCGTTATAACGTTATACCATATAACGTAATACGTTATAACGTTATACCATATAACGTAATACGTTAAAACGTAATACCATATAACGTAATACGTTATAACGTTATACCATATAACGTAAAACGTCATTTCGTTATACCATATAACGTAATACGTTATAACGTAATGCCATATAACGTAATACGTGATAACGTTATACCATATAACGTAATACGTTATAACGTAATACCATATAACGTAAAACGTCATTTCGTTATACCATATAACGTAATACGGTATAACGTTATACCATATAACGTAATACGTTATAACGATATACCATATAACGTAATACGTTAATACGTTATACCATATAACGTAATACGGTATAACGTTATACCATATAACGTAATACGTTATAACGATATACCATATAACGTAATACGTTATAACGTTATACCATATAACGTAAAACGTTATAACGTTATACCATATAACGTAATACGGTATAAAGTTATACCATATAACGTAATACGTTATAACGATATACCATATAACGTAGCACGTTATAACGTTATACCGTATAACGTAATACGTTATAACGTTATACCATATAACGTAAAACGTCATTTCGTTATACCATATAACGTAATACGTTATAACGTAATGCCATATAACGTAATACGTGATAACGTTATACCATATAACGTAATACGTTATAACGTTATACCATATAACGTAATTCGTTTCAACGTTATACCACATAACGTAATACGTTATAACGTTATACCATATAACGTAATACGTTAAAACGTAATACCATATAACGTAATACGTTATAACGTTATACCATATAACGTAATACGTTATAACGTTATACCATATAACGTAATACGGTATAACGTTATACCATATAACGTAATACGTTATAACGATATACCATATAACGTAGTACGTTATAACGTTATACCGCATAACGTAATACGTTATAACGTTATACCATATAACGTAAAACGTCATTTCGTTATACCATATAACGTAATACGTTATAACGTAATGCCATATAACGTAATACGTGATAACGTTATACCATATAACGTAATACGTTATAACGTTATACCATATAACGTAATTCGTTTTAACGTTATACCACATAACGTAATACGTTATAACGTTATACCATATAACGTAATACGTTAAAACGTAATACCATATAACGTAATACGTTATAACGTTATACCGTATAACGTAAAACGTCATTTCGTTATACCATATAACGTAATACGTTATAACGTAATGCCATATAACGTAATACGTGATAACGTTATACCATATAACGTAATACGTTATAACGTAATACCATATAACGTAAAACGTCATTTCGTTATACCATATAACGGAATACGGTATAACGTTATACCATATAACGTAATACGTTATAACGTTATACCATATAACGTAAGACGTGATAACGTCATACCATATAACGTAATACGTTATGACGTTATACCATATAACGTAATACGTTATAACGTTATAACATATAACGTAAAACGTCATTTCGTTATACCATAAAACATAGTACGGTATAACGTTACACCATATAACGTAATACGTTATAACGTTATACCATATAACGTAATTCGTTTTAACGTTATACCACATAACGTAATACGTTATAACCTTATACCATATAACGTAATACGTTAAAACGTAATACCATATAACGTAATACGTTATAACGTTATAGCATATAACGTAAAACGTCATTTCGTTATACCATATAACGTAATACGTTATAACGTTATACCATATAACGTAATACGTTATAACGTTATACCATATAACGTTATACGTTATAACGTTATACCATATAACGTAATACGTGATAACGTTATACCATATAACGTAATACGTTAAAACGTTATACCATATAACGTAATACGTTATAACGTTATACCATATAACGTAATACGTGATAACGTAATACCATATAACGTAATACGTTATGACGTTATACCATATAACGTAATACGTTATAACGTTATAACATATAACGTAAAACGTCATTTCGTTATACCATAAAACATAGTACGGTATAACGTTACACCATATAACGTAACACGTTATAACGTAATGACATATAACGTAATACGTTATATAGTTATACCATATAACGTAATAAGTTATAACGTTATACCATATAACGTAATACGTTATAACGTTATACCATATAACGTAATACGTTATAACGTAATACCATATAACGTAAAACGTCATTTCGTTATACCATATAACGTAATACGGTATAACGTTATACCATATAACGTAATACGTTATAACGATATACCATATAACGTAATACGATATAACGTTATACCATATAACGTAATACGTGATAACGTTATACCATATAACGTAATACGTTAAAACGTTATACCATATAACGTAATACGTTATAACGTTATACCATATAACGTAATACGTTATATCGTTATACCATATAACGTAATACGTTAAAACGTAATAAGATATAACGTAATACGTTATAACGTTATACCATATAACGTAAAACGTCATTTCGTTATACCATATAACGTAATACGTTATAACGTAATGCCATATAACGTAATACGTGATAACGTTATACCATATAACGTAATACGTTATAACGTAATACCATATAACGTAAAATGTCATTTCGTTATACCATATAACGTAATACGTTATAACGTTATACCATATAACGTAATACGTTATAACGATATACCATATAACGTAATACGTTATAACGTTATACCATATAACGTAATACGGTACAACGTTATACCATATAACGTAATACGTTATAACGATATACCATATAACGTAATACGTTATAACGTTATACCATATAACGTAATACGTGATAACGTAATACCATATAACGTAATACGTTATGACGTTATACCATATAACGTAATACGTTATAACGTTATAACATATAACGTAAAACGTCATTTCGTTATACCATAAAACATAGTACGGTATAACGTTACACCATATAACGTAACACGTTATAACGTAATGACATATAACGTAATGCGTTATATAGTTATACCATATAACGTAATAAGTTATAACGTTATACCATATAACGTAATACGTTATAACGTTATACCATATAACGTAATACGGTATAACGTTATACCATATAACGTAATACGTTATAACGATATACCATGTAACGTAATACGTTATAACGATATACCATATAACGTAATACGTTATAACGTTATACCATATAACGTAATACGTGATAACGTTATACCATATAACGTAATACGTTAAAACGTTATACCATATAACGTAATACGTTAAAACGTTATACCATATAACGTAATGCGTTAAAACGTTATACCATATAACGTAAAACGTCATTTCGTTATACCATATAACGTAATACGTTATAACGTAAGGCCATATAACGTAATACGTGATAACGTTATACCATATAACGTAATACGTTAAAACGTTATACCATATAACGTAATACGTTATAACGTTATACCATATAACGTAATACGTGATAACGTAATACCATATAACGTAATACGTTATGACGTTATACCATATAACGTAATACGTTATAACGTAATACCATATAACGTAATACGTTATAACGTAATACCGTATAACGTAATACGTGATAACGTTATACCATATAACGTAATACGTTAAAACGTTATACCATATAACGTAATACGTTATAACGATATACCATATAACGTAATACGTTATAACGTTATACCATATAACGTAATACGTGATAACGTTATATCATATAACGTAATACGTTAAAACGTTATGCCATATAACGTAATACGTTATAACGTTATACCATATAACGTAATACGTTGAAACGTAATACCATATAACGTAATACGTTATAACGTTATACCATATAACGTAAAACGTCATTTCGTTATACCATATAACGTAATACGTTATAACGTAATGCCATATAACGTAATACGTGATAACGTTATACCATATAACGTAATACGTTATAACGATATACGATATAACGTAATACGTTATAACGTTATACCACATAACGTAATACGTTATAACGTTGCACCATATAACGTAATACGTTAAAACGTAATACCATATAACGTAACACGTTATAACGTTATACCATATAACGTAATACGTTATAACGTTATACCATATAACGTAATACGTTAAAACGTAATACCATATAACGTAATACGTTATAACGTTATACCATATAACGTAATACGTTATAACGTTATACCATATAACGTAATACGGTATAACGTTATACCATATAACGTAATACGTTATTACGATATACCATATAACGTAATACGTGATAACGTTATATCATATAACGTAATACGTTAAAACGTTATGCCATATAACGTAATACGTTATAACGTTATACCATATAACGTAATACGTTGAAACGTAATACCATATAACGTAATACGTTATAACGTTATAACATATAACGTAAAACGTCATTTCGTTATACCATATAACGTAATACATTATAACGTAATGCCATATAACGTAATACGTTATAACGTTATACCATATAACGTAAAACGTCATTTCGTTATACCATATAACGTAATACGTTATAACGTAATGCCATATAACGTAATACGTGATAACGTTATACCATATAACGTAATACGTTATAACGTTATACCATATAACGTAATTCGCTTTAACGTTATACCACATAACGTAATACGTTATAACGTTATACCATATAACGTAATACGTTAAAACGTAATGCCATATAACGTAATACGTTATAACGTTATACCATATAACGTAAAACGTCATTTCGTTATACCATATAACGTAATACGTTATAACGTAATGCCATATAACGTAATACGTGATAACGTTATACCATATAACGTAATACGTTATAACGTAATACCATATAGCGTAAAACGTCATTTCGTTATACCATATAACGGAATACGGTATAACGTTATACCATATAACGTAATACGTTATAACGTTATACCATATAACGTAATACGTGATAACGTAATACCATATAACGTAATACCATATAACGTAATACGTTATGACGTTATACCATATAACGTAATACGTTATAACGTTATAACATATAACGTAAAACGTCATTTCGTTATACCATAAAACATAGTACGGTATAACGTTACACCATATAACGTAATACGTTATAACGTTATACCATATAACGTAATTCGTTTTAACGTTATACCACATAACGTAATACGTTATAACGTTATACCATATAACGTAATACGTGATAACGTAATACCATATAACGTAATACGTTATGACGTTATACCATATAACGTAATACGTTATAACGTTATAACATATAACGTAAAACGTCATTTCGTTATACCATAAAACATAGTACGGTATAACGTTACACCATATAACGTAATACGTTATAACGTAATGACATATAACGTAATACGTTATATAGTTATACCATATAACGTAATAAGTTATAACGTTATACCATATAACGTAATACGTTATAACGTTATACCATATAACGTAATACGTTATAACGTAATACCATATAACGTAAAACGTCATTTCGTTATACCATATAACGTAATACGGTATAACGTTATACCATATAACGTAATACGTTATAACGATATACCATATAACGTAATACGTTATAACGTTATACCATATATCGTAATACGTGATAACGTTATACCATATAACGTAATACGTTAAAACGTTATACCATATAACGTAATACGTTATAACGTTATACCATATAACGTAATACGTTATATCGATATACCATATAACGTAATACGTTAAAACGTAATACCATATAACGTAATACGTTATAACGTTATACCATATAACGTAAAACGTCATTTCGTTATACCATATAACGTAATACGTTATAACGTTATACCATATAACGTAATACGTGATAACGTTATATCATATAACGTAATACGTTAAAACGTTATGCCATATAACGTAATACGTTATAACGTTATACCATATAACGTAATACGTTAAAACGTAATACCATATAACGTAATACGTTATAACGTTATACCATATAACGTAAAACGTCATTTCGTTATACCATATAACGTAATACGTTATAACGTAATGCCATATAACGTAATACGTGATAACGTTATACC
Source organism: Bombus vancouverensis nearcticus (assembly GCF_051014615.1). Taxonomy (NCBI): domain Eukaryota; kingdom Metazoa; phylum Arthropoda; class Insecta; order Hymenoptera; family Apidae; genus Bombus; species Bombus vancouverensis. The sequence goes on from NC_134924.1 coordinate 3,016,617, forward strand.
ATATAACGTAATACGTTATAACGATATACCATATAACGTAATACGTTATAACGTTATACCATATAACGTAATACGTTATAACGTTATACCATATAACGTAAAACGTCATTTCGTTATACCATATAACGTAATACGTTATAACGTAATGCCATATAACATAATACGTGATAACGTTATACCATATAACGTAATACGTTATAACGTAATACCATATAACGTAAAACGTCATTTCGTTATACCATATAACGTAATACGGTATAACGTTATGCCATATAACGTAATACGTTATAACGATATACCATATAACGTAATACGTTATAACGTTATACCATATAACGTAATACGGTATAACGTTATACCATATAACGTAATACGTTATAACGATATACCATATAACGTAATACGTTATAACGTTATACCATATAACGTAATACGTTATAACGTTATACCATATAACGTAATACGGTATAACGTTATACCATATAACGTAATACGTTATAACGATATACCATATAACGTAGTACGTTATAACGTTATACCGTATAACGTAATACGTTATAACGTTATACCATATAACGTAATACGGTATAACGTTATACCATATAACGTAATACGTTATAACGATATACCATATAACGTAATACGTTATGACGTTATACCATATAACGTAATACGTTATAACGTAATACCATATAACGTAATACGTTATAACGTAATACCGTATAACGTAATACGTGATAACGTTATACCATATAACGTAATACGTTAAAACGTTATACCATATAACGTAATACGTTATAACGATATACCATATAACGTAATACGTTATAACGTTATACCATATAACGTAATACGTGATAACGTTATATCATATAACGTAATACGTTAAAACGTTATGCCATATAACGTAATACGTTATAACGTTATACCATATAACGTAATACGTTAAAACGTAATACCATATAACGTAATACGTTATAACGTTATACCATATAACGTAAAACGTCATTTCGTCATACCATATAACGTAATACGTTATAACGTAATGCCATATAACGTAATACGTGATAACGTTATACCATATAACGTAATACGTTATAACGATATACCATATAACGTAATACGTTATAACGTTATACCATATAACGTAATACGGTATAACGTTATACCATATAACGTAATACGTTATAACGATATACCATATAACGTAACACGTTATAACGTTATACCATATAACGTAAAACGTCATTTCGTTATACCATATAACGTAATACGTTATAACGTAATGCCATATAACGTAATACGTGATAACGTTATACCATATAACGTATTACGTTATAACGATATACCATATAACGTAATACGTTATAACGTTATACCATATACCGTAATACGTGATAACGTTATACCATATAACGTAGTACGTTAAAACGTTATACCATATAACGTAATACGTTATAACGTTATACCATATAACGTAATACGTTATATCGTTATACCATATAACGTAATACGTTAAAACGTAATACCATATAACGTAATACGTTATAACGATATACCATATAACGTAAAACGTCATTTCGTTATACCATATATCGTAATACGTTATAACGTAATGCCATATAACGTAATACGTGATAACGTTATACCATATAACGTAATACGTTATAACGTAATACCATATAACGTAAAACGTCATTTCGTTATACCATATAACGTAATACGGTATAACGTTATACCATATAACGTAATACGTTATAACGATATACCATATAACGTAATACGTTATAACGTTATACCATATAACGTAATACGGTATAACGTTATACCATATAATGTAATACGTTATAACGTTATACCATATAACGTAATACGTGATAACGTAATACCATATAACGTAATACGTTATGACGTTATACCATATAACGTAATACGTTATAACGTAATACCATATAACGTAATACGTTATAACGTAATACCGTATAACGTAATACGTAATAACGTTATACCATATAACGGAATACGTTAAAACGTTATACCATATAACGTAATACGTTACAACGATATACCGTATAACGTAATACGTTATAACGTTATACCATATAACGTAATACGTGATAACGTTATTTCATATAACGTAATACGTTAAAACGTTATGCCATATAACGTAATACGTTATAACGTTATACCATATAACGTAATACGTTGAAACGTAATACCATATAACGTAATACGTTATAACGTTATACCATATAACGTAAAACGTCATTTCGTTATACCATATAACGTAATACGTTATAACGTAATGCCATATAACGTAATACGTGATAACGTTATACCATATAACGTAATACGTTATAACGATATACCATATAACGTAATACGTTATAACGTTATACCACATAACGTAATACGTTATAACGTTATACCATATAACGTAATACGTTAAAACGTAATACCATATAACGTAATACGTTATAACGTTATACCATATAACGTAATAACTTATAACGTTATACCATATAACGTAATACGTTAAAACGTAATACCATATAACGTAATACGTTATAACGTTATACCATACAACGTAATACGTTATAACGTTATACCATATAACGTAATACGGTATAACGTTATACCATATAACGTAATACGTTATAACGATATACCATATAACGTAGTACGTTATAACGTTATACCGTATAACGTAATACGTTATAACGTTATACCATATAACGTAAAACGTCATTTCGTTATACCATATAACGTAATACGTTATAACGTAATGCCATATAACGTAATACGTGATAACGATATACCATATAACGTAATACGTTATAATGTTATACCATATAACGTAATACGTGATAACGTTATATCATATAACGTAATACGTTAAAACGTTATGCCATATAACGTAATACGTTATAACGTTATACCATATAACGTAATACGTTGAAACGTAATACCATATAACGTAATACGTTATAACGTTATACCATATAACGTAATACGTTATAACGTAATGCCATATAACGTAATACGTGATAACGTTATACCATATAACGTAATACGTTAAAACGTTATACCATATAACGTAATACGTATAACGTTATACCATATAACGTAATACGTGATAACGTAATACCATATAACGTAATACGTTATGACGTTATACCATATAACGTAATACGTTATAACGTAATACCATATAACGTAATACGTTATAACGTAATACCGTATAACGTAATACGTGATAACGTTATACCATATAACGTAATACGTTAAAACGTTATACCATATAACGTAATACGTGATAACGTTATATCATATAACGTAATACGTTAAAACGTTATGCCATATAACGTAATACGTTATAACGTTATACCATATAACGTAATACGTTGAAACGTAATACCATATAACGTAATACGTTATAACGTTATACCATATAACGTAAAACGTCATTTCGTTATACCATATAACGTAATACGTTATAACGTAATGCCATATAACGTAATACGTGATAACGTTATACCATATAACGTAATACGTTATAACGATATACCATATAACGTAATACGTTATAACGTTATACCACATAACGTAATACGTTATAACGTTATACCATATAACGTAATACGTTAAAACGTAATACCATATAACGTAATACGTTATAACGTTATACCATATAACGTAATACGTTATAACGATATACCATATAACGTAATACGTTATAACGTTATACCATATAACGTAATACGTGATAACGTTATATCATATAACGTAATACGTTAAAACGTTATGCCATATAACGTAATACGTTATAACGTTATACCATATAACGTAATACGTTGAAACGTAATACCATATAACGTAATACGTGATAACGTTATACCATATAACGTAATACGTTATAACGATATACCATATAACGTAATACGTTATAACGTTATACCATATAACGTAATACGTTATAACGATATACCATATAACGTAATACGTTATAACGTTATACCATATAACGTAATACGTTATAACGTTATACCATATAACGTAATACGGTATAACGTTATACCATATAACGTAATACGTTATAACGATATACCATATAACGTAGTACGTTATAACGTTATACCGTATAACGTAATACGTTATAACGTTATACCATATAACGTAATACGGTATAACGTTATACCATATAACGTAATACGTTATAACGATATACCATATAACGTGATACGTTATAACGATATACCCTTTAACGTAATACGTTATAACGTTATACCATATAACGTAATACGTGATAACGTTATACCATATAACGTAATACGTTAAAACGTTATACCATATAACGTAATACGTTAAAACGTTATACCATATAACGTAATACGTTAAAACGTTACACCATATAACGTAAAACGTCATTTCGTTATACCATATAACGTAATACGTTATAACGTAATGCCTTATAACGTAATACGTGATAACGTTATACCATATAACCTAATACGTTATAACGTAATACCTTATAACGTAAAACGTCATTTCGTTATGCCATATAACGTAATATGGTATAACGTTATATCATATAACGTAATACGTTATAACGATATACCATATAACGTAATACGTTATAACGTTATACCATATAACGTAATACGGTATAACGATATACCATATAACGTAATACGTTATAACGTTATACCATATAACGTAATACGTTATAACGTTATACCATATAACGTAATACGGTATAACGTTATACCATATAACGTAATACGTTATAACGATATACCATATAACGTAGTACGTTATAACGTTATACCGTATAACGTAATACGTTATAACGTTATACCGTATAACGTAATACGGTATAACGTTATACCATATAACGTAATACGTTATAACGATATACCATATAACGTAATACGTTATGACGTTATACCATATAACGTAATACGTTATAACGTAATACCATATAACGTAATACGTTATAACGTAATACCGTATAACGTAATACGTGATAACGTTATACCATATAACGTAATACGTTAAAACGTTATACCATATAACGTAATACGTTATAACGATATACCATATAACGTAATACGTTATAACGTTATACCATATAACGTAATACGTGATAACGTTGTATCATATAACGTAATACGTTAAAACGTTATGCCATATAACGTAATACGTTATAACGTTATACCATATAACGTAATACGTTAAAACGTAATACCATATAACGTAATACGTTATAACGTTATACCATATAACGTAAAACGTCATTTCGTTATACCATATAACGTAATTCGTTATAACGTAATGCCATATAACGTAATACGTTATAACGTTATACCATATAACGTAATACGTTATAACGATATACCATATAACGTAATACGTTATAACGTTATACCATATAACGTAATACGGTATAACGTTATACCATATAACGTAATACGTTATAACGATATACCATATAACGTAACACGTTATAACGTTATACCATATAACGTAAAACGTCATTTCGTTATACCATATAACGTAATACGTTATAACGTAATGCCATATAACGTAATACGTGATAACGTTATACCATATAACGTAGTACGTTATAACGTTATACCGTATAACGTAATACGTTATAACGTTATACCATATAACGTAACACGTTATAACGTTATACCATATAACGTAAAACGTCATTTCGTTATACCATATAACGTAATACGTTATAACGTAATACGTTATAACGATATACCATATAACGTAGTACGTTATAACGTTATACCGTATAACGTAATACGTTATAACGTTATACCATTTAACGTAATACGTTATAACGTTATACCATATAACGTAATACGTTATAACGTAATGCCATATAACGTAATACGTTAAAACGTAATGCCATATAACGTAATACGTGATAACGTTATACCATATAACGTAATACGTTATAACGATATGCCATATAACGTAATACGTTATAACGTTATACCATATAACGTAAAACATCATTTCGTTATACCATATAACGTAATACGTTATAACGTTATACCATATAACGTAATACGTTATAACGTTATACCATATAACGTAATACGTTATATCGTTATACCATATAACGTAATACGTTAAAACGTAATACCATATAACGTAATACGTTATAACGTTATACCATATAACGTAAAACGTCATTTCGTTATACCATATAACGTAATACGTTATAACGTAATGCCATATAACGTAATACGTGATAACGTTATACCATATAACGTAATACGTTATAACGTAATACCATATAACGTAAAACGTCATTTCGTTATACCATATAACGTAATACGGTATAACGTTATACCATATAACGTAATACGTTATAACGATATACCATATAACGTAATACGTTATAATGTTATACCATATAACGTAATACGGTATAACGTTATACCATATAACGTAATACGTTATAACGATATACCATATAACGTAATACGTTATAACGTTATACCATATAACGTAATACGTGATAACGTAATACCATATAACGTAATACGTTATGACGTTATACCATATAACGTAATACGTTATAACGTTATAACATATAACGTAAAACGTCATTTCGTTATACCATAAAACATAGTACGGTATAACGTTACACCATATAACGTAACACGTTATAACGTAATGACATATAACGTAATGCGTTATATAGTTATACCATATAACGTAATAAGTTATAACGTTATACCATATAACGTAATACGTTATAACGTTATACCATATAACGTAATACGGTATAACGTTATACCATATAACGTAATACGTCATAACGATATACCATATAACGTAATACGTTATAACGATATACCATATAACGTTATACCATATAACGTAATACGTGATAACGTTATACCATATAACGTAATACGTTAAAACGTTATACCATATAACGTAATACGTTAAAACTTTATACCATATAACGTAATACGTTAAAACGTTATACCATATAACGTAAAACGTCATTTCGTTATACCATATAACGTAATACGTTATAACGTAATGCCATATAACGTAATACGTGATAACGTTATACCATATAACGTAATACGTTAAAACGTTATTCCATATAACGTAATACGTATAACGTTATACCATATAACGTAATACGTGATAACGTAATACCATATAACGTAATACGTTATGACGTTATACCATATAACGTAATACGTTATAACGTAATACCATATAACGTAATACGTTATAACGTAATACCGTATAACGTAATACGTGATAACGTTATACCATATAACGTAATACGTTAAAACGTTATACCATATAACGTAATACGTTATAACGATATACCATATAACGTAATACGTTATAACGTTATACCATATAACGTAATACGTGATAACGTTATATCATATAACGTAATACGTTAAAACGTTATGCCATATAACGTAATACGTTATAACGTTATACCATATAACGTAATACGTTGAAACGTAATACCATATAACGTAATACGTTATAACGTTATACCATATAACGTAAAACGTCATTTCGTTATACCATATAACGTAATACGTTATAACGTAATGCCATATAACGTAATACGTGATAACGTTATACCATATAACGTAATACGTTATAACGATATACCATATAACGTAATACGTTATAACGTTATACCACATAACGTAATACGTTATAACGTTATACCATATAACGTAATACGGTATAACGTTATACCATATAACGTAATACGTTATAACGATATACCATATAACGTAGTACGTTATAACGTTATACCGTATAACGTAATACGTTATAACGTTATACCATATAACGTAAAACGTCATTTCGTTATACCATATAACGTAATACGTTATAACGTAATGCCATATAACGTAATACGTGATAACGATATACCATATAACGTAATACGTTATAACGTTATACCATATAACGTAATACGTGATAACGTTATATCATATAACGTAATACGTTAAAACGTTATGCCATATAACGTAATACGTTATAACGTTATACCATATAACGTAATACGTTGAAACGTAATACCATATAACGTAATACGTTATAACGTTATACCATATAACGTAAAACGTCATTTCGTTATACCATATAACGTAATACGTTATAACGTAATGCCATATAACGTAATACGTTATAACGTTATACCATATAACGTAAAACGTCATTTCGTTATACCATATAACGTAATACGTTATAACGTAATGCCATATAACGTAATACGTGATAACGTTATACCATATAACGTAATACGTTATAACGATATACCATATAACGTAATACGTTATAACGTTATACCACATAACGTAATACGTTATAACGTTATACCATATACCGTAATACGTTAAAACGTAATACCATATAACGTAATACGTTATAACGTTATAACATATAACGTAATACGTTATAACGTTATACCATATAACGTAATACGGTATAACGTTATACCATATAACGTAATACGTTAAAACGTTATGCCATATAACGTAATACGTTATAACGTTATACCATATAACGTAATACGTTGAAACGTAATACCATATAACGTAATACGTTATAACGTTATACCATATAACGTAAAACGTCATTTCGTTATACCATATAACGTAATACGTTATAACGTAATGCCATATAACGTAATACGTGATAACGTTATACCATATAACGTAATACGTTATAACGATATACCATATAACGTAATACGTTATAACGTTATACCACATAACGTAATACGTTATAACGTTATACCATATAACGTAATACGTTAAAACGTAATACCATATAACGTAATACGTTATAACGTTATACCATATAACGTAATACGTTATAACGTTATACCATATAACGTAATACGTTAAAACGTAATACCATATAACGTAATACGTTATAACGTTATACCATATAACGTAATACGTTATAACGTTATACCATATAACGTAATACGTTAAAACGTAATACCATATAACGTAATACGTTATAACGTTATACCATATAACGTAATACGTTATAACGTTATACCATATAACGTAATACGGTATAACGTTATACCATATAACGTAATACGTTATAACGATATACCATATAACGTAGTACGTTATAACGTTATACCGTATAACGTAATACGTTATAACGTTATACCATATAACGTAAAACGTCATTTCGTTATACCATATAACGTAATACGTTATAACGTAATGCCATATAACGTAATACGTGATAACGATATACCATATAACGTAATACGTTATAACGTTATACCATATAACGTAATACGTGATAACGTTATATCATATAACGTAATACGTTAAAACGTTATGCCATATAACGTAATACGTTATAACGTTATACCATATAACGTAATACGTTGAAACGTAATACCATATAACGTAATACGTTATAACGTTATACCATATAACGTAATACGTTATAACGTAATGCCATATAACGTAATACGTGATAACGTTATACCATATAACGTAATACGTTAAAACGTTATACCATATAACGTAATACGTATAACGTTATACCATATAACGTAATACGTGATAACGTAATACCATATAACGTAATACGTTATGACGTTATACCATATAACGTAATACGTTATAACGTAATACCATATAACGTAATACGTTATAACGTAATACCGTATAACGTAATACGTGATAACGTTATACCATATAACGTAATACGTCAAAACGTTATACCATATAACGTAATACGTTATAACGATATACCATATAACGTAATACGTTATAACGTTATACCATATAACGTAATACGTGATAACGTTATATCATATAACGTAATACGTTAAAACTTTATACCATATAACGTAATACGTTAAAACGTTATACCATATAACGTAAAACGTCATTTCGTTATACCATATAACGTAATACGTTATAACGTAATGCCATATAACGTAATACGTGATAACGTTATACCATATAACGTAATACGTTATAACGATATACCATATAACGTAATACGTTATAACGTTATACCACATAACGTAATACGTTATAACGTTATACCATATAACGTAATACGTTAAAACGTAATACCATATAACGTAATACGTTATAACGTTATACCACATAACGTAATACGTTATAACGTTATACCATATAACGTAATACGTTAAAACGTAATACCATATAACGTAATACGTTATAACGTTATACCATATAACGTAATACGTTATAACGTTATACCATATAACGTAATACGGTATAACGTTATACCATATAACGTAATACGTTATAACGATATACCATATAACGTAGTACGTTATAACGTTATACCGTATAACGTAATACGTTATAACGTTATACCATATAACGTAATACGTTATAACGTTATACCATATAACGTAATACGTGATAACGTTATATCATATAACGTAATACGTTAAAACGTTATGCCATATAACGTAATACGTTATAACGTTATACCATATAACGTAATACGTTGAAACGTAATACCATATAACGTAATACGTTATAACGTTATACCATATAACGTAAAACGTCATTTCGTTATACCATATAACGTAATACGTTATAACGTAATGCCATATAACGTAATACGTGATAACGTTATACCATATAACGTAATACGTTATAACGATATACCATATAACGTAATACGTTATAACGTTATACCACATAACGTAATACGTTATAACGTTATACCATATAACGTAATACGTTAAAACGTAATACCATATAACGTAATACGTTATAACGTTATACCATATAACGTAATACGTTATAACGTTATACCATATAACGTAATACGTTAAAACGTAATACCATATAACGTAATACGTTATAACGTTATACCATATAACGTAATACGTTATAACGTTATACCATATAACGTAATACGGTATAACGTTATACCATATAACGTAATACGTTATAACGATATACCATATAACGTAGTACGTTATAACGTTATACCGTATAACGTAATACGTTATAACGTTATACCATATAACGTAAAACGTCATTTCGTTATACCATATAACGTAATACGTTATAACGTAATGCCATATAACGTAATACGTGATAACGATATACCATATAACGTAATACGTTATAACGTTATACCATATAACGTAATACGTGATAACGTTATATCATATAACGTAATACGTTAAAACGTTATGCCATATAACGTAATACGTTATAACGTTATACCATATAACGTAATACGTTGAAACGTAATACCATATAACGTAATACGTTATAACGTTATACCATATAACGTAAAACGTCATTTCGTTATACCATATAACGTAATACGTTATAACGTAATGCCATATAACGTAATACGTTATAACGTTATACCATATAACGTAAAACGTCATTTCGTTATACCATATAACGTAATACGTTATAACGTAATGCCATATAACGTAATACGTGATAACGTTATACCATATAACGTAATACGTTATAACGATATACCATATAACGTAATACGTTATAACGTTATACCACATAACGTAATACGTTATAACGTTATACCATATAACGTAATACGTTAAAACGTAATACCATATAACGTAATACGTTATAACGTTATAACATATAACGTAATACGTTATAACGTTATACCATATAACGTAATACGGTATAACGTTATACCATATAACGTAATACGTTAAAACGTTATGCCATATAACGTAATACGTTATAACGTTATACCATATAACGTAATACGTTGAAACGTAATACCATATAACGTAATACGTTATAACGTTATACCATATAACGTAAAACGTCATTTCGTTATACCATATAACGTAATACGTTATAACGTAATGCCAAATAACGTAATACGTGATAACGTTATACCATATAACGTAATACGTTATAACGATATACCATATAACGTAATACGTTATAACGTTATACCACATAACGTAATACGTTATAACGTTATACCATATAACGTAATACGTTAAAACGTAATACCATATAACGTAATACGTTATAACGTTATACCATATAACGTAATACGTTATAACGTTATACCATATAACGTAATACGTTAAAACGTAATACCATATAACGTAATACGTTATAACGTTATACCATATAACGTAATACGTTATAACGTTATACCATATAACGTAATACGTTAAAACGTAATACCATATAACGTAATACGTTATAACGTTATACCATATAACGTAATACGTTATAACGTTATACCATATAACGTAATACGGTATAACGTTATACCATATAACGTAATACGTTATAACGATATACCATATAACGTAGTACGTTATAACGTTATACCGTATAACGTAATACGTGATAACGTTATATCATATAACGTAATACGTTATAACGTTATACCATATAACGTAATACGTTAAAACGTAATACCATATAACGTAATACGTTATAACGTTATACCATATAACGTAATACGGTATAACGTTATACCATATAACGTAATACGTTATAACGATATACCATATAACGTAGTACGTTATAACGTTATACCGTATAACGTAATACGTTATAACGTTATACCATATAACGTAAAACGTCATTTCGTTATACCATATAACGTAATACGTTATAACGTAATGCCATATAACGTAATACGTGATAACGATATACCATATAACGTAATACGTTATAACGTTATACCATATAACGTAATACGTGATAACGTTATATCATATAACGTAATACGTTAAAACGTTATGCCATATAACGTAATACGTTATAACGTTATACCATATAACGTAATACGTTGAAACGTAATACCATATAACGTAATACGTTATAACGTTATACCATATAACGTAAAACGTCATTTCGTTATACCATATAACGTAATACGTTATAACGTAATGCCATATAACGTAATACGTTATAACGTTATACCATATAACGTAAAACGTCATTTCGTTATACCATATAACGTAATACGTTATAACGTAATGCCATATAACGTAATACGTGATAACGTTATACCATATAACGTAATACGTTATAACGATATACCATATAACGTAATACGTTATAACGTTATACCACATAACGTAATACGTTATAACGTTATACCATATAACGTAATACGTTAAAACGTAATACCATATAACGTAATACGTTATAACGTTATAACATATAACGTAATACGTTATAACGTTATACCATATAACGTAATACGGTATAACGTTATACCATATAACGTAATACGTTAAAACGTTATGCCATATAACGTAATACGTTATAACGTTATACCATATAACGTAATACGTTGAAACGTAATACCATATAACGTAATACGTTATAACGTTATACCATATAACGTAAAACGTCATTTCGTTATACCATATAACGTAATACGTTATAACGTAATGCCAAATAACGTAATACGTGATAACGTTATACCATATAACGTAATACGTTATAACGATATACCATATAACGTAATACGTTATAACGTTATACCACATAACGTAATACGTTATAACGTTATACCATATAACGTAATACGTTAAAACGTAATACCATATAACGTAATACGTTATAACGTTATACCATATAACGTAATACGTTATAACGTTATACCATATAACGTAATACGTTAAAACGTAATACCATATAACGTAATACGTTATAACGTTATACCATATAACGTAATACGTTATAACGTTATACCATATAACGTAATACGTTAAAACGTAATACCATATAACGTAATACGTTATAACGTTATACCATATAACGTAATACGTTATAACGTTATACCATATAACGTAATACGGTATAACGTTATACCATATAACGTAATACGTTATAACGATATACCATATAACGTAGTACGTTATAACGTTATACCGTATAACGTAATACGTTATAACGTTATACCATATAACGTAAAACGTCATTTCGTTATACCATATAACGTAATACGTTATAACGTAATGCCATATAACGTAATACGTGATAACGATATACCATATAACGTAATACGTTATAACGGTATACCATATAACGTAATACGTGATAACGTTATATCATATAACGTAATACGTTAAAACGTTATACCATATAACGTAATACGTTATAACGTTATACCATATAACGTAATACGTTGAAACGTAATACCATATAACGTAATACGTTATAACGTTATACCATATAACGTAATACGTTATAACGTAATGCCATATAACGTAATACGTGATAACGTTATACCATATAACGTAATACGTTAAAACGTTATACCATATAACGTAATACGTATAACGTTATACCATATAACGTAATACGTGATAACGTAATACCATATAACGTAATACGTTATGACGTTATACCATATAACGTAATACGTTATAACGTAATACCATATAACGTAATACGTTATAACGTAATACCGTATAACGTAATACGTGATAACGTTATACCATATAACGTAATACGTCAAAACGTTATACCATATAACGTAATACGTTATAACGATATACCATATAACGTAATACGTTATAACGTTATACCATATAACGTAATACGTGATAACGTTATATCATATAACGTAATACGTTAAAACTTTATACCATATAACGTAATACGTTAAAACGTTATACCATATAACGTAAAACGTCATTTCGTTATACCATATAACGTAATACGTTATAACGTAATGCCATATAACGTAATACGTGATAACGTTATACCATATAACGTAATACGTTAAAACGTTATACCATATAACGTAATACGTATAACGTTATACCATATAACGTAATACGTGATAACGTAATACCATATAACGTAATACGTTATGACGTTATACCATATAACGTAATACGTTATAACGTAATACCATATAACGTAATACGTTATAACGTAATACCGTATAACGTAATACGTGATAACGTTATACCATATAACGTAATACGTTAAAACGTTATACCATATAACGTAATACGTTATAACGATATACCATATAACGTAATACGTTATAACGTTATACCATATAACGTAATACGTGATAACGTTATATCATACAACGTAATACGTTAAAACGTTATGCCATATAACGTAATACGTTATAACGTTATACCATATAACGTAATACGTTGAAACGTAATACCATATAACGTAATACGTTATAACGTTATACCATATAACGTAAAACGTCATTTCGTTATACCATATAACGTAATACGTTATAACGTAATGCCATATAACGTAATACGTGATAACGTTATACCATATAACGTAATACGTTATAACGATATACCATATAACGTAATACGTTATAACGTTATACCACATAACGTAATACGTTATAACGTTATACCATATAACGTAATACGTTAAAACGTAATACCATATAACGTAATACGTTATAACGTAATACCATATAACGTAATACGTTATAACGTTATACCATATAACGTAATACGTTAAAACGTAATACCATATAACGTAATACGTTATAACGTTATACCATATAACGTAATACGTTATACCGTTATACCATATAACGTAATACGGTATAACGTTATACCATATAACGTAATACGTTATAACGATATACCATATAACGTAGTACGTTATAACGTTATACCGTATAACGTAATACGTTATAACGTTATACCATATAACGTAAAACGTCATTTCGTTATACCATATAACGTAATACGTTATAACGTAATGCCATATAACGTAATACGTGATAACGATATACCATATAACGTAATACGTTATAACGTTATACCATATAACGTAATACGTGATAACGTTATATCATATAACGTAATACGTTAAAACGTTATGCCATATAACGTAATACGTTATAACGTTATACCATATAACGTAATACGTTGAAACGTAATACCATATAACGTAATACGTTATAACGTTATACCATATAACGTAAAACGTCATTTCGTTATACCATATAACGTAATACGTTATAACGTAATGCCATATAACGTAATACGTTATAACGTTATACCATATAACGTAAAACGTCATTTCGTTATACCATATAACGTAATACGTTATAACGTAATGCCATATAACGTAATACGTGATAACGTTATACCATATAACGTAATACGTTATAACGATATACCATATAACGTAATACGTTATAACGTTATACCACATAACGTAATACGTTATAACGTTATACCATATAACGTAATACGTTAAAACGTAATACCATATAACGTAATACGTTATAACGTTATACCATATAACGTAATACGTTATAACGTTATACCATATAACGTAATACGTTAAAACGTAATACCATATAACGTAATACGTTATAACGTTATACCATATAACGTAATACGTTATAACGTTATACCATATAACGTAATACGGTATAACGTTATACCATATAACGTAATACGTTATAACGATATACCATATAACGTAGTACGTTATAACGTTATACCGTATAACGTAATACGTTATAACGTTATACCATATAACGTAAAACGTCATTTCGTTATACCATATAACGTAATACGTTATAACGTAATGCCATATAACGTAATACGTGATAACGATATACCATATAACGTAATACGTTATAACGTTATACCATATAACGTAATACGTGATAACGTTATATCATATAACGTAATACGTTAAAACGTTATGCCATATAACGTAATACGTTATAACGTTATACCATATAACGTAATACGTTGAAACGTAATACCATATAACGTAATACGTTATAACGTTATACCATATAACGTAATACGTTATAACGTAATGCCATATAACGTAATACGTGATAACGTTATACCATATAACGTAATACGTTAAAACGTTATACCATATAACGTAATACGTATAACGTTATACCATATAACGTAATACGTGATAACGTAATACCATATAACGTAATACGTTATGACGTTATACCATATAACGTAATACGTTATAACGTAATACCATATAACGTAATACGTTATAACGTAATACCGTATAACGTAATACGTGATAACGTTATACCATATAACGTAATACGTCAAAACGTTATACCATATAACGTAATACGTTATAACGATATACCATATAACGTAATACGTTATAACGTTATACCATATAACGTAATACGTGATATCGTTATATCATATAACGTAATACGTTAAAACTTTATACCATATAACGTAATACGTTAAAACGTTATACCATATAACGTAAAACGTCATTTCGTTATACCATATAACGTAATACGTTATAACGTAATGCCATATAACGTAATACGTGATAACGTTATACCATATAACGTAATACGTTAAAACGTTATACCATATAACGTAATACGTATAACGTTATACCATATAACGTAATACGTGATAACGTAATACCATATAACGTAATACGTTATGACGTTATACCATATAACGTAATACGTTATAACGTAATACCATATAACGTAATACGTTATAACGTAATACCGTATAACGTAATACGTGATAACGTTATACCATATAACGTAATACGTTAAAACGTTATACCATATAACGTAATGCGTTATAACGATATACCATATAACGTAATACGTTATAACGTTATACCATATAACGTAATACGTGATAACGTTATATCATACAACGTAATACGTTAAAACGTTATGCCATATAACGTAATACGTTATAACGTTATACCATATAACGTAATACGTTGAAACGTAATACCATATAACGTAATACGTTATAACGTTATACCATATAACGTAAAACGTCATTTCGATATACCATATAACGTAATACGTTATAACGTAATGCCATATAACGTAGTACGTGATAACGTTATACCATATAACGTAATACGTTATAACGATATACCATATAACGTAATACGTTATAACGTTATACCACATAACGTAATACGTTATAACGTTATACCATATAACGTAATACGTTAAAACGTAATACCATATAACGTAATACGTTATAACGTAATACCATATAACGTAATACGTTATAACGTTATACCATATAACGTAATACGTTAAAACGTAATACCATATAACGTAATACGTTATAACGTTATACCATATAACGTAATACGTTATAACGTTATACCATATAACGTAATACGGTATAACGTTATACCATATAACGTAATACGTTATAACGATATACCATATAACGTAGTACGTTATAACGTTATACCGTATAACGTAATACGTTATAACGTTATACCATATAACGTAAAACGTCATTTCGTTATACCATATAACGTAATACGTTATAACGTAATGCCATATAACGTAATACGTGATAACGATATACCATATAACGTAATACGTTATAACGTTATACCATATAACGTAATACGTGATAACGTTATATCATATAACGTAATACGTTAAAACGTTATGCCATATAACGTAATACGTTATAACGTTATACCATATAACGTAATACGTTGAAACGTAATACCATATAACGTAATACGTTATAACGTTATACCATATAACGTAAAACGTCATTTCGTTATACCATATAACGTAATACGTTATAACGTAATGCCATATAACGTAATACGTTATAACGTTATACCATATAACGTAAAACGTCATTTCGTTATACCATATAACGTAATACGTTATAACGTAATGCCATATAACGTAATACGTGATAACGTTATACCATATAACGTAATACGTTATAACGATATACCATATAACGTAATACGTTATAACGTTATACCACATAACGTAATACGTTATAACGTTATACCATATAACGTAATACGTTAAAACGTAATACCATATAACGTAATACGTTATAACGTTATACCATATAACGTAATACGTTATAACGTTATACCATATAACGTAATACGTTAAAACGTAATACCATATAACGTAATACGTTATAACGTTATACCATATAACGTAATACGTTATAACGTTATACCATATAACGTAATACGGTATAACGTTATACCATATAACGTAATACGTTATAACGATATACCATATAACGTAGTACGTTATAACGTTATACCGTATAACGTAATACGTTATAACGTTATACCATATAACGTAAAACGTCATTTCGTTATACCATATAACGTAATACGTTATAACGTAATGCCATATAACGTAATACGTGATAACGATATACCATATAACGTAATACGTTATAACGTTATACCATATAACGTAATACGTGATAACGTTATATCATATAACGTAATACGTTAAAACGTTATGCCATATAACGTAATACGTTATAACGTTATACCATATAACGTAATACGTTGAAACGTAATACCATATAACGTAATACGTTATAACGTTATACCATATAACGTAATACGTTATAACGTAATGCCATATAACGTAATACGTGATAACGTTATACCATATAACGTAATACGTTAAAACGTTATACCATATAACGTAATACGTATAACGTTATACCATATAACGTAATACGTGATAACGTAATACCATATAACGTAATACGTTATGACGTTATACCATATAACGTAATACGTTATAACGTAATACCATATAACGTAATACGTTATAACGTAATACCGTATAACGTAATACGTGATAACGTTATACCATATAACGTAATACGTCAAAACGTTATACCATATAACGTAATACGTTATAACGATATACCATATAACGTAATACGTTATAACGTTATACCATATAACGTAATACGTGATATCGTTATATCATATAACGTAATACGTTAAAACTTTATACCATATAACGTAATACGTTAAAACGTTATACCATATAACGTAAAACGTCATTTCGTTATACCATATAACGTAATACGTTATAACGTAATGCCATATAACGTAATACGTGATAACGTTATACCATATAACGTAATACGTTAAAACGTTATACCATATAACGTAATACGTATAACGTTATACCATATAACGTAATACGTGATAACGTAATACCATATAACGTAATACGTTATGACGTTATACCATATAACGTAATACGTTATAACGTAATACCATATAACGTAATACGTTATAACGTAATACCGTATAACGTAATACGTGATAACGTTATACCATATAACGTAATACGTTAAAACGTTATACCATATAACGTAATACGTTATAACGATATACCATATAACGTAATACGTTATAACGTTATACCATATAACGTAATACGTGATAACGTTATATCATATAACGTAATACGTTAAAACGTTATGCCATATAACGTAATACGTTATAACGTTATACCATATAACGTAATACGTTGAAACGTAATACCATATAACGTAATACGTTATAACGTTATACCATATAACGTAAAACGTCATTTCGTTATACCATATAACGTAATACGTTATAACGTAATGCCATATAACGTAATACGTGATAACGTTATACCATATAACGTAATACGTTATAACGATATACCATATAACGTAATACGTTATAACGTTATACCACATAACGTAATACGTTATAACGTTATACCATATAACGTAATACGTTAAAACGTAATACCATATAACG
The DNA here is from genome assembly GCF_051014615.1 of Bombus vancouverensis nearcticus. Classification (NCBI taxonomy): domain Eukaryota; kingdom Metazoa; phylum Arthropoda; class Insecta; order Hymenoptera; family Apidae; genus Bombus; species Bombus vancouverensis. The sequence goes on from NC_134924.1 coordinate 3,037,226, forward strand.
TAATACGTTATAACGTTATACCATATAACGTAATACGTTATAACGTTATACCATATAACGTAATACGTTAAAACGTAATACCATATAACGTAATACGTTATAACGTTATACCATACAACGTAATACGTTATAACGTTATACCATATAACGTAATACGGTATAACGTTATACCATATAACGTAATACGTTATAACGATATACCATATAACGTAGTACGTTATAACGTTATACCGTATAACGTAATACGTTATAACGTTATACCATATAACGTAATACGTTATAACGTTATACCATATAACGTAATACGTGATAACGTTATATCATATAACGTAATACGTTAAAACGTTATGCCATATAACGTAATACGTTATAACGTTATACCATATAACGTAATACGTTGAAACGTAATACCATATAACGTAATACGTTATAACGTTATACCATATAACGTAAAACGTCATTTCGTTATACCATATAACGTAATACGTTATAACGTAATGCCATATAACGTAATACGTGATAACGTTATACCATATAACGTAATACGTTATAACGATATACCATATAACGTAATACGTTATAACGTTATACCACATAACGTAATACGTTATAACGTTATACCATATAACGTAATACGTTAAAACGTAATACCATATAACGTAATACGTTATAACGTTATACCATATAACGTAATACGTTATAACGTTATACCATATAACGTAATACGTTAAAACGTAATACCATATAACGTAATACGTTATAACGTTATACCATATAACGTAATACGTTATAACGTTATACCATATAACGTAATACGGTATAACGTTATACCATATAACGTAATACGTTATAACGATATACCATATAACGTAGTACGTTATAACGTTATACCGTATAACGTAATACGTTATAACGTTATACCATATAACGTAAAACGTCATTTCGTTATACCATATAACGTAATACGTTATAACGTAATGCCATATAACGTAATACGTGATAACGATATACCATATAACGTAATACGTTATAACGTTATACCATATAACGTAATACGTGATAACGTTATATCATATAACGTAATACGTTAAAACGTTATGCCATATAACGTAATACGTTATAACGTTATACCATATAACGTAATACGTTGAAACGTAATACCATATAACGTAATACGTTATAACGTTATACCATATAACGTAAAACGTCATTTCGTTATACCATATAACGTAATACGTTATAACGTAATGCCATATAACGTAATACGTTATAACGTTATACCATATAACGTAAAACGTCATTTCGTTATACCATATAACGTAATACGTTATAACGTAATGCCATATAACGTAATACGTGATAACGTTATACCATATAACGTAATACGTTATAACGATATACCATATAACGTAATACGTTATAACGTTATACCACATAACGTAATACGTTATAACGTTATACCATATAACGTAATACGTTAAAACGTAATACCATATAACGTAATACGTTATAACGTTATAACATATAACGTAATACGTTATAACGTTATACCATATAACGTAATACGGTATAACGTTATACCATATAACGTAATACGTTAAAACGTTATGCCATATAACGTAATACGTTATAACGTTATACCATATAACGTAATACGTTGAAACGTAATACCATATAACGTAATACGTTATAACGTTATACCATATAACGTAAAACGTCATTTCGTTATACCATATAACGTAATACGTTATAACGTAATGCCAAATAACGTAATACGTGATAACGTTATACCATATAACGTAATACGTTATAACGATATACCATATAACGTAATACGTTAAAACGTTATACCATATAACGTAAAACGTCATTTCGTTATACCATATAACGTAATACGTTATAACGTAATGCCATATAACGTAATACGTGATAACGTTATACCATATAACGTAATACGTTAAAACGTTATACCATATAACGTAATACGTATAACGTTATACCATATAACGTAATACGTGATAACGTAATACCATATAACGTAATACGTTATGACGTTATACCATATAACGTAATACGTTATAACGTAATACCATATAACGTAATACGTTATAACGTAATACCGTATAACGTAATACGTGATAACGTTATACCATATAACGTAATACGTTAAAACGTTATACCATATAACGTAATACGTTATAACGATATACCATATAACGTAATACGTTATAACGTTATACCATATAACGTAATACGTGATAACGTTATATCATACAACGTAATACGTTAAAACGTTATGCCATATAACGTAATACGTTATAACGTTATACCATATAACGTAATACGTTGAAACGTAATACCATATAACGTAATACGTTATAACGTTATACCATATAACGTAAAACGTCATTTCGTTATACCATATAACGTAATACGTTATAACGTAATGCCATATAACGTAGTACGTGATAACGTTATACCATATAACGTAATACGTTATAACGATATACCATATAACGTAATACGTTATAACGTTATACCACATAACGTAATACGTTATAACGTTATACCATATAACGTAATACGTTAAAACGTAATACCATATAACGTAATACGTTATAACGTAATACCATATAACGTAATACGTTATAACGTTATACCATATAACGTAATACGTTAAAACGTAATACCATATAACGTAATACGTTATAACGTTATACCATATAACGTAATACGTTATAACGTTATACCATATAACGTAATACGGTATAACGTTATACCATATAACGTAATACGTTATAACGATATACCATATAACGTAGTACGTTATAACGTTATACCGTATAACGTAATACGTTATAACGTTATACCATATAACGTAAAACGTCATTTCGTTATACCATATAACGTAATACGTTATAACGTAATGCCATATAACGTAATACGTGATAACGATATACCATATAACGTAATACGTTATAACGTTATACCATATAACGTAATACGTGATAACGTTATATCATATAACGTAATACGTTAAAACGTTATGCCATATAACGTAATACGTTATAACGTTATACCATATAACGTAATACGTTGAAACGTAATACCATATAACGTAATACGTTATAACGTTATACCATATAACGTAAAACGTCATTTCGTTATACCATATAACGTAATACGTTATAACGTAATGCCATATAACGTAATACGTTATAACGTTATACCATATAACGTAAAACGTCATTTCGTTATACCATATAACGTAATACGTTATAACGTAATGCCATATAACGTAATACGTGATAACGTTATACCATATAACGTAATACGTTATAACGATATACCATATAACGTAATACGTTATAACGTTATACCACATAACGTAATACGTTATAACGTTATACCATATAACGTAATACGTTAAAACGTAATACCATATAACGTAATACGTTATAACGTTATACCATATAACGTAATACGTTATAACGTTATACCATATAACGTAATACGTTAAAACGTAATACCATATAACGTAATACGTTATAACGTTATACCATATAACGTAATACGTTATAACGTTATACCATATAACGTAATACGGTATAACGTTATACCATATAACGTAATACGTTATAACGATATACCATATAACGTAGTACGTTATAACGTTATACCGTATAACGTAATACGTTATAACGTTATACCATATAACGTAAAACGTCATTTCGTTATACCATATAACGTAATACGTTATAACGTAATGCCATATAACGTAATACGTGATAACGATATACCATATAACGTAATACGTTATAACGTTATACCATATAACGTAATACGTGATAACGTTATATCATATAACGTAATACGTTAAAACGTTATGCCATATAACGTAATACGTTATAACGTTATACCATATAACGTAATACGTTGAAACGTAATACCATATAACGTAATACGTTATAACGTTATACCATATAACGTAATACGTTATAACGTAATGCCATATAACGTAATACGTGATAACGTTATACCATATAACGTAATACGTTAAAACGTTATACCATATAACGTAATACGTATAACGTTATACCATATAACGTAATACGTGATAACGTAATACCATATAACGTAATACGTTATGACGTTATACCATATAACGTAATACGTTATAACGTAATACCATATAACGTAATACGTTATAACGTAATACCGTATAACGTAATACGTGATAACGTTATACCATATAACGTAATACGTCAAAACGTTATACCATATAACGTAATACGTTATAACGATATACCATATAACGTAATACGTTATAACGTTATACCATATAACGTAATACGTGATATCGTTATATCATATAACGTAATACGTTAAAACTTTATACCATATAACGTAATACGTTAAAACGTTATACCATATAACGTAAAACGTCATTTCGTTATACCATATAACGTAATACGTTATAACGTAATGCCATATAACGTAATACGTGATAACGTTATACCATATAACGTAATACGTTAAAACGTTATACCATATAACGTAATACGTATAACGTTATACCATATAACGTAATACGTGATAACGTAATACCATATAACGTAATACGTTATGACGTTATACCATATAACGTAATACGTTATAACGTAATACCATATAACGTAATACGTTATAACGTAATACCGTATAACGTAATACGTGATAACGTTATACCATATAACGTAATACGTTAAAACGTTATACCATATAACGTAATACGTTATAACGATATACCATATAACGTAATACGTTATAACGTTATACCATATAACGTAATACGTGATAACGTTATATCATATAACGTAATACGTTAAAACGTTATGCCATATAACGTAATACGTTATAACGTTATACCATATAACGTAATACGTTGAAACGTAATACCATATAACGTAATACGTTATAACGTTATACCATATAACGTAAAACGTCATTTCGTTATACCATATAACGTAATACGTTATAACGTAATGCCATATAACGTAATACGTGATAACGTTATACCATATAACGTAATACGTTATAACGATATACCATATAACGTAATACGTTATAACGTTATACCACATAACGTAATACGTTATAACGTTATACCATATAACGTAATACGTTAAAACGTAATACCATATAACGTAATACGTTATAACGTTATACCATATAACGTAATACGTTATAACGTTATACCATATAACGTAATACGTTAAAACGTAATACCATATAACGTAATACGTTATAACGTTATACCATACAACGTAATACGTTATAACGTTATACCATATAACGTAATACGGTATAACGTTATACCATATAACGTAATACGTTATAACGATATACCATATAACGTAGTACGTTATAACGTTATACCGTATAACGTAATACGTTATAACGTTATACCATATAACGTAATACGTTATAACGTTATACCATATAACGTAATACGTGATAACGTTATATCATATAACGTAATACGTTAAAACGTTATGCCATATAACGTAATACGTTATAACGTTATACCATATAACGTAATACGTTGAAACGTAATACCATATAACGTAATACGTTATAACGTTATACCATATAACGTAAAACGTCATTTCGTTATACCATATAACGTAATACGTTATAACGTAATGCCATATAACGTAATACGTGATAACGTTATACCATATAACGTAATACGTTATAACGATATACCATATAACGTAATACGTTATAACGTTATACCACATAACGTAATACGTTATAACGTTATACCATATAACGTAATACGTTAAAACGTAATACCATATAACGTAATACGTTATAACGTTATACCATATAACGTAATACGTTATAACGTTATACCATATAACGTAATACGTTAAAACGTAATACCATATAACGTAATACGTTATAACGTTATACCATATAACGTAATACGTTATAACGTTATACCATATAACGTAATACGGTATAACGTTATACCATATAACGTAATACGTTATAACGATATACCATATAACGTAGTACGTTATAACGTTATACCGTATAACGTAATACGTTATAACGTTATACCATATAACGTAAAACGTCATTTCGTTATACCATATAACGTAATACGTTATAACGTAATGCCATATAACGTAATACGTGATAACGATATACCATATAACGTAATACGTTATAACGTTATACCATATAACGTAATACGTGATAACGTTATATCATATAACGTAATACGTTAAAACGTTATGCCATATAACGTAATACGTTATAACGTTATACCATATAACGTAATACGTTGAAACGTAATACCATATAACGTAATACGTTATAACGTTATACCATATAACGTAAAACGTCATTTCGTTATACCATATAACGTAATACGTTATAACGTAATGCCATATAACGTAATACGTTATAACGTTATACCATATAACGTAAAACGTCATTTCGTTATACCATATAACGTAATACGTTATAACGTAATGCCATATAACGTAATACGTGATAACGTTATACCATATAACGTAATACGTTATAACGATATACCATATAACGTAATACGTTATAACGTTATACCACATAACGTAATACGTTATAACGTTATACCATATAACGTAATACGTTAAAACGTAATACCATATAACGTAATACGTTATAACGTTATAACATATAACGTAATACGTTATAACGTTATACCATATAACGTAATACGGTATAACGTTATACCATATAACGTAATACGTTAAAACGTTATGCCATATAACGTAATACGTTATAACGTTATACCATATAACGTAATACGTTGAAACGTAATACCATATAACGTAATACGTTATAACGTTATACCATATAACGTAAAACGTCATTTCGTTATACCATATAACGTAATACGTTATAACGTAATGCCAAATAACGTAATACGTGATAACGTTATACCATATAACGTAATACGTTATAACGATATACCATATAACGTAATACGTTATAACGTTATACCACATAACGTAATACGTTATAACGTTATACCATATAACGTAATACGTTAAAACGTAATACCATATAACGTAATACGTTATAACGTTATACCATATAACGTAATACGTTATAACGTTATACCATATAACGTAATACGTTAAAACGTAATACCATATAACGTAATACGTTATAACGTTATACCATATAACGTAATACGTTATAACGTTATACCATATAACGTAATACGTTAAAACGTAATACCATATAACGTAATACGTTATAACGTTATACCATATAACGTAATACGGTATAACGTTATACCATATAACGTAATACGTTATAACGATATACCATATAACGTAGTACGTTATAACGTTATACCGTATAACGTAATACGTTATAACGTTATACCATATAACGTAAAACGTCATTTCGTTATACCATATAACGTAATACGTTATAACGTAATGCCATATAACGTAATACGTGATAACGATATACCATATAACGTAATACGTTATAACGTTATACCATATAACGTAATACGTGATAACGTTATATCATATAACGTAATACGTTAAAACGTTATGCCATATAACGTAATACGTTATAACGTTATACCATATAACGTAATACGTTGAAACGTAATACCATATAACGTAATACGTTATAACGTTATACCATATAACGTAATACGTTATAACGTAATGCCATATAACGTAATACGTGATAACGTTATACCATATAACGTAATACGTTAAAACGTTATACCATATAACGTAATACGTATAACGTTATACCATATAACGTAATACGTGATAACGTAATACCATATAACGTAATACGTTATGACGTTATACCATATAACGTAATACGTTATAACGTAATACCATATAACGTAATACGTTATAACGTAATACCGTATAACGTAATACGTGATAACGTTATACCATATAACGTAATACGTCAAAACGTTATACCATATAACGTAATACGTTATAACGATATACCATATAACGTAATACGTTATAACGTTATACCATATAACGTAATACGTGATAACGTTATATCATATAACGTAATACGTTATAACGTAATACCGTATAACGTAATACGTGATAACGTTATACCATATAACGTAATACGTCAAAACGTTATACCATATAACGTAATACGTTATAACGATATACCATATAACGTAATACGTTATAACGTTATACCATATAACGTAATACGTGATATCGTTATATCATATAACGTAATACGTTAAAACTTTATACCATATAACGTAATACGTTAAAACGTTATACCATATAACGTAAAACGTCATTTCGTTATACCATATAACGTAATACGTTATAACGTAATGCCATATAACGTAATACGTGATAACGTTATACCATATAACGTAATACGTTAAAACGTTATACCATATAACGTAATACGTATAACGTTATACCATATAACGTAATACGTGATAACGTAATACCATATAACGTAATACGTTATGACGTTATACCATATAACGTAATACGTTATAACGTAATACCATATAACGTAATACGTTATAACGTAATACCGTATAACGTAATACGTGATAACGTTATACCATATAACGTAATACGTTAAAACGTTATACCATATAACGTAATACGTTATAACGATATACCATATAACGTAATACGTTATAACGTTATACCATATAACGTAATACGTGATAACGTTATATCATATAACGTAATACGTTAAAACGTTATGCCATATAACGTAATACGTTATAACGTTATACCATATAACGTAATACGTTGAAACGTAATACCATATAACGTAATACGTTATAACGTTATACCATATAACGTAAAACGTCATTTCGTTATACCATATAACGTAATACGTTATAACGTAATGCCATATAACGTAATACGTGATAACGTTATACCATATAACGTAATACGTTATAACGATATACCATATAACGTAATACGTTATAACGTTATACCACATAACGTAATACGTTATAACGTTATACCATATAACGTAATACGTTAAAACGTAATACCATATAACGTAATACGTTATAACGTTATACCATATAACGTAATACGTTATAACGTTATACCATATAACGTAATACGTTAAAACGTAATACCATATAACGTAATACGTTATAACGTTATACCATACAACGTAATACGTTATAACGTTATACCATATAACGTAATACGGTATAACGTTATACCATATAACGTAATACGTTATAACGATATACCATATAACGTAGTACGTTATAACGTTATACCGTATAACGTAATACGTTATAACGTTATACCATATAACGTAATACGTTATAACGTTATACCATATAACGTAATACGTGATAACGTTATATCATATAACGTAATACGTTAAAACGTTATGCCATATAACGTAATACGTTATAACGTTATACCATATAACGTAATACGTTGAAACGTAATACCATATAACGTAATACGTTATAACGTTATACCATATAACGTAAAACGTCATTTCGTTATACCATATAACGTAATACGTTATAACGTAATGCCATATAACGTAATACGTGATAACGTTATACCATATAACGTAATACGTTATAACGATATACCATATAACGTAATACGTTATAACGTTATACCACATAACGTAATACGTTATAACGTTATACCATATAACGTAATACGTTAAAACGTAATACCATATAACGTAATACGTTATAACGTTATACCATATAACGTAATACGTTATAACGTTATACCATATAACGTAATACGTTAAAACGTAATACCATATAACGTAATACGTTATAACGTTATACCATATAACGTAATACGTTATAACGTTATACCATATAACGTAATACGGTATAACGTTATACCATATAACGTAATACGTTATAACGATATACCATATAACGTAGTACGTTATAACGTTATACCGTATAACGTAATACGTTATAACGTTATACCATATAACGTAAAACGTCATTTCGTTATACCATATAACGTAATACGTTATAACGTAATGCCATATAACGTAATACGTGATAACGATATACCATATAACGTAATACGTTATAACGTTATACCATATAACGTAATACGTGATAACGTTATATCATATAACGTAATACGTTAAAACGTTATGCCATATAACGTAATACGTTATAACGTTATACCATATAACGTAATACGTTGAAACGTAATACCATATAACGTAATACGTTATAACGTTATACCATATAACGTAATACGTTATAACGATATACCATATAACGTAATACGTTATAACGTTATACCACATAACGTAATACGTTATAACGTTATACCATATAACGTAATACGTTAAAACGTAATACCATATAACGTAATACGTTATAACGTTATACCATATAACGTAATACGTTATAACGTTATACCATATAACGTAATACGTTAAAACGTAATACCATATAACGTAATACGTTATAACGTTATACCATACAACGTAATACGTTATAACGTTATACCATATAACGTAATACGGTATAACGTTATACCATATAACGTAATACGTTATAACGATATACCATATAACGTAGTACGTTATAACGTTATACCGTATAACGTAATACGTTATAACGTTATACCATATAACGTAATACGTTATAACGTTATACCATATAACGTAATACGTGATAACGTTATATCATATAACGTAATACGTTAAAACGTTATGCCATATAACGTAATACGTTATAACGTTATACCATATAACGTAATACGTTGAAACGTAATACCATATAACGTAATACGTTATAACGTTATACCATATAACGTAAAACGTCATTTCGTTATACCATATAACGTAATACGTTATAACGTAATGCCATATAACGTAATACGTGATAACGTTATACCATATAACGTAATACGTTATAACGATATACCATATAACGTAATACGTTATAACGTTATACCACATAACGTAATACGTTATAACGTTATACCATATAACGTAATACGTTAAAACGTAATACCATATAACGTAATACGTTATAACGTTATACCATATAACGTAATACGTTATAACGTTATACCATATAACGTAATACGTTAAAACGTAATACCATATAACGTAATACGTTATAACGTTATACCATATAACGTAATACGTTATAACGTTATACCATATAACGTAATACGGTATAACGTTATACCATATAACGTAATACGTTATAACGATATACCATATAACGTAGTACGTTATAACGTTATACCGTATAACGTAATACGTTATAACGTTATACCATATAACGTAAAACGTCATTTCGTTATACCATATAACGTAATACGTTATAACGTAATGCCATATAACGTAATACGTGATAACGATATACCATATAACGTAATACGTTATAACGTTATACCATATAACGTAATACGTGATAACGTTATATCATATAACGTAATACGTTAAAACGTTATGCCATATAACGTAATACGTTATAACGTTATACCATATAACGTAATACGTTGAAACGTAATACCATATAACGTAATACGTTATAACGTTATACCATATAACGTAAAACGTCATTTCGTTATACCATATAACGTAATACGTTATAACGTAATGCCATATAACGTAATACGTTATAACGTTATACCATATAACGTAAAACGTCATTTCGTTATACCATATAACGTAATACGTTATAACGTAATGCCATATAACGTAATACGTGATAACGTTATACCATATAACGTAATACGTTATAACGATATACCATATAACGTAATACGTTATAACGTTATACCACATAACGTAATACGTTATAACGTTATACCATATAACGTAATACGTTAAAACGTAATACCATATAACGTAATACGTTATAACGTTATAACATATAACGTAATACGTTATAACGTTATACCATATAACGTAATACGGTATAACGTTATACCATATAACGTAATACGTTAAAACGTTATGCCATATAACGTAATACGTTATAACGTTATACCATATAACGTAATACGTTGAAACGTAATACCATATAACGTAATACGTTATAACGTTATACCATATAACGTAAAACGTCATTTCGTTATACCATATAACGTAATACGTTATAACGTAATGCCAAATAACGTAATACGTGATAACGTTATACCATATAACGTAATACGTTATAACGATATACCATATAACGTAATACGTTATAACGTTATACCACATAACGTAATACGTTATAACGTTATACCATATAACGTAATACGTTAAAACGTAATACCATATAACGTAATACGTTATAACGTTATACCATATAACGTAATACGTTATAACGTTATACCATATAACGTAATACGTTAAAACGTAATACCATATAACGTAATACGTTATAACGTTATACCATATAACGTAATACGTTATAACGTTATACCATATAACGTAATACGTTAAAACGTAATACCATATAACGTAATACGTTATAACGTTATACCATATAACGTAATACGGTATAACGTTATACCATATAACGTAATACGTTATAACGATATACCATATAACGTAGTACGTTATAACGTTATACCGTATAACGTAATACGTTATAACGTTATACCATATAACGTAAAACGTCATTTCGTTATACCATATAACGTAATACGTTATAACGTAATGCCATATAACGTAATACGTGATAACGATATACCATATAACGTAATACGTTATAACGTTATACCATATAACGTAATACGTGATAACGTTATATCATATAACGTAATACGTTAAAACGTTATGCCATATAACGTAATACGTTATAACGTTATACCATATAACGTAATACGTTGAAACGTAATACCATATAACGTAATACGTTATAACGTTATACCATATAACGTAATACGTTATAACGTAATGCCATATAACGTAATACGTGATAACGTTATACCATATAACGTAATACGTTAAAACGTTATACCATATAACGTAATACGTATAACGTTATACCATATAACGTAATACGTGATAACGTAATACCATATAACGTAATACGTTATGACGTTATACCATATAACGTAATACGTTATAACGTAATACCATATAACGTAATACGTTATAACGTAATACCGTATAACGTAATACGTGATAACGTTATACCATATAACGTAATACGTCAAAACGTTATACCATATAACGTAATACGTTATAACGATATACCATATAACGTAATACGTTATAACGTTATACCATATAACGTAATACGTGATAACGTTATATCATATAACGTAATACGTTAAAACTTTATACCATATAACGTAATACGTTAAAACGTTATACCATATAACGTAAAACGTCATTTCGTTATACCATATAACGTAATACGTTATAACGTAATGCCATATAACGTAATACGTGATAACGTTATACCATATAACGTAATACGTTAAAACGTTATACCATATAACGTAATACGTATAACGTTATACCATATAACGTAATACGTGATAACGTAATACCATATAACGTAATACGTTATGACGTTATACCATATAACGTAATACGTTATAACGTAATACCATATAACGTAATACGTTATAACGTAATACCGTATAACGTAATACGTGATAACGTTATACCATATAACGTAATACGTTAAAACGTTATACCATATAACGTAATACGTTATAACGATATACCATATAACGTAATACGTTATAACGTTATACCATATAACGTAATACGTGATAACGTTATATCATACAACGTAATACGTTAAAACGTTATGCCATATAACGTAATACGTTATAACGTTATACCATATAACGTAATACGTAGAAACGTAATACCATATAACGTAATACGTTATAACGTTATACCATATAACGTAAAACGTCATTTCGTTATACCATATAACGTAATACGTTATAACGTAATGCCATATAACGTAATACGTGATAACGTTATACCATATAACGTAATACGTTATAACGATATACCATATAACGTAATACGTTATAACGTTATACCACATAACGTAATACGTTATAACGTTATACCATATAACGTAATACGTTAAAACGTAATACCATATAACGTAATACGTTATAACGTAATACCATATAACGTAATACGTTATAACGTTATACCATATAACGTAATACGTTAAAACGTAATACCATATAACGTAATACGTTATAACGTTATACCATATAACGTAATACGTTATAACGTTATACCATATAACGTAATACGGTATAACGTTATACCATATAACGTAATACGTTATAACGATATACCATATAACGTAGTACGTTATAACGTTATACCGTATAACGTAATACGTTATAACGTTATACCATATAACGTAAAACGTCATTTCGTTATACCATATAACGTAATACGTTATAACGTAATGCCATATAACGTAATACGTGATAACGATATACCATATAACGTAATACGTTATAACGTTATACCATATAACGTAATACGTGATAACGTTATATCATATAACGTAATACGTTAAAACGTTATGCCATATAACGTAATACGTTATAACGTTATACCATATAACGTAATACGTTGAAACGTAATACCATATAACGTAATACGTTATAACGTTATACCATATAACGTAAAACGTCATTTCGTTATACCATATAACGTAATACGTTATAACGTAATGCCATATAACGTAATACGTTATAACGTTATACCATATAACGTAAAACGTCATTTCGTTATACCATATAACGTAATACGTTATAACGTAATGCCATATAACGTAATACGTGATAACGTTATACCATATAACGTAATACGTTATAACGATATACCATATAACGTAATACGTTATAACGTTATACCACATAACGTAATACGTTATAACGTTATACCATATAACGTAATACGTTAAAACGTAATACCATATAACGTAATACGTTATAACGTTATAACATATAACGTAATACGTTATAACGTTATACCATATAACGTAATACGGTATAACGTTATACCATATAACGTAATACGTTATAACGATATACCATATAACGTAGTACGTTATAACGTTATACCGTATAACGTAATACGTTATAACGTTATGCCATATAACGTAAAACGTCATTTCGTTATACCATATAACGTAATACGTTATAACGTAATGCCATATAACGTAATACGTGATAACGATATACCATATAACGTAATACGTTATAACGTTATACCATATAACGTAATACGTTATAACGTTATACCACATAACGTAATACGTTATAACGTTATACCATATAACGTAATACGTTATAACGTTATACCATATAACGTAATACGTTATAACGTTATACCACATAACGTAATACGTTATAACGTTATACCATATAACGTAATACGTTAAAACGTAATACCATATAACGTAATACGTTATGACGTTATAACATATAACGTAATACGTTATAACGTTATACCATATAACGTAATACGGTATAACGTTATACCATATAACGTAATACGTTAAAACGTTATGCCATATAACGTAATACGTTATAACGATATACCATATAACGTAATACGTTATAACGTTATACCACATAACGTAATACGTGATAACGTTATATCATATAACGTAATACGTTAAAACGTTATGCCATATAACGTAATACGTTATAACGTTATACCATATAACGTAATACGTTGAAACGTAATACCATATAACGTAATACGTTATAACGTTATACCATATAACGTAAAACGTCATTTCGTTATACCATATAACGTAATACGTTATAACGTAATGCCATATAACGTAATACGTTATAACGTTATACCATATAACGTAAAACGTCATTTCGTTATACCATATAACGTAATACGTTATAACGTAATGCCATATAACGTAATACGTGATAACGTTATACCATATAACGTAATACGTTATAACGATATACCATATAACGTAATACGTTATAACGTTATACCACATAACGTAATACGTTATAACGTTATACCATATAACGTAATACGTTAAAACGTAATACCATATAACGTAATACGTTATAACGTTATAACATATAACGTAATACGTTATAACGTTATACCATATAACGTAATACGGTATAACGTTATACCATATAACGTAATACGTTAAAACGTTATGCCATATAACGTAATACGTTATAACGTTATACCATATAACGTAATACGTTGAAACGTAATACCATATAACGTAATACGTTATAACGTTATACCATATAACGTAAAACGTCATTTCGTTATACCATATAACGTAATACGTTATAACGTAATGCCATATAACGTAATACGTGATAACGTTATACCATATAACGTAATACGTTATAACGATATACCATATAACGTAATACGTTATAACGTAATACCACATAACGTAATACGTTATAACGTTATACCATATAACGTAATACGTTAAAACGTAATACCATATAACGTAATACGTTATAACGTTATACCATATAACGTAATACGTTATAACGTTATACGATATAACGTAATACGTTAAAACGTAATACCATATAACGTAATACGTTATAACGTTATACCATATAACGTAATACGTTATAACGTTATACCATATAACGTAATACGTTAAAACGTAATACCATATAACGTAATACGTTATAACGTTATACCATATAACGTAATACGTTATAACGTTATACCATATAACGTAATACGGTATAACGTTATACCATATAACGTAATACGTTATAACGATATACCATATAACGTAGTACGTTATAATGTTATACCGTATAACGTAATACGTTATAACGTTATACCATATAACGTAAAACGTCATTTCGTTATACCATATAACGTAATACGTTATAACGTAATGCCATATAACGTAATACGTGATAACGATATACCATATAACGTAATACGTTATAACGTTATACCATATAACGTAATACGTGATAACGTTATATCATATAACGTAATACGTTAAAACGTTATGCCATATAACGTAATACGTCATAACGTTATACCATATAACGTAATACGTTGAAACGTAATACCATATAACGTAATACGTTATAACGTTATACCATATAACGTAATACGTTATAACGTAATGCCATATAACGTAATACGTGATAACGTTATACCATATAACGTAATACGTTAAAACGTTATACCATATAACGTAATACGTATAACGTTATACCATATAACGTAATACGTGATAACGTAATACCATATAACGTAATACGTTATGACGTTATACCATATAACGTAATACGTTATAACGTAATACCATATAACGTAATACGTTATAACGTAATACCGTATAACGTAATACGTGATAACGTTATACCATATAACGTAATACGTCAAAACGTTATACCATATAACGTAATACGTTATAACGATATACCATATAACGTAATACGTTATAACGTTATACCATATAACGTAATACGTGATAACGTTATATCATATAACGTAATACGTTAAAACTTTATACCATATAACGTAATACGTTAAAACGTTATACCATATAACGTAAAACGTCATTTCGTTATACCATATAACGTAATACGTTATAACGTAATGCCATATAACGTAATACGTGATAACGTTATACCATATAACGTAATACGTTAAAACGTTATACCATATAACGTAATACGTATAACGTTATACCATATAACGTAATACGTGATAACGTAATACCATATAACGTAATACGTTATGACGTTATACCATATAACGTAATACGTTATAACGTAATACCATATAACGTAATACGTTATAACGTAATACCGTATAACGTAATACGTGATATCGTTATGCCATATAACGTAATACGTTAAAACGTTATACCATATAACGTAATACGTTATAACGATATACCATATAACGTAATACGTTATAACGTTATACCATATAACGTAATACGTGATAACGTTATATCATATAACGTAATACGTTAAAACGTTATGCCATATAACGTAATACGTTATAACGTTATACCATATAACGTAATACGTTGAAACGTAATACCATATAACGTAATACGTTATAACGTTATACCATATAACGTAAAACGTCATTTCGTTATACCATATAACGTAATACGTTATAACGTAATGCCATATAACGTAATACGTGATAACGTTATACCATATAACGTAATACGTTATAACGATATACCATATAACGTAATACGTTATAACGTTATACCACATAACGTAATACGTTATAACGTTATACCATATAACGTAATACGTTAAAACGTAATACCATATAACGTAATACGTTATAACGTTATACCATATAACGTAATACGTTATAACGTTATACCATATAACGTAATACGTTAAAACGTAATACCATATAACGTAATACGTTATAACGTTATACCATATAACGTAATACGTTATAACGTTATACCATATAACGTAATACGGTATAACGTTATACCATATAACGTAATACGTTATAACGATATACCATATAACGTAGTACGTTATAACGTTATACCGTATAACGTAATACGTTATAACGTTATACCATATAACGTAAAACGTCATTTCGTTATACCATATAACGTAATACGTTATAACGTAATGCCATATAACGTAATACGTGATAACGATATACCATATAACGTAATACGTTATAACGTTATACCATATAACGTAATACGTGATAACGTTATATCATATAACGTAATACGTTAAAACGTTATGCCATATAACGTAATACGTTATAACGTTATACCATATAACGTAATACGTTGAAACGTAATACCATATAACGTAATACGTTATAACGTTATACCATATAACGTAAAACGTCATTTCGTTATACCATATAACGTAATACGTTATAACGTAATGCCATATAACGTAATACGTTATAACGTTATACCATATAACGTAAAACGTCATTTCGTTATACCATATAACGTAATACGTTATAACGTAATGCCATATAACGTAATACGTGATAACGTTATACCATATAACGTAATACGTTATTACGTAATACCGTATAACGTAATACGTGATAACGTTATACCATATAACGTAATACGTTAAAACGTTATACCATATAACGTAATACGTTATAACGATATACCATATAACGTAATACGTTATAACGTTATACCATATAACGTAATACGTGATAACGTTATATCATATAACGTAATACGTTAAAACGTTATGCCATATAACGTAATACGTTATAACGTTATACCATATAACGTAATACGTTGAAACGTAATACCATATAACGTAATACGTTATAACGTTATACCATATAACGTAAAACGTCATTTCGTTATACCATATAACGTAATACGTTATAACGTAATGCCATATAACGTAATACGTGATAACGTTATACCATATAACGTAATACGTTATAACGATATACCATATAACGTAATACGTTATAACGATATACCATATAACGTAATACGTTATAACGTTATACCACATAACGTAATACGTTATAACGTTATACCATATAACGTAATAAGTTAAAACGTAATACCATATAACGTAATACGTTATAACGTTATAACATATAACGTAATACGTTATAACGTTATACCATATAACGTAAAACGTCATTTCGTTATACCATATAACGTTATACGTTATAACGTAATGCCATATAACGTAATACGTGATAACGTTATACCATATAACGTAATACGTTATAACGTAATACCATATAACGTAAAACGTCATTTCGTCATACCATATAACGGAATACGGTATAACGTTATACCATATAACGTAATACGTTATAACGTTATACCATATAACGTAATACGTGATAACGTAATACCATATAACGTAATACGTTACGACGTTATACCATATAACGTAATACGTTATAACGTTATAACATATAACGTAAAACGTCATTTCGTTATACCATAAAACATAGTACGGTATAACGTTACACCATATAACGTTATACGTTATAACGTTATACCATATAACGTAATTCGTTTTAACGTTATACCACATAACGTAATACGTTATAACGTTATACCATATAACGTAATACGTTAAAACGTAATACCATATAACGTAATACGTTATAACGTTATAGCATATAACGTAAAACGTCATTTCGTTATACCATATAACGTAATACGTTATAACGTTATACCATATAACGTAATACGTTAGAACGTTATACCATATAACGTAATACGTTATAACGTTATACCATATAACGTAATACGTGATAACGTTATACCATATAACGTAATACGTTAAAACGTTATACCATATAACGTAATACGTTATAACGTTATACCATATAACGTAATACGTGATAACGTAATACCATATAACGTAATACGTTATGACGTTATACCATATAACGTAATACGTTATAACGTTATAACATATAACGTAAAACGTCATTTCGTTATACCATAAAACATAGTACGGTATAACGTTGCACCATATAACGTAATACGTTATAACGTAATGACATATAACGTAATACGTTATATAGTTATACCATATAACGTAATAAGTTATAACGTTATACCATATAACGTAATACGTTATAACGTTATACCATATAACGTAATACGTTATAACGTAATACCATATAACGTAAAACGTCATTTCGTTATACCATATAACGTAATACGGTATAACGTTATACCATATAACGTAATACGTTATAACGATATACCATATAACGTAATACGTTATAACGTTATACCATATAACGTAATACGTGATAACGTTATACCATATAACGTAATACGTTAAAACGTTATACCATATAACGTAATACGTTATAACGTTATACCATATAACGTAATACGTTATATCGATATACCATATAACGTAATACGTTAAAACGTAATACCATATAACGTAATACGTTATAACGTTATACCATATAACGTAAAACGTCATTTCGTTATTCCATATAACGTAATACGTTATAACGTAATGCCATATAACGTAATACGTGATAACGTTATACCATATAACGTAATACGTTAAAACGTAATACCATATAACGTAATACGTTATAACGTTATACCATATAACGTAAAACGTCATTTCGTTATACCATATAACGTAATACGTTATAACGTAATGCCATATAACGTAATACGTGAGAACGTTATACCATATAACGTAATACGTTATAACGATATACCATATAACGTAATACGTTATAACGTTATACCATATAACGTAATACGTTATAACGTTATACCATATAACGTAAAACGTCATTTCGTTATACCATATAACGTAATACGTTATAACGTAATGCCATATAACGTAATACGTGATAACGTTATACCATATAACGTAATACGTTATAACGTAATACCATATAACGTAAAACGTCATTTCGTTATACCATATAACGTAATACGGTATAACGTTATACCATATAACGTAATACGTTATAACGATATACCATATAACGTAATACGTTATAACGTTATACCATATAACGTAATACGGTATAACGTTATACCATATAACGTAATACGTTATAACGATATACCATATAACGTAATACGTTATAACGTTATACCATATAACGTAATACGTTATAACGTTATACCATATAACGTAATACGGTATAACGTTATACCATATAACGTAATACGTTATAACGATATACCATATAACGTAGTACGTTATAACGTTATACCGTATAACGTAATACGTTATAACGTTATACCATTTAACGTAATACGTTACAACGTTATACCATATAACGTAATACGTTATAACGTAATGCCATATAACGTAATACGTTAAAACGTAATACCATATAACGTAATACGTTATAACGTTATACCATATAACGTAAAACGTCATTTCGTTATACCATATAACGTAATACGTTATAACGTAATGCCATATAACGTAATACGTGATAACGTTATACCATATAACGTAATACGTTATAACGTTATACCATATAACGTAATTCGTTTTAACGTTATACCACATAACGTAATACGTTATAACGTTATACCATATAACGTAATACGTTAAAACGTAATACCATATAACGTAATACGTTATAACGTTATACCATATAACGTAAAACGTCATTTCGTTATTCCATATAACGTAATACGTTATAACGTAATGCCATATAACGTAATACGTGATAACGTTATACCATATAACGTAATACGTTATAACGTAATGCCATATAACGTAATACGTGATAACGTTATACCATATAACGTAATACGTTAAAACGTTATACCATATAACGTAATACGTTATAACGTTATACCATATAACGTAATACGTGATAACGTAATACCATATAACGTAATACGTTATGACGTTATACCATATAACGTAATGCGTTATAACGTAATACCATATAACGTAATACGTTATAACGTAATACCATATAACGTAATACGTGATAACGTTATACCATATAACGTAATACGTTAAAACGTTATACCATATAACGTAATACGTTATAACGATATACCATATAACGTAATACGTTATAACGTTATACCATATAACGTAATACGTGATAACGTTATACCATATAACGTAATACGTTAAAACGTTATGCCATATAACGTAATACGTTATAACGTTATACCAGATAACGTAATACGTTAAAACGTAATACCATATAACGTAATACGTTATAAGGTTATACCATATATCGTAAAACGTCATTTCGTTATACCATATAACGTAATACGTTATAACGTAATGCCATATAACGTAATACGTGATAACGTTATACCATATAACGTAATACGTTAAAACGTAATACCATATAACGTAAAACGTCATTTCGTTATACCATATAACGTAATACGGTATAACGTTATACCATATAACGTAATACGTTATAACGATATACCATATAACGTAATACGTTATAACGTTATACCACATAACGTAATACGGTATAACGTTATACCATATAACGTAATACGTTATAACGATATACCATATAACGTAATACGTTATAACGTTATACCATATAACGTAATACGTTATAACGTTATACCATATAACGTAATACGGTATAACGTTATACCATATAACGTAATACGTTATAACGATATACCATATAACGTAGTACGTTATAACGTTATACCGTATAACGTAATACGTTATAACGTTATACCATTTAACGTAATACGTTATAACGTTATACCATATAACGTAATACGTTATAACGTAATGCCATATAACGTAATACGTTAAAACGTAATACCATATAACGTAATACGTTATAACGTTATACCATATAACGTAAAACGTCATTTCGTTATACCATATAACGTAATACGTTATAACGTAATGCCATATAACGTAATACGTGATAACGTTATACCATATAACGTAATACGTTATAACGTTATACCATATAACGTAATTCGTTTTAACGTTATACCACATAACGTAATACGTTATAACGTTATACCATATAACGTAATACGTTAAAACGTAATGCCATATAACGTAATACGTGATAACGTTATACCATATAACGTAATACGTTATAACGTTATACCATATAACGTAATTCGTTTTAACGTTATACCACATAACGTAATACGTTATAACGTTATACCATATAACGTAATACGTGATAACGTAATACCATATAACGTAATACGTTATGACGTTATACCATATAACGTAATACGTTTTAACGTTATAACATATAACGTAAAACGTCATTTCGTTATACCATAAAACATAGTACGGTATAACGTTACACCATATAACGTAATACGTTATAACGTTATACCATATAACGTAATACGTTATAACGTTATACCATATAACGTAATACGTGATAACGTAATACCATATAACGTAATACGTTATGACGTTATACCATATAACGTAATACGTTTTAACGTTATAACATATAACGTAATACGTTATAACGTTATACCATATAACGTAAAACGTCATTTCGTTATACCATATAACGTAATACGTTATAACGTAATGCCATATAACGTAATACGTTAAAACGTAATACCATATAACGTAATACGGTATAACGTTATACCATATAACGTAATACGTTATAACGATATACCATATAACGTAATTCGCTTTAACGTTATACCACATAACGTAATACGTTATAACGTTATACCATATAACGTAATACGTTATAACGTAATGCCATATAACGTAATACGTGATAACGTTATACCATATAACGTAATACGTTAAAACGTTATACCATATAACGTAATACGTTATAACGTTATACCATATAACGTAATACGTGATAACGTAATACCATATAACGTAATACGTTATGACGTTATACCATATAACGTAATACGTTATAACGTAATGCCATATAACGTAATACGTGATAACGTTATACCATATAACGTAATACGTTATAACGTAATACCATATAACGTAAAACGTCATTTCGTTATACCATATAACGGAATACGGTATAACGTTATACCATATAACGTAATACGTTATAACGATATACCATATAACGTAATACGTTATAACTTTATACCATATAACGTAATACGTTATAACGTTGTACCATATAACGTAATACGGTATAACGTTATACCATATAACGTAATACGTTATAACGATATACCATATAACGTAGTACGTTATAACGTTATACCGTATAACGTAATACGTTATAACGTTATACCATTTAACGTAATACGTTATAACGATATACCATATAACGTAACACGTTGTAACGTTATACCATATAACGTAAAACGTCATTTCGTTATACCATATAACGTAATACGTTATAACGTAATGCCATATAACGTAATACGTGATAACGTTATACCATATAACGTAATACGTTAAAACGTAATACCATATAACGTAATACGTTATGACGTTATACCATATAACGTAATACGTTATAACGTAATACCATATAACGTAATACGTTATAACGTAATACCATATAACGTAATACGTGATAACGTTATACCATATAACGTAATACGTTAAAACGTTATACCATATAACGTAATACGTTATAACGATATACCATATAACGTAATACGTTATAACGTTATACCATATAACGTAATACGTGATAACGTTATACCATATAACGTAATAAGTTAAAACGTTATGCCATATAACGTAATACGTTATAACGTTATACCAGATAACGTAATACGTTAAAACGTAATACCATATAACGTAATACGTTATAAGGTTATACCATATATCGTAAAACGTCATTTCGTTATACCATATAACGTAATACGTTATAACGTAATGCCATATAACGTAATACGTGATAACGTTATACCATATAACGTAATACGTTATAACGTAATACCATATAACGTAAAACGTCATTTCGTTATACCATATAACGTAATACGGTATAACGTTATACCATATAACGTAATACGTTATAACGATATACCATATAACGTAATACGTTATAACGATGTACCATATAACGTAGTACGTTATAACGTTATACCGTATAACGTAATACGTTATAACGTTACACCATTTAACGTAATACGTTATAACGTTATACCATATAACGTAATACGTTATAACGTAATGCCATATAACGTAATACGTGATAACGTTATACCATATAACGTAATACGTTATAACGTAATACCATATAACGTAAAACGTCATTTCGTTATACCATATAACGGAATACGGTATAACGTTATACCATATAACGTAATACGTTATAACGTTATACCATATAACGTAATACGTGATAACGTAATACCATATAACGTAATACGTTATGACGTTATACCGTATAACGTAATACGTTTTAACGTTATAACATATAACGTAAAACGTCATTTCGTTATACCATAAAACATAGTACGGTATAACGTTACACCATATAACGTAATACGTTATAACGTTATACCATATAACGTAATTCGTTTTAACGTTATACCACATAACGTAATACGTTATAACGTTATACCATATAACGTAATACGGTATAACGTTATACCATATAACGTAATACGTTATAACGATATACCATATAACGTAATACGTTATAACGTTATACCATATAACGTAATACGTTATAACGTAATGCCATATAACGTAATACGTGATAACGTTATACCATATAACGTAATACGTTACAACGTTATACCATATAACGTAATTCGTTTTAACGTTATACCATATAACGTAATACGTGATAACGTTATACCATATAACGTAATACGTTATAACGTTATACCATATAACGTAATTCGTTTTAACGTTATACCACATAACGTAATACGTTATAACGTTATACCATATAACGTAATACGGTATAACGTTATACCATATAACGTAATACGTTATAACGATATACCATATAACGTAATACGTTATAACGTTATACCATATAACGTAATACGGTATAACGTTATACCATATAACGTAATACGTTATAACGATATACCATATAACGTAATTCGTTTTAACGTTATACCACATAACGTAATACGTTATAACGTTATACCATATAACGTAATACGTTATAACGTAATGCCATATAACGTAATACGTGATAACGTTATACCATATAACGTAATACGTTAAAACGTTATACCATATAACGTAATACGTTATAACGTTATACCATATAACGTAATACGTGATAACGTAATACCATATAACGTAATACGTTATGACGTTATACCATATAACGTAATACGTTATAACGTAATACCATATAACGTAATACGTTATAACGTAATACCATATAACGTAATACGTGATAACGTTACACCATATAACGTAATACGTTAAAACGTTATACCATATAACGTAATACGTTATAACGATATACCATACAACGTAATACGTTATAACGTTATACCATATAACGTAATACGTGATAACGTTATACCATATAACGTAATACGTTAAAACGTTATGCCATATAACGTAATACGTTATAACGTTATACCAGATAACGTAATACGTTAAAACGTAATACCATATAACGTAATACGTTATAACGTTATACCATATAACGTAAAACGTCATTTCGTTATACCATATAACGTAATACGTTATAACGTAATGCCATATAACGTAATACGTGATAACGTTATACCATATAACGTAATACGTTATAACGTAATACCATATAACGTAAAACGTCATTTCGTTATACCATATAACGTAATACAGTATAACGTTATACCATATAACGTAATACGTTATAACGTATACCATATAACGTAATACGTTATAACGTTATACCATATAACGTAATACGGTATAACGTTATACCATATAACGTAATACGTTATAACGATATACCATATAACGTAATACGTTATAACGTTATACCATATAACGTAATACGTGATAACGTAATACCATATAACGTAATACGTTATGACGTTATACCATATAACGTAATACGTTATAACGTTATAACATATAACGTAAAACGTCATTTCGTTATACCATAAAACATAGTACGGTATAACGTTACACCATATAACGTAACACGTTATAACGTAATGACATATAACGTAATGCGTTATATAGTTATACCATATAACGTAATAAGTTATAACGTTATACCATATAACGTAATACGTTATAACGTTATACCATATAACGTAATACGGTATAACGTTATACCATATAACGTAATACGTTATAACGATATACCATATAACGTAATACGTTATAACGATATACCATATAACGTAATACGTTATAACGTTATACCATATAACGTAATACGTGATAACGTTATACCATATAACGTAATACGTTAAAACGTTATACCATATAACGTAATACGTTAAAACGTTATACCATATAACGTAATACGTTAAAACGTTATACCATATAACGTAAAACGTCATTTCGTTATACCATATAACGTAATACGTTATAACGTAATGCCATATAACGTAATACGTGATAACGTTATACCATATAACGTAATACGTTAAAACGTTATACCATATAACGTAATACGTATAACGTTATACCATATAACGTAATACGTGATAACGTAATACCATATAACGTAATACGTTATGACGTTATACCATATAACGTAATACGTTATAACGTAATACCATATAACGTAATACGTTATAACGTAATACCGTATAACGTAATACGTGATAACGTTATACCATATAACGTAATACGTTAAAACGTTATACCATATAACGTAATACGTTATAACGATATACCATATAACGTAATACGTTATAACGTTATACCATATAACGTAATATGTGATAACGTTATATCATATAACGTAATACGTTAAAACGTTATGCCATATAACGTAATACGTTATAACGTTATACCATATAACGTAATACGTTGAAACGTAATACCATATAACGTAATACGTTATAACGTTATACCATATAACGTAAAACGTCATTTCGTTATACCATATAACGTAATACGTTATAACGTAATGCCATATAACGTAATACGTGATAACGTTATACCATATAACGTAATACGTTATAACGATATACCATATAACGTAATACGTTATAACGTTATACCACATAACGTAATACGTTATAACGTTATACCATATAACGTAATACGTTAAAACGTAATACCATATAACGTAATACGTTATATCGTTATACCATATAACGTAATACGTTATAACGTTATACCATATAACGTAATACGTTAAAACGTAATACCATATAACGTAATACGTTATAACGTTATACCATATAACGTAATACGTTATAACGTTATACCATATAACGTAATACGGTATAACGTTATACCATATAACGTAATACGTTATAACGATATACCATATAACGTAGTACGTTATAACGTTATACCGTATAACGTAATACGTTATAACGTTATACCATATAACGTAAAACGTCATTTCGTCATACCATATAACGTAATACGTTATAACGTAATGCCATATAACGTAATACGTGATAACGATATACCATATAACGTAATACGTTATAACGTTATACCATATAACGTAATACGTGATAACGTTATATCATATAACGTAATACGTTAAAACGTTATGCCATATAACGTAATACGTTATAACGTTATACCATATAACGTAATACGTTGAAACGTAATACCATATAACGTAATACGTTATAACGTTATACCATATAACGTAAAACGTCATTTCGTTATACCATATAACGTAATACGTTATAACGTAATGCCATATAACGTAATACGTTATAACGTTATACCATATAACGTAAAACGTCATTTCGTTATACCATATAACGTAATACGTTATAACGTAATGCCATATAACGTAATACGTGATAACGTTATACCATATAACGTAATACGTTATAACGATATACCATATAACGTAATACGTTATAACGTTATACCACATAACGTAATACGTTATAACGTTATACCATATAACGTAATACGTTAAAACGTAATACCATATAACGTAATACGTTATAACGTTATAACATATAACGTAATACGTTATAACGTTATACCATATAACGTAATACGGTATAACGTTATACCATATAACGTAATACGTTATAACGATATACCATATAACGTAGTACGTTACAACGTTATACCGTATAACGTAATACGTTATAACGTTATACCGTATAACGTAATACGTGATAACGTTATACCATATAACGTAATACGTTATAACGTTATACCATATAACGTAATTCGTTTTAACGTTATACCACATAACGTAATACGTTATAACGTTATACCATATAACGTAATACGTTAAAACGTAATACCATATAACGTAATACGTTATAACGTTATACCATATAACGTAAAACGTCATTTCGTTATACCATATAACGTAATACGTTATAACGTAATGCCATATAACGTAATACGTGATAACGTTATACCATATAACGTAATACGTTATAACGTAATACCATATAACGTAAAACGTCATTTCGTTATACCATATAACGGAATACGGTATAACGTTATACCATATAACGTAATACGTTATAACGTTATACCATATAACGTAATACGTGATAACGTAATACCATATAACGTAATACGTTATGACGTTATACCATATAACGTAATACGTTTTAACGTTATAACATATAACGTAAAACGTCATTTCGTTATACCATAAAACATAGTACGGTATAACGTTACACCATATAACGTAATACGTTATAACGTTATACCATATAACGTAATTCGTTTTAACTTTATACCACATAACGTAATACGTTATAACGTTATACCATATAACGTAATACGGTATAACGTTATACCATATAACGTAATACGTTATAACGATATACCATATAACGTAATACGTTATAACGTTATACCATATAACGTAATACGTTATAACGTAATGCCATATAACGTAATACGTGATAACGTTATACCATATAACGTAATACGTTACAACGTTATACCATATAACGTAATTCGTTTTAACGTTATACCATATAACGTAATACGTGATAACGTTATACCATATAACGTAATACGTTATAACGTTATACCATATAACGTAATTCGTTTTAACGTTATACCACATAACGTAATACGTTATAACGTTATACCATATAACGTAATTCGTTTTAACGTTATACCACATAACGTAATACGTTATAACGTTATACCATATAACGTAATACGTTATAACGTAATGCCATATAACGTAATACGTGATAACGTTATACCATATAACGTAATACGTTAAAACGTTATACCATATAACGTAATACGTTATAACGTTATACCATATAACGTAATACGTGATAACGTAATACCATATAACGTAATACGTTATGACGTTATACCATATAACGTAATACGTTATAACGTAATACCATATAACGTAATACGTTATAACGTAATACCATATAACGTAATACGTGATAACGTTATACCATATAACGTAATACGTTAAAACGTTATACCATATAACGTAATACGTTATAACGATATACCATATAACGTAATACGTTATAACGTTATACCATATAACGTAATACGTGATAACGTTATACCATATAACGTAATACGTTAAAACGTTATGCCATATAACGTAATACGTTATAACGTTATACCAGATAACGTAATACGTTAAAACGTAATACCATATAACGTAATACGTTATAACGTTATACCATATAACGTAAAACGTCATTTCGTTATACCATATAACGTAATACGTTATAACGTAATGCCATATAACGTAATACGTGATAACGTTATACCATATAACGTAATACGTTATAACGTAATACCATATAACGTAAAACGTCATTTCGTTATACCGTATAACGTAATACAGTATAACGTTATACCATATAACGTAATACGTTATAACGATATACCATATAACGTAATACGTTATAACGTTATACCATATAACGTAATACGGTATAACGTTATACCATATAACGTAATACGTTATAACGATATACCATATAACGTAATACGTTATAACGTTATACCATATAACGTAATACGTGATAACGTAATACCATATAACGTAATACGTTATGACGTTATACCGTATAACGTAATACGTTATAACGTTATAACATATAACGTAAAACGTCATTTCGTTATACCATAAAACATAGTACGGTATAACGTTACACCATATAACGTAACACGTTATAACGTAATGACATATAACGTAATGCGTTATATAGTTATACCATATAACGTAATAAGTTATAACGTTATACCATATAACGTAATACGTTATAACGTTATACCATATAACGTAATACGTTAAAACGTTATACCATATAACGTAATACGTTAAAACGTTATACCATATAACGTAAAACGTCATTTCGTTATACCATATAACGTAATACGTTATAACGTAATGCCATATAACGTAATACGTGATAACGTTATACCATATAACGTAATACGTTAAAACGTTATACCATATAACGTAATACGTATAACGTTATACCATATAACGTAATACGTGATAACGTAATACCATATAACGTAATACGTTATGACGTTATACCATATAACGTAATACGTTATAACGTAATACCATATAACGTAATACGTTATAACGTAATACCGTATAACGTAATACGTGATAACGTTATACCATATAACGTAATACGTTAAAACGTTATACCATATAACGTAATACGTTATAACGATATACCATATAACGTAATACGTTATAACGTTATACCATATAACGTAATACGTGATAACGTTATATCATATAACGTAATACGTTAAAACGTTATGCCATATAACGTAATACGTTATAACGTTATACCATATAACGTAATACGTTGAAACGTAATACCATATAACGTAATACGTTATAACGTTATACCATATAACGTAAAACGTCATTTCGTTATACCATATAACGTAATACGTTATAACGTAATGCCATATAACGTAATACGTGATAACGTTATACCATATAACGTAATACGTTATAACGATATACCATATAACGTAATACGTTATAACGTTATACCACATAACGTAATACGTTATAACGTTATACCATATAACGTAATACGTTAAAACGTAATACCATATAACGTAATACGTTATAACGTTATACCATATAACGTAATACGTTATAACGTTATACCATATAACGTAATACGTTAAAACGTAATACCATATAACGTAATACGTTATAACGTTATACCATATAACGTAATACGTTATAACGTTATACCATATAACGTAATACGGTATAACGTTATACCATATAACGTAATACGTTATAACGATATACCATATAACGTAGTACGTTATAACGTTATACCGTATAACGTAATACGTTATAACGTTATACCATATAACGTAAAACGTCATTTCGTTATACCATATAACGTAATACGTTATAACGTAATGCCATATAACGTAATACGTGATAACGATATACCATATAACGTAATACGTTATAACGTTATACCATATAACGTAATACGTGATAACGTTATATCATATAACGTAATACGTTAAAACGTTATGCCATATAACGTAATACGTTATAACGTTATACCATATAACGTAATACGTTGAAACGTAATACCATATAACGTAATACGTTATAACGTTATACCATATAACGTAAAACGTCATTTCGTTATACCATATAACGTAATACGTTATAACGTAATGCCATATAACGTAATACGTTATAACGTTATACCATATAACGTAAAACGTCATTTCGTTATACCATATAACGTAATACGTTATAACGTAATGCCATATAACGTAATACGTGATAACGTTATACCATATAACGTAATACGTTATAACGATATACCATATAACGTAATACGTTATAACGTTATACCACATAACGTAATACGTTATAACGTTATACCATATAACGTAATACGTTAAAACGTAATACCATATAACGTAATACGTTATAGCGTTATAACATATAACGTAATACGTTATAACGTTATACCATATAACGTAATACGGTATAACGTTATACCATATAACGTAATACGTTATAACGATATACCATATAACGTAGTACGTTATAACGTTATACCGTATAACGTAATACGTTATAACGTTATACCGTATAACGTAATACGTTATAACGTTATACCATATAACGTAAAACGTCATTTCGTTATACCATATAACGTAATACGTTATAACGTAATGCCATATAACGTAATACGTGATAACGTTATACCATATAACGTAATACGTTATAACGTTATACCATATAACGTAATTCGTTTTAACGTTATACCACATAACGTAATACGTTATAACGTTATACCATATAACGTAATACGTTAAAACGTAATACCATATAACGTAATACGTTATAACGTTATACCATATAACGTAAAACGTCATTTCGTTATACCATATAACGTAATACGTTATAACGTAATGCCATATAACGTAATACGTGATAACGTTATACCATATAACGTAATACGTTATAACGATATACCATATAACGTAATACGTTATAACGTTATACCACATAACGTAATACGTTATAACGATATACCATATAACGTAATTCGTTTTAACGTTATACCACATAACGTAATACGTTATAACGTTATACCATATAACGTAATACGTTATAACGTAATGCCATATAACGTAATACGTGATAACGTTATACCATATAACGTAATACGTTAAAACGTTATACCATATAACGTAATACGTTATAACGTTATACCATATAACGTAATACGTGATAACGTAATACCATATAACGCAATACGTTATGACGTTATACCATATAACGTAATACGTTATAACGTAATACCATATAACGTAATACGTTATAACGTAATACCATATAACGTAATACGTGATAACGTTATACCATATAACGTAATACGTTAAAACGTTATACCATATAAAGTAATACGTTATAACGATATACCATATAACGTAATACGTTATAACGTTATACCATATAACGTAATACGTGATAACGTTATACCATATAACGTAATACGTTAAAACGTTATGCCATATAACGTAATACGTTATAACGTTATACCAGATAACGTAATACGTTAAAACGTAATACCATATAACGTAATACGTTATAACGTTATACCATATAACGTAAAACGTCATTTCGTTATACCATATAACGTAATACGTTATAACGTAATGCCATATAACGTAATACGTGATAACGTTATACCATATAACGTAATACGTTATAACGTAATACCATATAACGTAAAACGTCATTTCGTTATACCATATAACGTAATACAGTATAACGTTATACCATATAACGTAATACGTTATAACGATATACCATATAACGTAATACGTTATAACGTTATACCATATAACGTAATACGGTATAACGTTATACCATATAACGTAATACGTTATAACGATATACCATATAACGTAATACGTTATAACGTTATACCATATAACGTAATACGTGATAACGTAATACCATATAACGTAATACGTTATGACGTTATACCATATAACGTAATACGTTATAACGTTATAACATATAACGTAAAACGTCATTTCGTTATACCATAAAACATAGTAAGGTATAACGTTACACCATATAACGTAACACGTTATAACGTAATGACATATAACGTAATGCGTTATATAGTTATACCATATAACGT
The DNA here is from genome assembly GCF_051014615.1 of Bombus vancouverensis nearcticus. Classification (NCBI taxonomy): domain Eukaryota; kingdom Metazoa; phylum Arthropoda; class Insecta; order Hymenoptera; family Apidae; genus Bombus; species Bombus vancouverensis. The sequence goes on from NC_134924.1 coordinate 3,072,435, forward strand.
AATAAGTTATAACGTTATACCATATAACGTAATACGTTATAACGTTATACCGTATAACGTAATACGTGATAACGTTATACCATATAACGTAATACGTTATAACGTTATACCATATAACGTAATTCGTTTTAACGTTATACCACATAACGTAATACGTTATAACGTTATACCATATAACGTAATACGTTAAAACGTAATACCATATAACGTAATACGTTATAACGTTATACCATATAACGTAAAACGTCATTTCGTTATACCATATAACGTAATACGTTATAACGTAATGCCATATAACGTAATACGTGATAACGTTATACCATATAACGTAATACGTTATAACGTAATACCATATAACGTAAAACGTCATTTCGTTATACCATATAACGGAATACGGTATAACGTTATACCATATAACGTAATACGTTATAACGTTATACCATATAACGTAATACGTGATAACGTAATACCATATAACGTAATACGTTATGACGTTATACCATATAGCGTAATACGTTTTAACGTTATAACATATAACGTAAAACGTCATTTCGTTATACCATAAAACATAGTACGTTATAACGTTATACCACATAACGTAATACGTTATAACGTTATACCATATAACGTAATACGTTAAAACGTAATACCATATAACGTAATACGTTATAACGTTATAACATATAACGTAATACGTTATAACGTTATACCATATAACGTAATACGGTATAACGTTATACCATATAACGTAATACGTTATAACGATATACCATATAACGTAGTACGTTACAACGTTATACCGTATAACGTAATACGTTATAACGTTATACCGTATAACGTAATACGTGATAACGTTATACCATATAACGTAATACGTTATAACGTTATACCATATAACGTAATTCGTTTTAACGTTATACCACATAACGTAATACGTTATAACGTTATACCATATAACGTAATACGTTAAAACGTAATACCATATAACGTAATACGTTATAACGTTATACCATATAACGTAAAACGTCATTTCGTTATACCATATAACGTAATACGTTATAACGTAATGCCATATAACGTAATACGTGATAACGTTATACCATATAACGTAATACGTTATAACGTAATACCATATAACGTAAAACGTCATTTCGTTATACCATATAACGGAATACGGTATAACGTTATACCATATAACGAAATACGTTATAACGTTATACCATATAACGTAATACGTGATAACGCAATACCATATAACGTAATACGTTATGACGTTATACCATATAACGTAATACGTTTTAACGTTATAACATATAACGTAAAACGTCATTTCGTTATACCATAAAACATAGTACGGTATAACGTTACACCATATAACGTAATTCGTTTTAACGTTATACCATATAACGTAATACGTGATAACGTTATACCATATAACGTAATACGTTATAACGTTATACCATATAACGTAATTCGTTTTAACGTTATACCACATAACGTAATACGTTATAACGTTATACCATATAACGTAATTCGTTTTAACGTTATACCACATAAAGTAATACGTTATAACGTTATACCATATAACGTAATACGTTATAACGTAATGCCATATAACGTAATACGTGATAACGTTATACCATATAACGTAATACGTTAAAACGTTATACCATATAACGTAATACGTTATAACGTTATACCATATAACGTAATACGTGATAACGTAATACCATATAACGTAATACGTTATGACGTTATACCATATAACGTAATACGTTATAACGTAATACCATATAACGTAATACGTTATAACGTAATACCATATAACGTAATACGTGATAACGTTATACCATATAACGTAATACGTTAAAACGTTATACCATATAACGTAATACGTTATAACGATATACCATATAACGTAATACGTTATAACGTTATACCATATAACGTAATACGTGATAACGTTATACCATATAACGTAATACGTTAAAACGTTATGCCATATAACGTAATACGTTATAACGTTATACCAGATAACGTAATACGTTAAAACGTAATACCATATAACGTAATACGTTATAACGTTATACCATATAACGTAAAACGTCATTTCGTTATACCATATAACGTAATACGTTATAACGTAATGCCATATAACGTAATACGTGATAACGTTATACCATATAACGTAATACGTTATAACGTAATACCATATAACGTAAAACGTCATTTCGTTATACCATATAACGGAATACGGTATAACGTTATACCATATAACGTAATACGTTATAACGTTATACCATATAACGTAATACGTGATAACGTAATACCATATAACGTAATACGTTATGACGTTATACCATATAACGTAATACGTTTTAACGTTATAACATATAACGTAAAACGTCATTTCGTTATACCATAAAACATAGTACGTTATAACGTTATACCACATAACGTAATACGTTATAACGTTATACCATATAACGTAATACGTTAAAACGTAATACCATATAACGTAATACGTTATAACGTTATAACATATAACGTAATACGTTATAACGTTATACCATATAACGTAATACGGTATAACGTTATACCATATAACGTAATACGTTATAACGATATACCATATAACGTAGTACGTTACAACGTTATACCGTATAACGTAATACGTTATAACGTTATACCGTATAACGTAATACGTGATAACGTTATACCATATAACGTAATACGTTATAACGTTATACCATATAACGTAATTCGTTTTAACGTTATACCACATAACGTAATACGTTATAACGTTATACCATATAACGTAATACGTTAAAACGTAATACCATATAACGTAATACGTTATAACGTTATACCATATAACGTAAAACGTCATTTCGTTATACCATATAACGTAATACGTTATAACGTAATGCCATATAACGTAATACGTGATAACGTTATACCATATAACGTAATACGTTATAACGTAATACCATATAACGTAAAACGTCATTTCGTTATACCATATAACGGAATACGGTATAACGTTATACCATATAACGTAAAACGTCATTTCGTTATACCATATAACGTAATACGTTATAACGTAATGCCATATAACGTAATACGTGATAACGTTATACCATATAACGTAATACGTTATAACGTAATACCATATAACGTAAAACGTCATTTCGTTATACCATATAACGTAATACGTTATAACGTAATGCCATATAACGTAATACGTGATAACGTTATACCATATAACGTAATACGTTATAACGTAATACCATATAACGTAAAACGTCATTTCGTTATACCATATAACGTAATACGTTATAACGTAATGCCATATAACGTAATACGTGATAACGTTATACCATATAACGTAATACGTTATAACGTTATACCATATAACGTAATTCGTTTTAACGTTATACCACATAACGTAATACGTTATAACGTTATACCATATAACGTAATACGTTAAAACGTAATACCATATAACGTAATACGTTATAACGTTATACCATATAACGTAAAACGTCATTTCGTTATACCATATAACGTAATACGTTATAACGTAATGCCATATAACGTAATACGTGATAACGTTATACCATATAACGTAATACGTTATAACGTAATACCATATAACGTAAAACGTCATTTCGTTATACCATATAACGTAATACGTTATAACGTAATGCCATATAACGTAATACGTGATAACGTTATACCATATAACGTAATACGTTATAACGTTATACCATATAACGTAATTCGTTTTAACGTTATACCACATAACGTAATACGTTATAACGTTATACCATATAACGTAATACGTGATAACGTTATACCATATAACGTAATACGTTATAACGTTATACCATATAACGTAATTCGTTTTAACGTTATACCATATAACGTAATACGTTATAACGTAATGCCATATAACGTAATACGTGATAACGTTATACCATATAACGTAATACGTTATAACGTAATACCATATAACGTAAAACGTCATTTCGTTATACCATATAACGGAATACGGTATAACGTTATACCATATAACGAAATACGTTATAACGTTATACCATATAACGTAATACGTGATAACGCAATACCATATAACGTAATACGTTATGACGTTATACCATATAACGTAATACGTTTTAACGTTATAACATATAACGTAAAACGTCATTTCGTTATACCATAAAACATAGTACGGTATAACGTTACACCATATAACGTAATTCGTTTTAACGTTATACCATATAACGTAATACGTGATAACGTTATACCATATAACGTAATACGTTATAACGTTATACCATATAACGTAATTCGTTTTAACGTTATACCACATAACGTAATACGTTATAACGTTATACCATATAACGTAATTCGTTTTAACGTTATACCACATAAAGTAATACGTTATAACGTTATACCATATAACGTAATACGTTATAACGTAATGCCATATAACGTAATACGTGATAACGTTATACCATATAACGTAATACGTTAAAACGTTATACCATATAACGTAATACGTTATAACGTTATACCATATAACGTAATACGTGATAACGTAATACCATATAACGTAATACGTTATGACGTTATACCATATAACGTAATACGTTATAACGTAATACCATATAACGTAATACGTTATAACGTAATACCATATAACGTAATACGTGATAACGTTATACCATATAACGTAATACGTTAAAACGTTATACCATATAACGTAATACGTTATAACGATATACCATATAACGTAATACGTTATAACGTTATACCATATAACGTAATACGTGATAACGTTATACCATATAACGTAATACGTTAAAACGTTATGCCATATAACGTAATACGTTATAACGTTATACCAGATAACGTAATACGTTAAAACGTAATACCATATAACGTAATACGTTATAACGTTATACCATATAACGTAAAACGTCATTTCGTTATACCATATAACGTAATACGTTATAACGTAATGCCATATAACGTAATACGTGATAACGTTATACCATATAACGTAATACGTTATAACGTAATACCATATAACGTAAAACGTCATTTCGTTATACCATATAACGGAATACGGTATAACGTTATACCATATAACGTAATACGTTATAACGTTATACCATATAACGTAATACGTGATAACGTAATACCATATAACGTAATACGTTATGACGTTATACCATATAACGTAATACGTTTTAACGTTATAACATATAACGTAAAACGTCATTTCGTTATACCATAAAACATAGTACGTTATAACGTTATACCACATAACGTAATACGTTATAACGTTATACCATATAACGTAATACGTTAAAACGTAATACCATATAACGTAATACGTTATAACGTTATAACATATAACGTAATACGTTATAACGTTATACCATATAACGTAATACGGTATAACGTTATACCATATAACGTAATACGTTATAACGATATACCATATAACGTAGTACGTTACAACGTTATACCGTATAACGTAATACGTTATAACGTTATACCGTATAACGTAATACGTGATAACGTTATACCATATAACGTAATACGTTATAACGTTATACCATATAACGTAATTCGTTTTAACGTTATACCACATAACGTAATACGTTATAACGTTATACCATATAACGTAATACGTTAAAACGTAATACCATATAACGTAATACGTTATAACGTTATACCATATAACGTAAAACGTCATTTCGTTATACCATATAACGTAATACGTTATAACGTAATGCCATATAACGTAATACGTGATAACGTTATACCATATAACGTAATACGTTATAACGTAATACCATATAACGTAAAACGTCATTTCGTTATACCATATAACGGAATACGGTATAACGTTATACCATATAACGTAAAACGTCATTTCGTTATACCATATAACGTAATACGTTATAACGTAATGCCATATAACGTAATACGTGATAACGTTATACCATATAACGTAATACGTTATAACGTAATACCATATAACGTAAAACGTCATTTCGTTATACCATATAACGTAATACGTTATAACGTAATGCCATATAACGTAATACGTGATAACGTTATACCATATAACGTAATACGTTATAACGTAATACCATATAACGTAAAACGTCATTTCGTTATACCATATAACGTAATACGTTATAACGTAATGCCATATAACGTAATACGTGATAACGTTATACCATATAACGTAATACGTTATAACGTTATACCATATAACGTAATTCGTTTTAACGTTATACCACATAACGTAATACGTTATAACGTTATACCATATAACGTAATACGTTAAAACGTAATACCATATAACGTAATACGTTATAACGTTATACCATATAACGTAAAACGTCATTTCGTTATACCATATAACGTAATACGTTATAACGTAATGCCATATAACGTAATACGTGATAACGTTATACCATATAACGTAATACGTTATAACGTAATACCATATAACGTAAAACGTCATTTCGTTATACCATATAACGGAATACGGTATAACGTTATACCATATAACGTAATACGTTATAACGTTATACCATATAACGTAATACGTGATAACGTAATACCATATAACGTAATACGTTATGACGTTATACCATATAACGTAATACGTTTTAACGTTATAACATATAACGTAAAACGTCATTTCGTTATACCATAAAACATAGTACGGTATAACGTTACACCATATAACGTAATACGTTATAACGTTATACCATATAACGTAATTCGTTTTAACTTTATACCACATAACGTAATACGTTATAACGTTATACCATATAACGTAATACGGTATAACGTTATACCATATAACGTAATACGTTATAACGATATACCATATAACGTAATACGTTATAACGTTATACCATATAACGTAATACGTTATAACGTAATGCCATATAACGTAATACGTGATAACGTTATACCATATAACGTAATACGTTACAACGTTATACCATATAACGTAATTCGTTTTAACGTTATACCATATAACGTAATACGTGATAACGTTATACCATATAACGTAATACGTTATAACGTTATACCATATAACGTAATTCGTTTTAACGTTATACCACATAACGTAATACGTTATAACGTTATACCATATAACGTAATTCGTTTTAACGTTATACCACATAACGTAATACGTTATAACGTTATACCATATAACGTAATACGTTATAACGTAATGCCATATAACGTAATACGTGATAACGTTATACCATATAACGTAATACGTTAAAACGTTATACCATATAACGTAATACGTTATAACGTTATACCATATAACGTAATACGTGATAACGTAATACCATATAACGTAATACGTTATGACGTTATACCATATAACGTAATACGTTATAACGTAATACCATATAACGTAATACGTTATAACGTAATACCATATAACGTAATACGTGATAACGTTATACCATATAACGTAATACGTTAAAACGTTATACCATATAACGTAATACGTTATAACGATATACCATATAACGTAATACGTTATAACGTTATACCATATAACGTAATACGTGATAACGTTATACCATATAACGTAATACGTTAAAACGTTATGCCATATAACGTAATACGTTATAACGTTATACCAGATAACGTAATACGTTAAAACGTAATACCATATAACGTAATACGTTATAACGTTATACCATATAACGTAAAACGTCATTTCGTTATACCATATAACGTAATACGTTATAACGTAATGCCATATAACGTAATACGTGATAACGTTATACCATATAACGTAATACGTTATAACGTAATACCATATAACGTAAAACGTCATTTCGTTATACCATATAACGGAATACGGTATAACGTTATACCATATAACGTAATACGTTATAACGTTATACCATATAACGTAATACGTGATAACGTAATACCATATAACGTAATACGTTATGACGTTATACCATATAACGTAATACGTTTTAACGTTATAACATATAACGTAAAACGTCATTTCGTTATACCATAAAACATAGTACGTTATAACATTATACCACATAACGTAATACGTTATAACGTTATACCATATAACGTAATACGTTAAAACGTAATACCATATAACGTAATACGTTATAACGTTATAACATATAACGTAATACGTTATAACGTTATACCATATAACGTAATACGGTATAACGTTATACCATATAACGTAATACGTTATAACGATATACCATATAACGTAGTACGTTACAACGTTATACCGTATAACGTAATACGTTATAACGTTATACCATATAACGTAATACGTTATAACGTAATGCCATATAACGTAATACGTGATAACGTTATACCATATAACGTAATACGTTATAACGTAATACCATATAACGTAAAACGTCATTTCGTTATACCATATAACGGAATACGGTATAACGTTATACCATATAACGTAATACGTTATAACGTTATACCATATAACGTAATACGTGATAACGTAATACCATATAACGTAATACGTTATGACGTTATACCATATAACGTAATACGTTATAACGTTATACCATATAACGTAATACGTTATAACGTAATGCCATATAACGTAATACGTGATAACGTTATACCATATAACGTAATACGTTAAAACGTTATACCATATAACGTAATACGTTATAACGATATACCATATAACGTAATACGTTATAACGTTATACCATATAACGTAATACGTGATAACGTTATACCATATAACGTAATACGTTAAAACGTTATGCCATATAACGTAATACGTTATAACGTTATACCAGATAACGTAATACGTTAAAACGTAATACCATATAACGTAATACGTTATAACGTTATACCATATAACGTAAAACGTCATTTCGTTATACCATATAACGTAATACGTTAAAACGTTATACCATATAACGTAATACGTTATAACGATATACCATATAACGTAATACGTTATAACGTTATACCATATAACGTAATACGTGATAACGTTATACCATATAACGTAATACGTTAAAACGTTATGCCATATAACGTAATACGTTATAACGTTATACCAGATAACGTAATACGTTAAAACGTAATACCATATAACGTAATACGTTATAACGTTATACCATATAACGTAAAACGTCATTTCGTTATACCATATAACGGAATACGGTATAACGTTATACCATATAACGTAATACGTTATAACGTTATACCATATAACGTAATACGTGATAACGTAATACCATATAACGTAATACGTTATGACGTTATACCATATAACGTAATACGTTTTAACGTTATAACATATAACGTAAAACGTCATTTCGTTATACCATAAAACATAGTACGTTATAACGTTATACCACATAACGTAATACGTTATAACGTTATACCATATAACGTAATACGTTAAAACGTAATACCATATAACGTAATACGTTATAACGTTATAACATATAACGTAATACGTTATAACGTTATACCCTATAACGTAATACGGTATAACGTTATACCATATAACGTAATACGTTATAACGATATACCATATAACGTAGTACGTTACAACGTTATACCGTATAACGTAATACGTTATAACGTTATACCGTATAACGTAATACGTGATAACGTTATACCATATAACGTAATACGTTATAACGTTATACCATATAACGTAATTCGTTTTAACGTTATACCACATAACGTAATACGTTATAACGTTATACCATATAACGTAATACGTTAAAACGTAATACCATATAACGTAATACGTTATAACGTTATACCATATAACGTAAAACGTCATTTCGTTATACCATATAACGTAATACGTTATAACGTAATGCCATATAACGTAATACGTGATAACGTTATACCATATAACGTAATACGTTATAACGTAATACCATATAACGTAAAACGTCATTTCGTTATACCATATAACGGAATACGGTATAACGTTATACCATATAACGTAATACGTTATAACGTTATACCATATAACGTAATACGTGATAACGTAATACCATATAACGTAATACGTTATGACGTTATACCATATAACGTAATACGTTTTAACGTTATAACATATAACGTAAAACGTCATTTCGTTATACCATAAAACATAGTACGGTATAACGTTACACCATATAACGTAATACGTTATAACGTTATACCATATAACGTAATTCGTTTTAACTTTATACCACATAACGTAATACGTTATAACGTTATACCATATAACGTAATACGGTATAACGTTATACCATATAACGTAATACGTTATAACGATATACCATATAACGTAATACGTTATATCGTTATACCATATAACGTAATACGTTATAACGTAATGCCATATAACGTAATACGTGATAACGTTATACCATATAACGTAATACGTTACAACGTTATACCATATAACGTAATTCGTTTTAACGTTATACCATATAACGTAATACGTGATAACGTTATACCATATAACGTAATACGTTATAACGTTATACCATATAACGTAATTCGTTTTAACGTTATACCACATAACGTAATACGTTATAACGTTATACCATATAACGTAATTCGTTTTAACGTTATACCACATAACGTAATACGTTATAACGTTATACCATATAACGTAATACGTTATAACGTAATGCCATATAACGTAATACGTGATAACGTTATACCATATAACGTAATACGTTAAAACGTTATACCATATAACGTAATACGTTATAACGTTATACCATATAACGTAATACGTGATAACGTAATACCATATAACGTAATACGTTATGACGTTATACCATATAACGTAATACGTTATAACGTAATACCATATAACGTAATACGTTATAACGTAATACCATATAACGTAATACGTGATAACGTTATACCATATAACGTAATACGTTAAAACGTTATACCATATAACGTAATACGTTATAACGATATACCATATAACGTAATACGTTATAACGTTATACCATATAACGTAATACGTGATAACGTTATACCATATAACGTAATACGTTAAAACGTTATGCCATATAACGTAATACGTTATAACGTTATACCAGATAACGTAATACGTTAAAACGTAATACCATATAACGTAATACGTTATAACGTTATACCATATAACGTAAAACGTCATTTCGTTATACCATATAACGTAATACGTTATAACGTAATGCCATATAACGTAATACGTGATAACGTTATACCATATAACGTAATACGTTATAACGTAATACCATATAACGTAAAACGTCATTTCGTTATACCGTATAACGTAATACAGTATAACGTTATACCATATAACGTAATACGTTATAACGATATACCATATAACGTAATACGTTATAACGTTATACCATATAACGTAATACGGTATAACGTTATACCATATAACGTAATACGTTATAACGATATACCATATAACGTAATACGTTATAACGTTATACCATATAACGTAATACGTGATAACGTAATACCATATAACGTAATACGTTATGACGTTATACCATATAACGTAATACGTTATAACGTTATAACATATAACGTAAAACGTCATTTCGTTATACCATAAAACATAGTACGGTATAACGTTACACCATATAACGTAACACGTTATAACGTAATGACATATAACGTAATGCGTTATATAGTTATACCATATAACGTAATAAGTTATAACGTTATACCATATAACGTAATACGTTATAACGTTATACCATATAACGTAATACGTTAAAACGTTATACCATATAACGTAATACGTTAAAACGTTATACCATATAACGTAAAACGTCATTTCGTTATACCATATAACGTAATACGTTAAAACGTTATACCATATAACGTAATACGTTAAAACGTTATACCATATAACGTAAAACGTCATTTCGTTATACCATATAACGTAATACGTTATAACGTAATGCCATATAACGTAATACGTGATAACGTTATACCATATAACGTAATACGTTAAAACGTTATACCATATAACGTAATACGTATAACGTTATACCATATAACGTAATACGTGATAACGTAATACCATATAACGTAATACGTTATGACGTTATACCATATAACGTAATACGTTATAACGTAATACCATATAACGTAATACGTTATAACGTAATACCGTATAACGTAATACGTGATAACGTTATACCATATAACGTAATACGTTAAAACGTTATACCATATAACGTAATACGTTATAACGATATACCATATAACGTAATACGTTATAACGTTATACCATATAACGTAATACGTGATAACGTTATATCATATAACGTAATACGTTAAAACGTTATGCCATATAACGTAATACGTTATAACGTTATACCATATAACGTAATACGTTGAAACGTAATACCATATAACGTAATACGTTATAACGTTATACCATATAACGTAAAACGTCATTTCGTTATACCATATAACGTAATACGTTATAACGTAATGCCATATAACGTAATACGTGATAACGTTATACCATATAACGTAATACGTTATGACGTTATACCATATAACGTAATACGTTATAACGTAATACCATATAACGTAATACGTTATAACGTAATACCATATAACGTAATACGTGATAACGTTATACCATATAACGTAATACGTTAAAACGTTATACCATATAACGTAATACGTTATAACGATATACCATATAACGTAATACGTTATAACGTTATACCATATAACGTAATACGTGATAACGTTATACCATATAACGTAATACGTTAAAACGTTATGCCATATAACGTAATACGTTATAACGTTATACCAGATAACGTAATACGTTAAAACGTAATACCATATAACGTAATACGTTATAACGTTATACCATATAACGTAAAACGTCATTTCGTTATACCATATAACGTAATACGTTATAACGTAATGCCATATAACGTAATACGTGATAACGTTATACCATATAACGTAATACGTTATAACGTAATACCATATAACGTAAAACGTCATTTCGTTATACCGTATAACGTAATACAGTATAACGTTATACCATATAACGTAATACGTTATAACGATATACCATATAACGTAATACGTTATAACGTTATACCATATAACGTAATACGGTATAACGTTATACCATATAACGTAATACGTTATAACGATATACCATATAACGTAATACGTTATAACGTTATACCATATAACGTAATACGTGATAACGTAATACCATATAACGTAATACGTTATGACGTTATACCATATAACGTAATACGTTATAACGTTATAACATATAACGTAAAACGTCATTTCGTTATACCATAAAACATAGTACGGTATAACGTTACACCATATAACGTAACACGTTATAACGTAATGACATATAACGTAATGCGTTATATAGTTATACCATATAACGTAATAAGTTATAACGTTATACCATATAACGTAATACGTTATAACGTTATACCATATAACGTAATACGTTAAAACGTTATACCATATAACGTAATACGTTAAAACGTTATACCATATAACGTAAAACGTCATTTCGTTATACCATATAACGTAATACGTTAAAACGTTATACCATATAACGTAATACGTTAAAACGTTATACCATATAACGTAAAACGTCATTTCGTTATACCATATAACGTAATACGTTATAACGTAATGCCATATAACGTAATACGTGATAACGTTATACCATATAACGTAATACGTTAAAACGTTATACCATATAACGTAATACGTATAACGTTATACCATATAACGTAATACGTGATAACGTAATACCATATAACGTAATACGTTATGACGTTATACCATATAACGTAATACGTTATAACGTAATACCATATAACGTAATACGTTATAACGTAATACCGTATAACGTAATACGTGATAACGTTATACCATATAACGTAATACGTTAAAACGTTATACCATATAACGTAATACGTTATAACGATATACCATATAACGTAATACGTTATAACGTTATACCATATAACGTAATACGTGATAACGTTATATCATATAACGTAATACGTTAAAACGTTATGCCATATAACGTAATACGTTATAACGTTATACCATATAACGTAATACGTTGAAACGTAATACCATATAACGTAATACGTTATAACGTTATACCATATAACGTAAAACGTCATTTCGTTATACCATATAACGTAATACGTTATAACGTAATGCCATATAACGTAATACGTGATAACGTTATACCATATAACGTAATACGTTATAACGATATACCATATAACGTAATACGTTATAACGTTATACCACATAACGTAATACGTTATAACGTTATACCATATAACGTAATACGTTAAAACGTAATACCATATAACGTAATACGTTATAACGTTATACCATATAACGTAATACGTTATAACGTTATACCATATAACGTAATACGTTAAAACGTAATACCATATAACGTAATACGTTATAACGTTATACCATATAACGTAATACGTTATAACGTTATACCATATAACGTAATACGGTATAACGTTATACCATATAACGTAATACGTTATAACGATATACCATATAACGTAGTACGTTATAACGTTATACCGTATAACGTAATACGTTATAACGTTATACCATATAACGTAAAACGTCATTTCGTTATACCATATAACGTAATACGTTATAACGTAATGCCATATAACGTAATACGTGATAACGATATACCATATAACGTAATACGTTATAACGTTATACCATATAACGTAATACGTGATAACGTTATATCATATAACGTAATACGTTAAAACGTTATGCCATATAACGTAATACGTTATAACGTTATACCATATAACGTAATACGTTGAAAACGTAATACCATATAACGTAATACGTTATAACGTTATACCATATAACGTAAAACGTCATTTCGTTATACCATTTAACGTAATACGTTATAACGTAATGCCATATAACGTAATACGTGATAACGTTATACCATATAACGTAATACGTTATAACGATATACCATATAACGTAATACGTTAAAACGTTATGCCATATAACGTAATACGTTATAACGTTATACCATATAACGTAATACGTTATAACGTAATGCCATATAACGTAATACGTTATAACGTTATACCATATAACGTAAAACGTCATTTCGTTATACCATATAACGTAATACGTTATAACGTAATGCCATATAACGTAATACGTGATAACGTTATACCATATAACGTAATACGTTATAACGATATACCATATAACGTAATACGTTATAACGTTATACCACATAACGTAATACGTTATAACGTTATACCATATAACGTAATACGTTAAAACGTAATACCATATAACGTAATACGTTATAGCGTTATAACATATAACGTAATACGTTATAACGTTATACCATATAACGTAATACGGTATAACGTTATACCATATAACGTAATACGTTATAACGATATACCATATAACGTAGTACGTTATAACGTTATACCGTATAACGTAATACGTTATAACGTTATACCGTATAACGTAATACGTTATAACGTTATACCATATAACGTAAAACGTCATTTCGTTATACCATATAACGTAATACGTTATAACGTAATGCCATATAACGTAATACGTGATAACGTTATACCATATAACGTAATACGTTATAACGTTATACCATATAACGTAATTCGTTTTAACGTTATACCACATAACGTAATACGTTATAACGTTATACCATATAACGTAATACGTTAAAACGTAATACCATATAACGTAATACGTTATAACGTTATACCATATAACGTAAAACGTCATTTCGTTATACCATATAACGTAATACGTTATAACGTAATGCCATATAACGTAATACGTGATAACGTTATACCATATAACGTAATACGTTATAACGATATACCATATAACGTAATACGTTATAACGTTATACCACATAACGTAATACGTTATAACGATATACCATATAACGTAATTCGTTTTAACGTTATACCACATAACGTAATACGTTATAACGTTATACCATATAACGTAATACGTTATAACGTAATGCCATATAACGTAATACGTGATAACGTTATACCATATAACGTAATACGTTAAAACGTTATACCATATAACGTAATACGTTATAACGTTATACCATATAACGTAATACGTGATAACGTAATACCATATAACGCAATACGTTATGACGTTATACCATATAACGTAATACGGTATAACGTTATACCATATAACGTAATACGTTATAACGATATACCATATAACGTAATACGTTATATCGTTATACCATATAACGTAATACGTTATAACGTAATGCCATATAACGTAATACGTGATAACGTTATACCATATAACGTAATACGTTACAACGTTATACCATATAACGTAATTCGTTTTAACGTTATACCATATAACGTAATACGTGATAACGTTATACCATATAACGTAATACGTTATAACGTTATACCATATAACGTAATTCGTTTTAACGTTATACCACATAACGTAATACGTTATAACGTTATACCATATAACGTAATTCGTTTTAACGTTATACCACATAACGTAATACGTTATAACGTTATACCATATAACGTAATACGTTATAACGTAATGCCATATAACGTAATACGTGATAACGTTATACCATATAACGTAATACGTTAAAACGTTATACCATATAACGTAATACGTTATAACGTTATACCATATAACGTAATACGTGATAACGTAATACCATATAACGTAATACGTTATGACGTTATACCATATAACGTAATACGTTATAACGTAATACCATATAACGTAATACGTTATAACGTAATACCATATAACGTAATACGTGATAACGTTATACCATATAACGTAATACGTTAAAACGTTATACCATATAACGTAATACGTTATAACGATATACCATATAACGTAATACGTTATAACGTTATACCATATAACGTAATACGTGATAACGTTATACCATATAACGTAATACGTTAAAACGTTATGCCATATAACGTAATACGTTATAACGTTATACCAGATAACGTAATACGTTAAAACGTAATACCATATAACGTAATACGTTATAACGTTATACCATATAACGTAAAACGTCATTTCGTTATACCATATAACGTAATACGTTATAACGTAATGCCATATAACGTAATACGTGATAACGTTATACCATATAACGTAATACGTTATAACGTAATACCATATAACGTAAAACGTCATTTCGTTATACCGTATAACGTAATACAGTATAACGTTATACCATATAACGTAATACGTTATAACGATATACCATATAACGTAATACGTTATAACGTTATACCATATAACGTAATACGGTATAACGTTATACCATATAACGTAATACGTTATAACGATATACCATATAACGTAATACGTTATAACGTTATACCATATAACGTAATACGTGATAACGTAATACCATATAACGTAATACGTTATGACGTTATACCATATAACGTAATACGTTATAACGTTATAACATATAACGTAAAACGTCATTTCGTTATACCATAAAACATAGTACGGTATAACGTTACACCATATAACGTAACACGTTATAACGTAATGACATATAACGTAATGCGTTATATAGTTATACCATATAACGTAATAAGTTATAACGTTATACCATATAACGTAATACGTTATAACGTTATACCATATAACGTAATACGTTAAAACGTTATACCATATAACGTAATACGTTAAAACGTTATACCATATAACGTAAAACGTCATTTCGTTATACCATATAACGTAATACGTTATAACGTAATGCCATATAACGTAATACGTGATAACGTTATACCATATAACGTAATACGTTAAAACGTTATACCATATAACGTAATACGTATAACGTTATACCATATAACGTAATACGTGATAACGTAATACCATATAACGTAATACGTTATGACGTTATACCATATAACGTAATACGTTATAACGTAATACCATATAACGTAATACGTTATAACGTAATACCGTATAACGTAATACGTGATAACGTTATACCATATAACGTAATACGTTAAAACGTTATACCATATAACGTAATACGTTATAACGATATACCATATAACGTAATACGTTATAACGTTATACCATATAACGTAATACGTGATAACGTTATATCATATAACGTAATACGTTAAAACGTTATGCCATATAACGTAATACGTTATAACGTTATACCATATAACGTAATACGTTGAAACGTAATACCATATAACGTAATACGTTATAACGTTATACCATATAACGTAAAACGTCATTTCGTTATACCATATAACGTAATACGTTATAACGTAATGCCATATAACGTAATACGTGATAACGTTATACCATATAACGTAATACGTTAT
Organism: Bombus vancouverensis nearcticus; assembly: GCF_051014615.1. Lineage (NCBI taxonomy): Eukaryota > Metazoa > Arthropoda > Insecta > Hymenoptera > Apidae > Bombus > Bombus vancouverensis. The sequence goes on from NC_134924.1 coordinate 3,090,953, forward strand.
AACGATATACCATATAACGTAATACGTTATAACGTTATACCACATAACGTAATACGTTATAACGTTATACCATATAACGTAATACGTTAAAACGTAATACCATATAACGTAATACGTTATAACGTTATACCATATAACGTAATACGTTATAACGTTATACCATATAACGTAATACGTTAAAACGTAATACCATATAACGTAATACGTTATAACGTTATACCATATAACGTAATACGTTATAACGTTATACCATATAACGTAATACGGTATAACGTTATACCATATAACGTAATACGTTATAACGATATACCATATAACGTAGTACGTTATAACGTTATACCGTATAACGTAATACGTTATAACGTTATACCATATAACGTAAAACGTCATTTCGTTATACCATATAACGTAATACGTTATAACGTAATGCCATATAACGTAATACGTGATAACGATATACCATATAACGTAATACGTTATAACGTTATACCATATAACGTAATACGTGATAACGTTATATCATATAACGTAATACGTTAAAACGTTATGCCATATAACGTAATACGTTATAACGTTATACCATATAACGTAATACGTTGAAACGTAATACCATATAACGTAATACGTTATAACGTTATACCATATAACGTAAAACGTCATTTCGTTATACCATATAACGTAATACGTTATAACGTAATGCCATATAACGTAATACGTGATAACGTTATACCATATAACGTAATACGTTATAACGATATACCATATAACGTAATACGGTATAACGTTATACCATATAACGTAATACGTTATAACGATATACCATATAACGTAATACGGTGTAACGTTATACCATATAACGTAATACGGTATAACGTTATACCATATAACGTAATACGGTATAACGTTATACCATATAACGTAATACGTTATAACGATATACCATATAACGTAATACGTTATAACGTTATACCATATAACGTAATACGTTATAACGTTATACCATATAACGTAATACGTTAAAACGTAATACCATATAACGTAATACGTTATAACGTTATACCATATAACGTAAAACGTCATTTCGTTATACCATATAACGTAATACGTTATAACGTAATGCCATATAACGTAATACGTGATAACGTTATACCATATAACGTAATACGTTATAACGTAATGCCATATAACGTAATTCGTTATAACGTTATACCATATAACGTAATACGTTATAACGTTATACCATATAACGTAATACGTTATAACGTAATACCATATAACGTAATACGTTATAACGTTATACCATATAACGTAATACGTTAAAACGTGATAGCATATAACGTAATACGTTATAACGTTATACCATATAACGTAAAACGTCATTTCGTTATACCATATAACGTAATACGTTAAAACGTAATACCATATAACGTAATACGTTATAACGTTATACCATATAACGTAAAACGTCATTTCGTTATACCATATAACGTAATACGTTATAACGTAATGCCATATAACGTAATACGTGATAACGTTATACCATATAACGTAATACGTTATAACGTTATACCATATAACGTAATTCGTTTTAACGTTATACCATATAACGTAATACGTTATAACGTTATACCATATAACGTAATACGTGATGACGTTATACCATATAACGTAATACGTTAAAACGTTATACCATATAACGTAATACGTTATAACGTTATACCATATAACGTAATACGTTAAAACGTTATACCATATAGCGTAATACGTTATAACGTTATACCATATAACGTAATACGTTATAACGTTATACCATATAACGTAATTCGTTTTAACGTTATACCATATAACGTAATACGTTATAACGTTATACCATATAACGTAATACGTCAAAACGTAATACCATATAACGTAATACGTTATAACGTTATACCATATAACGTAAAACGTCATTTCGTTATACCATATAACGTAAAACGTCATTTCGTTATACCATAAAACATAGTACGGTATAACGTTACACCATATAACGTAATACGTTATAACGTAATGACATATAACGTAATACGTTATATAGTTATACCATATAACGTAATAAGTTATAACGTTATACCATATAACGTAATACGTTATAACGTTATACCATATAACGTAATACGTTATAACGTTATACCATATATCGTAATACGTTATATCGTTATACCATATAACGTAATACGTTAAAACGTAATACCATATAACGTAATACGTTATAACGTTATACCATATAACGTAATACGTTATAACGTTATACCATATAACGTAATACGTGATGACGTTATACCATATAACGTAATACGTTAAAACGTTATACCATATAACGTAATACGTTATAACGTAATACCATATAACGTAAAACGTCATTTCGTTATACCATATAACGTAATACGGTATAACGTTATACCATATAACGTAATACGTTATAACGATATACCATATAACGTAATACGTTATGACGTTATACCATATAACGTAATACGTTATAACGTAATACCATATAACGTAATACGTTATAACGTAATACCATATAACGTAAAACGTCATTTCGTTATACCATATAACGTAATACGGTATAACGTTATACCATATAACGTAATACGGTATAACGTTATACCATATAACGTAATACGTTATAACGATATACCATATAACGTAGTACGTTATAACGTTATACCGTATAACGTAATACGTTATAACGTTATACCATATAACGTAATACGTTATAACGTTATACCATATAACGTAATACGTTATAACGTAATGCCATATAACGTAATTCGTTATAACGTTATACCATATAACGTAATACGTTATAACGTTATACCATATAACGTAATACGTTATAACGTAATAGCATATAACGTAATACGTTATAACGTTATACCATATAACGTAATACGTTAAGACGTAATACCATATAACGTAATACGTTATAACGTTATACCATATAACGTAAAACGTCATTTCGTTATACCATATAACGTAATACGTTATAACGTAATGCCATATAACGTAATACGTGATAACGTTATACCACATAACGTAATACGTTATAACGTTATACCATATAACGTAATACGTTAAAACGTAATACCATATAACGTAATACGTTATAACGTTATACCATATAACGTAAAACGTCATTTCGTTATACCATATAACGTAATACGTTATAACGTAATGCCATATAACGTAATACGTGATAACGTTATACCATACAACGTAATACGTTATAACGTTATACCATATAACGTAATTCGTTTTAACGTTATACCACATAACGTAATACGTTATAACGTTATACCATATAACGTAATACGTTAAAACGTAATACCATATAACGTAATACGTTATAACGTTATACCATATAACGTAAAACGTCATTTCGTTATACCATATAACGTAATACGTTATAACGTAATGCCATACAACGTAATACGTGATAACGTTATACCATATAACGTAATACGTTATAACGTAATACCATATAACGTATAACGTCATTTCGTTATACCATATAACGGAATACGGTATAACGTTATACCATATAACGTAATACGTTATAACGATATACCGTATAACGTAATACGTTATAACGTTATACCATATAACGTAATACGGTATAACGTTATACCATATAACGTAATACGTTATAACGATATACCATATAACGTAATACGTTATAACGTTATACCATATAACGTAATACGTTATAACGTTATACCATATAACGTAATACGTTATAACGTAATACCATATAACGTAATGCGGTATAACGTTATACCATATAACGTAATACGTTATAACGATATACCATATAACGTAATACGTTATAACGTTATACCATATAACGTAATACGTTATAAAGTTATACCATATAACGTAATACGTTATAACGTAATACCATATAACGTAAAACGTCATTTCGTTATACCATATAACGTAATACGGTATAACGTTATACCATATAACGTAATACGTTATAACGATATACCATATAACGTAATACGTTATAACGTTATACCATATAACGTAATACGTTATAACGTTATACCATATAACGTAATACGTTAAAACGTTATACCATATAAAGTAATACGTGATAACGTTATACCATATAACGTAATACGTTAAAACGTTATACCATATAACGTAATACGTTATAACGTTATACCATATAACGTAATACGTGATAACGTTATACCATATAACGTAATACGTTATAACGTTATACCATATAACGTAATACGTTAAAACGTAATACCATATAACGTAATACGTTATAACGTTATACCATATAACGTAAAACGTCATTTCGTTATACCATATAACGTAATACGTTATAACGTTATACCATATAACGTAATACGGTATAACGTTATACCATATAACGTAATACGTTATAACGATATACCATATAACGTAATACGTTATAACGTTATACCATAAAACGTAATACGTTATAACGTTATACCATATAACGTAATACGTTATAACGATATACCGTATAACGTAATACGTTATAACGTTATACCATATAACGTAATACGGTATAACGTTATACAATATAACGTAATACGTTATAACGATATACCATATAACGTAATACGTTATAACGTTATACCATATAACGTAATACGTTATAAAGTTATACCATATAACGTAATACGCTATAACGTAATACCATATAACGTAAAACGTCATTTCGTTATACCATATAACGTAATACGGTATAACGTTATACCATATAACGTAATACGTTATAACGATATACCATATAACGTAATACGATATAACGTTATACCATATAACGTAATACGTTATAACGTTATACCATATAACGTAATACGTTAAAACGTTATAACATATAACGTAAAACGTCATTTCGTTATACCATAAAACATAGTACGGTATAACGTTACACCATATAACGTAATACGTTATAACGTAATGACATATAACGTAATACGTTATATAGTTATACCATATAACGTATAACGTTAGAACGTAATACCATATAACGTAAAACGTCATTTCGTTATACCATATAACGTAATACGGTATAACGTTATACCATATAACGTAATATGTTAGAACATTATACAATATAACGTAATACGTTATAATGTAATACCATATAACGTAATACATTATAACGTTATACCATACAACGTAAAACGTCATTTCGTTATACCATATAACGTAATACGTTATAACGTAATGCCATATAACGTAATACGTGATAACGTTATACCATATAACGTAATACGTTATAACGTAATACCATATAACGTATAACGTCATTTCGTTATACCATATAACGGAATACGGTATAACGTTACACCATATAACGTAATACGTTATAACGATATACCGTATAACGTAATACGTTATAACGTTATACCATATAACGTAATACGTTATAACGTTATACCGTATAACGTAATACGTTAAAACGTTATATCACATAACGTTATACGTTATAACGTAATACCATATAACGTAATACGTTATAACGTAATACCATATAACGTAAAACGTCATTTCGTTATACCATATAACGTAATACGGTATAACGTTATACCATATAACGTAATACGTTATAACGATATACCATATAACGTAATACGTTATAACGTTATACCATATAACGTAATACGTTATAACGTTATAACATATAACGTATTACGTTAGAACGTAATACCATATAACGTAAAACGCCATTTCGTTATACCATATAACGTAATACGGTATAACGTTATACCATATAACGTAATATGTTAGAACGTTATACAATATAACGTAATACGTTATAATGTAATACCATATAACGTAATACGTTATAACGTTATACCATATAATGTAATACGTTATAACGTTATACCATATAACGTAATTCGTTTTAACGTTATACCACATAACGTAATACGTTATAACGTTATACCATATAACGTAATACGTTAAAACGTAATACCATATAACGTAATACGTTATAACGTTATACCATATAACGTAAAACGTCATTTCGTTATACCATGTAACGTAAAACGTCATTTCGTTATACCATATAACGTAAAACGTCATTTCGTTATACCATAAAGCATAGTACGGTATAACGTTACACCATATAACGTAATACGTTATAACGTAATGACATATAACGTAATACGTTATATAGTTATACCATATAACGTAATAAGTTATAACGTTATACCATATAACGTAATACGTTATAACGTTATACCATATAACGTAATAAGTTATAACGTTATACCATATAACGTAATACGTTATAACGTTATACCATATAACGTAATACGTCATAACGTAATACCATATAACGTAATACGTTATGACGTCCTACCATATAACGTAATACGTTATAACGTAATACCATATACCGTAATACGTTATAACGTAATACCATATAACGTAAAACGTCATTTAGATATACCATATAACGTAATACGTTATAACGTATTACCATATAACGTAATACGGTATAACGTTATACCATATAACGTAATACGTTATAACGATATACCATATAACGTAATACGTTATAACGTTATACCATATAACGTAATACGTTATAACGTTATAGCATATAACGTAATACGTTATAACGTTATACCATATAACGTAATACGTTATAACGTTATACCATATAACGTAATACGTTATAACGTAATACCATATAACGTAATACGTTATAACGTTATACCATATAACGTAATACGTGATAACGTTATACCATATAACGTAATACGTTAAAACGTTATACCATATAACGTAATACGTTATAACTTTATACCATATAACGTAATACGTGATAACGTAATACCATATAACGTAATACGTTATGACGTTCTACCATATAACGTAATACGTTATAACGTAATACCATATACCGTAATGCGTTATAACGTAATACCATATAACGGAAAACGTCATTTCGATATACCATATAACGTAATACGTTATAACGTAATACCATATAACGTAATACGTTATAACGTTATACCATATAACGTAATACGTGATACCGTTATACCATATAACGTAATACGTTAAAACGTTATACCATATAACGTAATAGGTTATAACGTTATACCATATAACGTAATACTTGTTAACGTTATACCATATAACGTAATACGTTAAAACGTTATACCATATAACGTAATACGTTATAACGTAATACCATATAACGTATAACGTCATTTCGTTATTCCATATAACGGAATACGGTATAACGTTATACCATATAACGTAATACATTATAACGTTATACCATACAACGTAAAACGTCATTTCGATATACCGTATAACGTGATACGTTATAACGTTATAACATATAACGTAAAACGTCATTTCGTTATACCATAAAACTTAGTACGGTATAACGTTGCACCATATAACGTAATACGTTATAACGTAATGACATATAACGTAATACGTTATATAGTTATACCATATAACGTATAACGTTAGAACGTAATACCATATAACGTAAAACGTCATTTCGTTATACCATATAACGTAATACGGTATAACGTTATACCATATAACGTAATATGTTAGAACGTTATACAATATAACGTAATACGTTATAATGTAATACCATATAACGTAATACATTATAACGTTATACCATACAACGTAAAACGTCATTTCGTTATACCATATAACGTAATACGTTATAACGTTATACCATATAACGTAATACGTTATATCGTTATACCATATAACGTAATACGTTAAAACGTAATACCATATAACGTAATACGTTATAACGTTATACCATATAACGTAATACGTTATAACGTTATACCATATAACGTAATACGTGATAACGTTATACCATATAACGTAATACGTTAAAACGTTATACCATATAACGTAATACGTTATAACGTAATACCATATAACGTAAAACGTCATTTCGTTATACCATATAACGTAATACGGTATAACGTTATACCATATAACGTAATACGTTATAACGATATACCATATAACGTAATACGTTATGACGTTATACCATATAACGTAATACGTTATAACGTTATACCGTATAACGTAATACGTTAAAACGTTATATCACATAACGTAATACGTTATAACGTAATACCATATAACGTAATACGTTATAACGTAATACCATATAACGTAAAACGTCATTTCGTTATACCATATAACGTAATACGGTATAACGTTATACCATATAACGTAATACGTTATAACGATATACCATATAACGTAATACGTTATAACGTTATACCATATAACGTAATACGTTATATCGTTATACCATATAACGTAATACGTTAAAACGTAATACCATATAACGTAATACGTTATAACGTTATACCATATAACGTAATACGTTATAACGTTATACCATATAACGTAATACGTGATAACGTTATACCATATAACGTAATACGTTAAAACGTTATACCATATAACGTAATACGTTATAACGTAATACCATATAACGTAAAACGTCATTTCGTTATACCATATAACGTAATACGGTATAACGTTATACCATATAACGTAATACGTTATAACGATATACCATATAACGTAATACGTTATGACGTTATACCATATAACGTAATACGTTATAACGTAATACCATATAACGTAATACGTTATAACGTAATACCATATAACGTAAAACGTCATTTCGTTATACCATATAACGTAATACGGTATAACGTTATACCATATAACGTAATACGGTATAACGTTATACCATATAACGTAATACGTTATAACGATATACCATATAACGTAGTACGTTATATCGTTGTACCGTATAACGTAATACGTTATAACGTTATACCATATAACGCAATACGTTATGACGTTCTACCATATAACGTAATACGTTATAACGTAATACCATATACCGTAATGCGTTATAACGTAATACCATATAACGGAAAACGTCATTTCGATATACCATATAACGTAATACGTTATAACGTAATACCATATAACGTAATACATTATAACGTTATACCATACAACGTAAAACGTCATTTCGTTATACCATATAACGTAATACGTTATAACGCAATGCCATATACCGTAATACGTGATAACGTTATACCATATAACGTAATACGTTATAACGTAATACCATATAACGTAAAACGTCATTTCGTTATACCATATAACGTAATACGGTATAACGCTATACCATATAACGTAATACGTTATAACGATATACCATATAACGTTATACGTTATGACGTTATACCATATAACGTAATACGTTATAACGATATACCATATAACGTTATACGTTATAACGTTATACCATATAACGTAATACGTGATAACGTTATACCATATAATGTAATACGTTAAAACGTTATACCATATAACGTAATACGTTATAACGTTATACCATATAACGTAATACGTCATAACGTAATACCATATAACGTAATACGTTATGACGTTCTACCATATAACGTAATACGTTATAACGTAATACCATATACCGTAATACGTTATAACGTAATACCATATAACGTAAAACGTCATTTCGATATACCATATAACGTAATACGTTATAACGTAATACCATATAACGTAATACGGTATAACGTTATACCATAGAACGTAATACGTTATAACGATATACCATATAACGTAATACGTTATAACGTTATACCATATAACGTAATACGTTATAACGTTATACCATATAACGTAATACGTTATAACGTTATACCATATAACGTAATACGTTATAACGTTATAACATATAACGTAATACGTTATAACGTTATACCATATAACGTAATACGTTATAACGTAATACCATATAACGTAATACGTTATAACGTTATACCATATAACGTAATACGTGATAACGTTATACCATATAACGTAATACGTTAAAACGTTATACCATTTAACTTAATACGTTATAACGTTATACCATATAACGTAATACGTGATAACGTAATACCATATAACGTAATACGTTATGACGTTATAGCATATAACGTAATACGTTATAACGTAATACCATATAACGTAATACGTTATAACGTAATACCATATAACGTAAAACGTCATTTCGTTATACCATATAACGTAATACGGTATAACGTTATACCATATAACGTAATACGTTATAACGATATACCATATAACGTAATACGTCATAACGTAATACCATATAACGTAATACGTTATGACGTTCTACCATATAACGTAATACGTTATAACGTAATACCATTTACCGTAATACGTTATAACGTAATACCATATGACGGAAAACGTCATTTCGATATACCATATAACGTAATACGTTATAACGTAATACCATATAACGTAATACGTTATAACGTTATACCATATAACGTAATACGTGATAACGTTATACCATATAACGTAATACGTTAAAACGTTATACCATATAACGTAATACGTTATAACGTTATACCATATAACGTATTACGTGATAACGTTATACCATATAACGTAATACGTTAAAACGTTATACCATATAACGTAATACGTTATAACGTTATACCATATAACGCAATACGTGATAACGTATTACCATATAACGTAATACGTTATGACGTTTTACCATATAACGTAATACGTTATAACGATATACCATATAACGTAATACGTGATAACGTAATACCATATAACGTAATACGTTATGACGTTATACCATATAACGTAATACGTTATAACGTAATACCATATAACGTAATACGTTATAACGTAATACCATATAACGTAAAACGTCATATCGTTATACCATATAACGTAATACGGTATAACGTTATACCATATTACGTAATACGTTATAACGATATACCATATAACGTAATACGTCATAACGTAATACCATATAACGTAATACGTTATGACGTTCTACCATATAACGTAATACGTTATAACTTAATACCATATACCGTAATACGTTATAAGGTAATACCATATAACGGAAAACGTCATTTCGATATACCATATAACGTAATACGTTATAACGTAATACCATATAACGTAATACGTTATAACGTTATACCATATAACGTAATACGTGATAACGTTATACCATATAACGTAATACGTTAAAACGTTATACCATATAACGTAATACGTTATAACGTTATACCATATAACGTATTACGTGATAACGTTATACCATATAACGTAATACGTTGAAACGTTATACCATATAACGTAATACGTTATAACGTTATACCATATAACGTAATACGTTATAACGTTATACCATATAACGTAATACGTGATAACGTATTACCATATAACGTAATACGTTATGACGTTATACCATATAACGTAATACGTTATAACGATATACCATATAACGTAATACGTTATAACGTTATACCATATAACGTAATACGTAATAACATAATACCATATAACGTGAAACGTCATTTCGTTATACCATATAACGTATTACGTTAGAACGTAATACCATATAACGTAAAACGTCATTTCGTTATAACATATAACGTAATACGGTATAACGTTATACCATATAACGTAATATGTTAGAACGTTATACAATATAACGTAATACGTTATAATGTGATACCATATAACGAAATACATTATAACGTTATACCATACAACGTAAAACGTCATTTCGATATACCGTATAACGTGATACGTTATAACGTTATACCATATAACGTATTACGTGATAACGTTATACCATATAACGTAATACGTTAAAACGTTATACCATATAACGTAATACGTTATAACGTTATACCATATAACGTAATACGTGATAACGTATTACCATATAACGTAATACGTTATGACGTTATACCATATAACGTAATACGTTATAACGATATACCATATAACGTAATACGTGATAACGTAATACCATATAACGTAATACGTTATGACGTTATACCATATAACGTAATACGTTATAACGTAATACCATATAACGTAATACGTTATAACGTAATACCATATAACGTATAACGTCATTTCGTTATACCATATAACGTAATACGGTATAACGTTATACCATATAACGTAATACGTTATAACGATATACCATATAACGTAATACGTCATAACGTAATACCATATAACGTAATACGTTATGACGTTCTACCATATAACGTAATACGTTATAACGTAATACCATATACCGTAATACGTTATAACGTAATACCATATAACGGAAAACGTCATTTCGATATACCATATAACGTAATACGTTATAACGTAATACCATATAACGTAATACGTTATAACGTAATACCATATAACGTAATACGTTATAACGTTATACCATATAACGTAATACGTTATAACGTTATACCATATAACGTAATACGTGATAACGTATTACCATATAACGTAATACGTTATGACGTTATACCATATAACGTAATACGTTATAGCGATATACCATATAACGTAATACGTTATAACGTTATACCATATAACGTAATACGTAATAACATAATACCATATAACGTGAAACGTCATTTCGTTATACCATATAACTTATTACGTTAGAACGTAATACCATATAACGTAAAACGTCATTTCGTTATACCATATAACGTAATACGTTATAACGTTATACCATATAACGTAATATGTTAGAACGTTATACAATATAACGTAATACGTTATAATGTAGTACCATATAACGAAATACATTATAACGTTATACCATATAACGTAATACGTTATAACGTTATACCATATAACGTAATTCGTTATAACGTTATACCACATAACGTAATACGTTATAACGTTATACCATATAACGTAATACGTTAGAACGTAATACCATATAACGTAAAACGTCATTTCGTTATACCATAAAACATAGTACGGTATAACGTTACACCATATAACGTAATACGTTATAACGTAATGACATATAACGTAATGCGTTATAACGTTATACCATATAACGTAATTCGTTATAACGTTATACCACATAACGTAATACGTTATAACGTAATACGTTATAACGTAATGCCATAAAACGTAAAACGTCATTTCGTTATACCACGTAACGTAATACGGTATAACGTTATACCATATAACGTAATACGTTATAACGTTATACCATATAACGTAATACGTTATAACGTTATACCATATAACGTAATTCGTTATAACGTTATACCATATAACGTATTACGTTAGAACGTAATACCATATAACGTAAAACGTCATTTCGTTATACCATATAACGTAATACGGTATAACGTTATACCATATAACGTAATATGTTAGAACGTTATACAATATAACGTAATACGTTATAACGTAATACCATATAACGTAATACGTTATAACGTAATACCATATAACGTAAAACGTCATTTCGTTATACCATATAACGTAATACGGTATAACGTTACACCATATAACGTAATACGTTATAACGTAATGACATATAACGTAATACGTTATATAGTTATACCATATAACGTAATAAGTTATAACGTTATACCATATAACGTAATACGTTATAACGTTATACCATATAACGTAATTCGTTATAACGTTATACCACATAACGTAATACGTTATAACGTTATACCATATAACGTAATACGTTAAAACGTAATACCATATAACGTAATACGTTATAACGTTATACCATATAACGTAATACGTTATAACGTTATACCATATAACGTAATACGTTATAACGTTATAACATATAACGTAATAGGTTATAACGTTATACCATATAACGTAATACGTTATAACGTAATACCATATAACGTAATTCGTTATAACGTTATACCATATAACGTAATACGATATAACGTTATACCATATAACGTAATACGTTATAACGTAATACCATATAACGTATAACGTCATTTCGTTATACCATATAACGGAATACGGTATAACGTTATACCATATAATGTAATACGTTATAACGATATACCGTATAAGGTAATACGTTATAACGTTATACCATATAACGTAATACGGTATAACGTTATACCATATAACGTAATACGTTATAACGATATACCATATAACGTAATACGTTATAACGTTATACCATATAACGTAATACGTTATAACGTTATACCATATAACGTAATACGTTATAACGTTATAACATATAACGTAATACGTTATAACGTTATACCATATAACGTAATACGTTATAACGTAATACCATATAACGTAATGCGTTATAACGTTATACCATATAACGTAATACGTGATAACGTTATACCATATAACGTAATACGTTAAAACGTTATACCATTTAACTTAATACGTTATAACGTTATACCATATAACGTAATACGTGATAACGTAATACCATATAACGTAATACGTTATGACGTTATAGCATATAACGTAATACGTTATAACGTAATGCCATATACCGTAATACGTGATAACGTTATACCATATAACGTAATACGTTATAACGTAATACCATATAACGTAAAACGTCATTTCGTTATACCATATAACGTAATACGGTATAACGCTATACCATATAACGTAATACGTTATAACGATATACCATATAACGTTATACGTTATAACGTTATACCATATAACGTAATACGTGATAACGTTATACCATATAATGTAATACGTTAAAACGTTATACCATATAACGTAATACGTTATAACGTTATACCATATAACGTAATACGTCATAACGTAATACCATATAACGTAATACGTTATGACGTTCTACCATATAACGTAATACGTTATAACGTAATACCATATACCGTAATACGTTATAACGTAATACCATATAACGTAAAACGTCATTTCGATATACCATATAACGTAATACGTTATAACGTAATACCATATAACGTAATACGCTATAACGTTATACCATAGAACGTAATACGTTATAACGATATACCATATAACGTAATACGTTATAACGTTATAACATATAACGTAATACGTTATAACGTTATACCATATAACGTAATACGTTATAACGTTATACCATATAACGTAATACGTTATAACGTTATAACATATAACGTAATACGTTATACCGTAATACCATATAACGTAATACGTTATAACGTTATACCATATAACGTAATACGTGATAACGTTATACCATATAACGTAATACGTTAAAACGTTATACCATTTAACTTAATACGTTATAACGTTATACCATATAACGTAATACGTGATAACGTAATACCATATAACGTAATACGTTATGACGTTATAGCATATAACGTAATACGTTATAACGTAATACCATATAACGTAATACGTTATAACGTAATACCATATAACGTAAAACGTCATTTCGTTATACCATATAACGTAATACGGTATAACGTTATACCATATAACGTAATACGTTATAACGATATACCATATAACGTAATACGTCATAACGTAATACCATATAACGTAATACGTTATGACGTTCTACCATATAACGTAATACGTTATAACGTAATACCATATACCGTAATACGTTATAACGTAATACCATATAACGGAAAACGTCATTTCGATATACCATATAACGTAATACGTTATAACGTAATACCATATAACGTAATACGTTATAACGTTATACCATATAACGTAATACGTGATAACGTTATACCATATAACGTAATACGTTAAAACGTTATACCATATAACGTAATACGTTATAGCGTTATACCATATAACGTATTACGTGATAACGTTATACCATATAACGTAATACGTTAAAACGTTATACCATATAACGTAATACGTTATAACGTTATACCATATAACGCAATACGTGATAACGTATTACCATATAACGTAATACGTTATGACGTTTTACCATATAACGTAATACGTTATAACGATATACCATATAACGTAATACGTGATAACGTAATACCATATAACGTAATACGTTATGACGTTATACCATATAACGTAATACGTTATAACGTAATACCATATAACGTAATACGTTATAACGTAATACCATATAACGTAAAACGTCATTTCGTTATACCATATAACGTAATACGGTATAACGTTATACCATATTACGTAATACGTTATAACGATATACCATATAACGTAATACGTCATAACGTAATACCATATAACGTAATACGTTATGACGTTCTACCATATAACGTAATACGTTATAACGTAATACCATATACCGTAATACGTTATAACGTAATACCATGTAACGGAAAACGTCATTTCGATATACCATATAACGTAATACGTTATAACGTAATACCATATAACGTAATACGTTAAAACGTTATACCATATAACGTAATACGTTATAACGTTATACCATATAACGTAATACGTGATAACGTATTACCATATAACGTAATACGTTATGACGTTATACCATATAACGTAATACGTTATAACGATATACCATATAACGTAATACGTGATAACGTAATACCATATAACGTAATACGTTATGACGTTATACCATATAACGTAATACGTTATAACGTAATACCATATAACGTAATACGTTATAACGTAATACCATATAACGTATAACGTCATTTCGTTATACCATATAACGTAATACGGTATAACGTTATACCATATAACGTAATACGTTATAACGATATACCATATAACGTAATACGTCATAACGTAATACCATATAACGTAATACGTTATGACGTTCTACCATATAACGTAATACGTTATAACGTAATACCATATACCGTAATACGTTATAACGTAATACCATATAACGGAAAACGTCATTTCGATATACCATATAACGTAATACGTTATAACGTAATACCATATAACGTAATACGTTATAACGTAATACCATATAACGTAATACGTTATAACGTTATACCATATAACGTAATACGTTATAACGTTATACCATATAACGTAATACGTGATAACGTATTACCATATAACGTAATACGTTATGACGTTATACCATATAACGTAATACGTTATAGCGATATACCATATAACGTAATACGTTATAACGTTATACCATATAACGTAATACGTAATAACATAATACCATATAACGTGAAACGTCATTTCGTTATACCATATAACTTATTACGTTAGAACGTAATACCATATAACGTAAAACGTCATTTCGTTATACCATATAACGTAATACGTTATAACGTTATACCATATAACGTAATATGTTAGAACGTTATACAATATAACGTAATACGTTATAATGTAGTACCATATAACGAAATACATTATAACGTTATACCATATAACGTAATACGTTATAACGTTATACCATATAACGTAATTCGTTATAACGTTATACCACATAACGTAATACGTTATAACGTTATACCATATAACGTAATACGTTAGAACGTAATACCATATAACGTAAAACGTCATTTCGTTATACCATAAAACATAGTACGGTATAACGTTACACCATATAACGTAATACGTTATAACGTAATGACATATAACGTAATGCGTTATAACGTTATACCATATAACGTAATTCGTTATAACGTTATACCACATAACGTAATACGTTATAACGTAATACGTTATAACGTAATGCCATAAAACGTAAAACGTCATTTCGTTATACCACGTAACGTAATACGGTATAACGTTATACCATATAACGTAATACGTTATAACGTTATACCATATAACGTAATACGTTATAACGTTATACCATATAACGTAATTCGTTATAACGTTATACCATATAACGTATTACGTTAGAACGTAATACCATATAACGTAAAACGTCATTTCGTTATACCATATAACGTAATACGGTATAACGTTATACCATATAACGTAATATGTTAGAACGTTATACAATATAACGTAATACGTTATAACGTAATACCATATAACGTAATACGTTATAACGTAATACCATATAACGTAAAACGTCATTTCGTTATACCATATAACGTAATACGGTATAACGTTACACCATATAACGTAATACGTTATAACGTAATGACATATAACGTAATACGTTATATAGTTATACCATATAACGTAATAAGTTATAACGTTTTACCATATAACGTAATACGTTATAACGTTATACCATATAACGTAATTCGTTATAACGTTATACCACATAACGTAATACGTTATAACGTTATACCATATAACGTAATACGTTAAAACGTAATACCATATAACGTAATACGTTATAACGTTATACCATATAACGTAATACGTTATAACGTTATACCATATAACGTAATACGTTATAACGTTATAACATATAACGTAATACGTTATAACGTTATACCATATAACGTAATACGTTATAACGTAATACCATATAACGTAATTCGTTATAACGTTATACCATATAACGTAATACGATATAACGTTATACCATATAACGTAATACGTTATAACGTAATACCATATAACGTATAACGTCATTTCGTTATACCATATAACGGAATACGGTATAACGTTATACCATATAATGTAATACGTTATAACGATATACCGTATAAGGTAATACGTTATAACGTTATACCATATAACGTAATACGGTATAACGTTATACCATATAACGTAATACGTTATAACGATATACCATATAACGTAATACGTTATAACGTTATACCATATAACGTAATACGTTATAACGTTATACCATATAACGTAATACGTTATAACGTTATAACATATAACGTAATACGTTATAACGTTATACCATATAACGTAATACGTTATAACGTAATACCATATAACGTAATGCGTTATAACGTTATACCATATAACGTAATACGTGATAACGTTATACCATATAACGTAATACGTTAAAACGTTATACCATTTAACTTAATACGTTATAACGTTATACCATATAACGTAATACGTGATAACGTAATACCATATAACGTAATACGTTATGACGTTATAGCATATAACGTAATACGTTATAACGTAATGCCATATACCGTAATACGTGATAACGTTATACCATATAACGTAATACGTTATAACGTAATACCATATAACGTAAAACGTCATTTCGTTATACCATATAACGTAATACGGTATAACGCTATACCATATAACGTAATACGTTATAACGATATACCATATAACGTTATACGTTATAACGTTATACCATATAACGTAATACGTGATAACGTTATACCATATAATGTAATACGTTAAAACGTTATACCATATAACGTAATACGTTATAACGTTATACCATATAACGTAATACGTCATAACGTAATACCATATAACGTAATACGTTATGACGTTCTACCATATAACGTAATACGTTATAACGTAATACCATATACCGTAATACGTTATAACGTAATACCATATAACGTAAAACGTCATTTCGATATACCATATAACGTAATACGTTATAACGTAATACCATATAACGTAATACGCTATAACGTTATACCATAGAACGTAATACGTTATAACGATATACCATATAACGTAATACGTTATAACGTTATACCATATAACGTAATACGTTATAACGTTATACCATATAACGTAATACGTTATAACGTTATACCATATAACGTAATACGTTATAACGTTATAACATATAACGTAATACGTTATAACGTAATACCATATAACGTAATACGTTAGAACGTTATACCATATAACGTAATACGTGATAACGTTATACCATATAACGTAATACGTTAAAACGTTATACCATTTAACTTAATACGTTATAACGTTATACCATATAACGTAATACGTGATAACGTAATACCATATAACGTAATACGTTATGACGTTATAGCATATAACGTAATACGTTATAACGTAATACCATATAACGTAATACGTTATAACGTAATACCATATAACGTAAAACGTCATTTCGTTATACCATATAACGTAATACGGTATAACGTTATACCATATAACGTAATACGTTATAACGATATACCATATAACGTAATACGTCATAACGTAATACCATATAACGTAATACGTTATGACGTTCTACCATATAACGTAATACGTTATAACGTAATACCATATACCGTAATACGTTATAACGTAATACCATATAACGGAAAACGTCATTTCGATATACCATATAACGTAATACGTTATAACGTAATACCATATAACGTAATACGTTATAACGTTATACCATATAACGTAATACGTGATAACGTTATACCATATAACGTAATACGTTAAAACGTTATACCATATAACGTAATACGTTATAGCGTTATACCATATAACGTATTACGTGATAACGTTATACCATATAACGTAATACGTTAAAACGTTATACCATATAACGTAATACGTTATAACGTTATACCATATAACGCAATACGTGATAACGTATTACCATATAACGTAATACGTTATGACGTTTTACCATATAACGTAATACGTTATAACGATATACCATATAACGTAATACGTGATAACGTATTACCATATAACGTAATACGTTATGACGTTTTACCATATAACGTAATACGTTATAACGATATACCATATAACGTAATACGTGATAACGTATTACCATATAACGTAATACGTTATGACGTTTTACCATATAACGTAATACGTTATAACGATATACCATATAACGTAAAACGTCATTTCGTTATACCATATAACGTAATACGGTATAACGTTATACCATATTACGTAATACGTTATAACGATATACCATATAACGTAATACGTCATAACGTAATACCATATAACGTAATACGTTATGACGTTCTACCATATAACGTAATACGTTATAACGTAATACCATATACCGTAATACGTTATAACGTAATACCATATAACGGAAAACGTCATTTCGATATACCATATAACGTAATACGTTATAACGTAATACCATATAACGTAATACGTTATAACGTTATACCATATAACGTAATACGTGATAACGTTATACCATATAACGTAATACGTTAAAACGTTATACCATATAACGTAATACGTTAAAACGTTATACCATTTAACTTAATACGTTATAACGTTATACCATATAACGTAATACGTGATAACGTAATACCATATAACGTAATACGTTATGACGTTATAGCATATAACGTAATACGTTATAACGTAATGCCATATACCGTAATACGTGATAACGTTATACCATATAACGTAATACGTTATAACGTAATACCATATAACGTAAAACGTCATTTCGTTATACCATATAACGTAATACGGTATAACGCTATACCATATAACGTAATACGTTATAACGATATACCATATAACGTTATACGTTATAACGTTATACCATATAACGTAATACGTGATAACGTTATACCATATAATGTAATACGTTAAAACGTTATACCATATAACGTAATACGTTATAACGTTATACCATATAACGTAATACGTCATAACGTAATACCATATAACGTAATACGTTATGACGTTCTACCATATAACGTAATACGTTATAACGTAATACCATATACCGTAATACGTTATAACGTAATACCATATAACGTAAAACGTCATTTCGATATACCATATAACGTAATACGTTATAACGTAATACCATATAACGTAATACGCTATAACGTTATACCATAGAACGTAATACGTTATAACGATATACCATATAACGTAATACGTTATAACGTTATACCATATAACGTAATACGTTATAACGTTATACCATATAACGTAATACGTTATAACGTTATACCATATAACGTAATACGTTATAACGTTATAACATATAACGTAATACGTTATAACGTAATACCATATAACGTAATACGTTATAACGTTATACCATATAACGTAATACGTGATAACGTTATACCATATAACGTAATACGTTAAAACGTTATACCATTTAACTTAATACGTTATAACGTTATACCATATAACGTAATACGTGATAACGTAATACCATATAACGTAATACGTTATGACGTTATAGCATATAACGTAATACGTTATAACGTAATACCATATAACGTAATACGTTATAACGTAATGCCATATAACGTAAAACGTCATTTCGTTATACCATATAACGTAATACGGTATAACGTTATACCATATAACGTAATACGTTATAACGATATACCATATAACGTAATACGTCATAACGTAATACCATATAACGTAATACGTTATGACGTTCTACCATATAACGTAATACGTTATAACGTAATACCATATACCGTAATACGTTATAACGTAATACCATATAACGGAAAACGTCATTTCGATATACCATATAACGTAATACGTTATAACGTAATACCATATAACGTAATACGTTATAACGTTATACCATATAACGTAATACGTGATAACGTTATACCATATAACGTAATACGTTAAAACGTTATACCATATAACGTAATACGTTATAGCGTTATACCATATAACGTATTACGTGATAACGTTATACCATATAACGTAATACGTTAAAACGTTATACCATATAACGTAATACGTTATAACGTTATACCATATAACGCAATACGTGATAACGTATTACCATATAACGTAATACGTTATGACGTTTTACCATATAACGTAATACGTTATAACGATATACCATATAACGTAATACGTGATAACGTAATACCATATAACGTAATACGTTATGACGTTATACCATATAACGTAATACGTTATAACGTAATACCATATAACGTAATACGTTATAACGTAATACCATATAACGTAAAACGTCATTTCGTTATACCATATAACGTAATACGGTATAACGTTATACCATATTACGTAATACGTTATAACGATATACCATATAACGTAATACGTCATAACGTAATACCATATAACGTAATACGTTATGACGTTCTACCATATAACGTAATACGTTATAACGTAATACCATATACCGTAATACGTTATAAGGTAATACCATATAACGGAAAACGTCATTTCGATATACCATATAACGTAATACGTTATAACGTAATACCATATAACGTAATACGTTATAACGTTATACCATATAACGTAATACGTGATAACGTTATACCATATAACGTAATACGTTAAAACGTTATACCATATAACGTAATACGTTATAACGTTATACCATATAACGTATTACGTGATAACGTTATACCATATAACGTAATACGTTGAAACGTTATACCATATAACGTAATACGTTATAACGTTATACCATATAACGTAATACGTTATAACGTTATACCATATAACGTAATACGTGATAACGTTTTACCATATAACGTAATACGTTATGACGTTATACCATATAACGTAATACGTTATAACGATATACCATATAACGTAATACGTTATAACGTTATACCATATAACGTAATACGTAGTAACATAATACCATATAACGTGAAACGTCATTTCGTTATACCATATAACGTATTACGTTAGAACGTAATACCATATAACGTAAAACGTCATTTCGTTATAACATATAACGTAATACGGTATAACGTTATACCATATAACGTAATATGTTAGAACGTTATACAATATAACGTAATACGTTATAATGTAATACCATATAACGAAATACATTATAACGTTATACCATACAACGTAAAACGTCATTTCGATATACCGTATAACGTGATACGTTATAACGTTATACCATATAACGTATTACGTGATAACGTTATACCATATAACGTAATACGTTAAAACGTTATACCATATAACGTAATACGTTATAACGTTATACCATATAACGTAATACGTTATAACGATATACCATATAACGTAATACGTGATAACGTAATACCATATAACGTAATACGTTATGACGTTATACCATATAACGTAATACGTTATAACGTAATACCATATAACGTAATACGTTATAACGTAATACCATATAACGTAATACGTTATAACGTAATACCATATAACGTATAACGTCATTTCGTTATACCATATAACGTAATACGGTATAACGTTATACCATATAACGTAATACGTTATAACGATATACCATATAACGTAATACGTCATAACGTAATACCATATAACGTAATACGTTATGACGTTCTACCATATAACGTAATACGTTATAACGTAATACCATATACCGTAATACGTTATAACGTAATACCATATAACGGAAAACGTCATTTCGATATACCATATAACGTAATACGTTATAACGTAATACCATATAACGTAATACGTTATAACGTTATACCATATAACGTAATACGTTATAACGTTATACCATATAACGTAATACGTGATAACGTATTACCATATAACGTAATACGTTATGACGTTATACCATATAACGTAATACGTTATAACGATATGCCATATAACGTATTACGTTATAACGTTATACCATATAACGTAATACGTAATAACATAATACCATATAACGTGAAACGTCATTTCGTTATACCATATAACTTATTACGTTAGAACGTAATACCATATAACGTAAAACGTCATTTCGTTATACCATATAACGTAATACGTTATAACGTTATACCATATAACGTAATATGTTAGAACGTTATACAATATAACGTAATACGTTATAATGTAATACCATATAACGAAATACATTATAACGTTATACCATATAACGTAATACGTTATAACGTTATACCATATAACGCAATACGTGATAACGTATTACCATATAACGTAATACGTTATGACGTTTTACCATATAACGTAATACGTTATAACGATATACCATATAACGTAATACGTGATAACGTAATACCATATAACGTAATACGTTATGACGTTATACCATATAACGTAATACGTTATAACGTAATACCATATAACGTAATACGTTATAACGTAATACCATATAACGTAAAACGTCATTTCGTTATACCATATAACGTAATACGGTATAACGTTATACCATATTACGTAATACGTTATAACGATATACCATATAACGTAATACGTCATAACGTAATACCATATAACGTAATACGTTATGACGTTCTACCATATAACGTAATACGTTATAACGTAATACCATATACCGTAATACGTTATAAGGTAATACCATATAACGGAAAACGTCATTTCGATATACCATATAACGTAATACGTTATAACGTAATACCATATAACGTAATACGTTATAACGTTATACCATATAACGTAATACGTGATAACGTTATACCATATAACGTAATACGTTAAAACGTTATACCATATAACGTAATACGTTATAACGTTATACCATATAACGTATTACGTGATAACGTTATACCATATAACGTAATACGTTGAAACGTTATACCATATAACGTAATACGTTATAACGTTATACCATATAACGTAATACGTTATAACGTTATACCATATAACGTAATACGTGATAACGTTTTACCATATAACGTAATACGTTATGACGTTATACCATATAACGTAATACGTTATAACGATATACCATATAACGTAATACGTTATAACGTTATACCATATAACGTAATACGTAGTAACATAATACCATATAACGTGAAACGTCATTTCGTTATACCATATAACGTATTACGTTAGAACGTAATACCATATAACGTAAAACGTCATTTCGTTATAACATATAACGTATAACGTCATTTCGTTATACCATATAACGGAATACGGTATAACGTTATACCATATAATGTAATACGTTATAACGATATACCGTATAAGGTAATACGTTATAACGTTATACCATATAACGTAATACGGTATAACGTTATACCATATAACGTAATACGTTATAACGATATACCATATAACGTAATACGTTATAACGTTATACCATATAACGTAATACGTTATAACGTTATACCATATAACGTAATACGTTATAACGTTATAACATATAACGTAATACGTTATAACGTTATACCATATAACGTAATACGTTATAACGTAATACCATATAACGTAATGCGTTATAACGTTATACCATATAACGTAATACGTGATAACGTTATACCATATAACGTAATACGTTAAAACGTTATACCATTTAACTTAATACGTTATAACGTTATACCATATAACGTAATACGTGATAACGTAATACCATATAACGTAATACGTTATGACGTTATAGCATATAACGTAATACGTTATAACGTAATGCCATATACCGTAATACGTGATAACGTTATACCATATAACGTAATACGTTATAACGTAATACCATATAACGTAAAACGTCATTTCGTTATACCATATAACGTAATACGGTATAACGCTATACCATATAACGTAATACGTTATAACGATATACCATATAACGTTATACGTTATAACGTTATACCATATAACGTAATACGTGATAACGTTATACCATATAATGTAATACGTTAAAACGTTATACCATATAACGTAATACGTTATAACGTTATACCATATAACGTAATACGTCATAACGTAATACCATATAACGTAATACGTTATGACGTTCTACCATATAACGTAATACGTTATAACGTAATACCATATACCGTAATACGTTATAACGTAATACCATATAACGTAAAACGTCATTTCGATATACCATATAACGTAATACGTTATAACGTAATACCATATAACGTAATACGCTATAACGTTATACCATAGAACGTAATACGTTATAACGATATACCATATAACGTAATACGTTATAACGTTATACCATATAACGTAATACGTTATAACGTTATACCATATAACGTAATACGTTATAACGTTATACCATATAACGTAATACGTTATAACGTTATAACATATAACGTAATACGTTATAACGTAATACCATATAACGTAATACGTTAGAACGTTATACCATATAACGTAATACGTGATAACGTTATACCATATAACGTAATACGTTAAAACGTTATACCATTTAACTTAATACGTTATAACGTTATACCATATAACGTAATACGTGATAACGTAATACCATATAACGTAATACGTTATGACGTTATAGCATATAACGTAATACGTTATAACGTAATACCATATAACGTAATACGTTATAACGTAATACCATATAACGTAAAACGTCATTTCGTTATACCATATAACGTAATACGGTATAACGTTATACCATATAACGTAATACGTTATAACGATATACCATATAACGTAATACGTCATAACGTAATACCATATAACGTAATACGTTATGACGTTCTACCATATAACGTAATACGTTATAACGTAATACCATATACCGTAATACGTTATAACGTAATACCATATAACGGAAAACGTCATTTCGATATACCATATAACGTAATACGTTATAACGTAATACCATATAACGTAATACGTTATAACGTTATACCATATAACGTAATACGTGATAACGTTATACCATATAACGTAATACGTTAAAACGTTATACCATATAACGTAATACGTTATAGCGTTATACCATATAACGTATTACGTGATAACGTTATACCATATAACGTAATACGTTAAAACGTTATACCATATAACGTAATACGTTATAACGTTATACCATATAACGCAATACGTGATAACGTATTACCATATAACGTAATACGTTATGACGTTTTACCATATAACGTAATACGTTATAACGATATACCATATAACGTAATACGTGATAACGTATTACCATATAACGTAATACGTTATGACGTTTTACCATATAACGTAATACGTTATAACGATATACCATATAACGTAATACGTGATAACGTATTACCATATAACGTAATACGTTATGACGTTTTACCATATAACGTAATACGTTATAACGATATACCATATAACGTAAAACGTCATTTCGTTATACCATATAACGTAATACGGTATAACGTTATACCATATTACGTAATACGTTATAACGATATACCATATAACGTAATACGTCATAACGTAATACCATATAACGTAATACGTTATGACGTTCTACCATATAACGTAATACGTTATAACGTAATACCATATACCGTAATACGTTATAACGTAATACCATATAACGGAAAACGTCATTTCGATATACCATATAACGTAATACGTTATAACGTAATACCATATAACGTAATACGTTATAACGTTATACCATATAACGTAATACGTGATAACGTTATACCATATAACGTAATACGTTAAAACGTTATACCATATAACGTAATACGTTAAAACGTTATACCATTTAACTTAATACGTTATAACGTTATACCATATAACGTAATACGTGATAACGTAATACCATATAACGTAATACGTTATGACGTTATAGCATATAACGTAATACGTTATAACGTAATGCCATATACCGTAATACGTGATAACGTTATACCATATAACGTAATACGTTATAACGTAATACCATATAACGTAAAACGTCATTTCGTTATACCATATAACGTAATACGGTATAACGCTATACCATATAACGTAATACGTTATAACGATATACCATATAACGTTATACGTTATAACGTTATACCATATAACGTAATACGTGATAACGTTATACCATATAATGTAATACGTTAAAACGTTATACCATATAACGTAATACGTTATAACGTTATACCATATAACGTAATACGTCATAACGTAATACCATATAACGTAATACGTTATGACGTTCTACCATATAACGTAATACGTTATAACGTAATACCATATACCGTAATACGTTATAACGTAATACCATATAACGTAAAACGTCATTTCGATATACCATATAACGTAATACGTTATAACGTAATACCATATAACGTAATACGCTATAACGTTATACCATAGAACGTAATACGTTATAACGATATACCATATAACGTAATACGTTATAACGTTATACCATATAACGTAATACGTTATAACGTTATACCATATAACGTAATACGTTATAACGTTATACCATATAACGTAATACGTTATAACGTTATAACATATAACGTAATACGTTATAACGTAATACCATATAACGTAATACGTTATAACGTTATACCATATAACGTAATACGTGATAACGTTATACCATATAACGTAATACGTTAAAACGTTATACCATTTAACTTAATACGTTATAACGTTATACCATATAACGTAATACGTGATAACGTAATACCATATAACGTAATACGTTATGACGTTATAGCATATAACGTAATACGTTATAACGTAATACCATATAACGTAATACGTTATAACGTAATGCCATATAACGTAAAACGTCATTTCGTTATACCATATAACGTAATACGGTATAACGTTATACCATATAACGTAATACGTTATAACGATATACCATATAACGTAATACGTCATAACGTAATACCATATAACGTAATACGTTATGACGTTCTACCATATAACGTAATACGTTATAACGTAATACCATATACCGTAATACGTTATAACGTAATACCATATAACGGAAAACGTCATTTCGATATACCATATAACGTAATACGTTATAACGTAATACCATATAACGTAATACGTTATAACGTTATACCATATAACGTAATACGTGATAACGTTATACCATATAACGTAATACGTTAAAACGTTATACCATATAACGTAATACGTTATAGCGTTATACCATATAACGTATTACGTGATAACGTTATACCATATAACGTAATACGTTAAAACGTTATACCATATAACGTAATACGTTATAACGTTATACCATATAACGCAATACGTGATAACGTATTACCATATAACGTAATACGTTATGACGTTTTACCATATAACGTAATACGTTATAACGATATACCATATAACGTAATACGTGATAACGTAATACCATATAACGTAATACGTTATGACGTTATACCATATAACGTAATACGTTATAACGTAATACCATATAACGTAATACGTTATAACGTAATACCATATAACGTAAAACGTCATTTCGTTATACCATATAACGTAATACGGTATAACGTTATACCATATTACGTAATACGTTATAACGATATACCATATAACGTAATACGTCATAACGTAATACCATATAACGTAATACGTTATGACGTTCTACCATATAACGTAATACGTTATAACGTAATACCATATACCGTAATACGTTATAAGGTAATACCATATAACGGAAAACGTCATTTCGATATACCATATAACGTAATACGTTATAACGTAATACCATATAACGTAATACGTTATAACGTTATACCATATAACGTAATACGTGATAACGTTATACCATATAACGTAATACGTTAAAACGTTATACCATATAACGTAATACGTTATAACGTTATACCATATAACGTATTACGTGATAACGTTATACCATATAACGTAATACGTTGAAACGTTATACCATATAACGTAATACGTTATAACGTTATACCATATAACGTAATACGTTATAACGTTATACCATATAACGTAATACGTGATAACGTTTTACCATATAACGTAATACGTTATGACGTTATACCATATAACGTAATACGTTATAACGATATACCATATAACGTAATACGTTATAACGTTATACCATATAACGTAATACGTAGTAACATAATACCATATAACGTGAAACGTCATTTCGTTATACCATATAACGTATTACGTTAGAACGTAAT
Source organism: Bombus vancouverensis nearcticus (assembly GCF_051014615.1). NCBI lineage: Eukaryota > Metazoa > Arthropoda > Insecta > Hymenoptera > Apidae > Bombus > Bombus vancouverensis. The sequence goes on from NC_134924.1 coordinate 3,121,591, forward strand.
ACCATATAACGTAAAACGTCATTTCGTTATAACATATAACGTAATACGGTATAACGTTATACCATATAACGTAATATGTTAGAACGTTATACAATATAACGTAATACGTTATAATGTAATACCATATAACGAAATACATTATAACGTTATACCATACAACGTAAAACGTCATTTCGATATACCGTATAACGTGATACGTTATAACGTTATACCATATAACGTATTACGTGATAACGTTATACCATATAACGTAATACGTTAAAACGTTATACCATATAACGTAATACGTTATAACGTTATACCATATAACGTAATACGTTATAACGATATACCATATAACGTAATACGTGATAACGTAATACCATATAACGTAATACGTTATGACGTTATACCATATAACGTAATACGTTATAACGTAATACCATATAACGTAATACGTTATAACGTAATACCATATAACGTAATACGTTATAACGTAATACCATATAACGTATAACGTCATTTCGTTATACCATATAACGTAATACGGTATAACGTTATACCATATAACGTAATACGTTATAACGATATACCATATAACGTAATACGTCATAACGTAATACCATATAACGTAATACGTTATGACGTTCTACCATATAACGTAATACGTTATAACGTAATACCATATACCGTAATACGTTATAACGTAATACCATATAACGGAAAACGTCATTTCGATATACCATATAACGTAATACGTTATAACGTAATACCATATAACGTAATACGTTATAACGTTATACCATATAACGTAATACGTTATAACGTTATACCATATAACGTAATACGTGATAACGTATTACCATATAACGTAATACGTTATGACGTTATACCATATAACGTAATACGTTATAACGATATGCCATATAACGTATTACGTTATAACGTTATACCATATAACGTAATACGTAATAACATAATACCATATAACGTGAAACGTCATTTCGTTATACCATATAACTTATTACGTTAGAACGTAATACCATATAACGTAAAACGTCATTTCGTTATACCATATAACGTAATACGTTATAACGTTATACCATATAACGTAATATGTTAGAACGTTATACAATATAACGTAATACGTTATAATGTAATACCATATAACGAAATACATTATAACGTTATACCATATAACGTAATACGTTATAACGTTATACCATATAACGCAATACGTGATAACGTATTACCATATAACGTAATACGTTATGACGTTTTACCATATAACGTAATACGTTATAACGATATACCATATAACGTAATACGTGATAACGTAATACCATATAACGTAATACGTTATGACGTTATACCATATAACGTAATACGTTATAACGTAATACCATATAACGTAATACGTTATAACGTAATACCATATAACGTAAAACGTCATTTCGTTATACCATATAACGTAATACGGTATAACGTTATACCATATTACGTAATACGTTATAACGATATACCATATAACGTAATACGTCATAACGTAATACCATATAACGTAATACGTTATGACGTTCTACCATATAACGTAATACGTTATAACGTAATACCATATACCGTAATACGTTATAAGGTAATACCATATAACGGAAAACGTCATTTCGATATACCATATAACGTAATACGTTATAACGTAATACCATATAACGTAATACGTTATAACGTTATACCATATAACGTAATACGTGATAACGTTATACCATATAACGTAATACGTTAAAACGTTATACCATATAACGTAATACGTTATAACGTTATACCATATAACGTATTACGTGATAACGTTATACCATATAACGTAATACGTTGAAACGTTATACCATATAACGTAATACGTTATAACGTTATACCATATAACGTAATACGTTATAACGTTATACCATATAACGTAATACGTGATAACGTTTTACCATATAACGTAATACGTTATGACGTTATACCATATAACGTAATACGTTATAACGATATACCATATAACGTAATACGTTATAACGTTATACCATATAACGTAATACGTAGTAACATAATACCATATAACGTGAAACGTCATTTCGTTATACCATATAACGTATTACGTTAGAACGTAATACCATATAACGTAAAACGTCATTTCGTTATAACATATAACGTAATACGGTATAACGTTATACCATATAACGTAATATGTTAGAACGTTATACAATATAACGTAATACGTTATAATGTAATACCATATAACGAAATACATTATAACGTTATACCATACAACGTAAAACGTCATTTCGATATACCGTATAACGTGATACGTTATAACGTTATACCATATAACGTATTACGTGATAACGTTATACCATATAACGTAATACGTTAAAACGTTATACCATATAACGTAATACGTTATAACGTTATACCATATAACGTAATACGTTATAACGATATACCATATAACGTAATACGTGATAACGTAATACCATATAACGTAATACGTTATGACGTTATACCATATAACGTAATACGTTATAACGTAATACCATATAACGTAATACGTTATAACGTAATACCATATAACGTAATACGTTATAACGTAATACCATATAACGTATAACGTCATTTCGTTATACCATATAACGTAATACGGTATAACGTTATACCATATAACGTAATACGTTATAACGATATACCATATAACGTAATACGTCATAACGTAATACCATATAACGTAATACGTTATGACGTTCTACCATATAACGTAATACGTTATAACGTAATACCATATACCGTAATACGTTATAACGTAATACCATATAACGGAAAACGTCATTTCGATATACCATATAACGTAATACGTTATAACGTAATACCATATAACGTAATACGTTATAACGTTATACCATATAACGTAATACGTTATAACGTTATACCATATAACGTAATACGTGATAACGTATTACCATATAACGTAATACGTTATGACGTTATACCATATAACGTAATACGTTATAACGATATGCCATATAACGTATTACGTTATAACGTTATACCATATAACGTAATACGTAATAACATAATACCATATAACGTGAAACGTCATTTCGTTATACCATATAACTTATTACGTTAGAACGTAATACCATATAACGTAAAACGTCATTTCGTTATACCATATAACGTAATACGTTATAACGTTATACCATATAACGTAATATGTTAGAACGTTATACAATATAACGTAATACGTTATAATGTAATACCATATAACGAAATACATTATAACGTTATACCATATAACGTAATACGTTATAACGTTATACCATATAACGTAATTCGTTATAACGTTATACCACATAACGTAATACCTTATAACGTTATACCATATAACGTAGTACGTT